>NC_134593.1:52011147-52378022 GCF_037038515.1 Microtus pennsylvanicus
GTTATTTACCAATGATCTCTTTGCTGCTCAGTACTGAGTCAGGATTAAACCTCTCAGCCTTGATTGCCTTTTCTCACTGAGTCTGAGATTAAAATTGACCTTTTACAGGGAACTTCATCAGAAGCCCCTGGCAGAGTTAATCATTCTCATCTGGATCCCCAAAATATTTTGAGCATGGTTTTATTAGCTTACTTTTACTATTTCTAAGTCTTTTTTTTTAATAGAGTGAGCCCCTTAAAGGTAACTATTTGTTCCCAGTGACTCATTATAGTCTCTGCAGGCAGCAGGGTCTGGTACATGCATAGTGGACAATAAATGGCATTTTTAAGTAAGGAATTGCAAAAAGATATATACAAATGAACTTTGAAGACTGTGGGATGCAGGAGTGTTTACAGCTTACAAAAGTAATATCAAAGAAAAGAAAATTAAAAACTATTAAGGAAAACCATACACAATAGCAAGCATCATATTTTTTAAACATAATTATAGTCAGTAAATACTTTCAGAATTAATTCACAACAATAGAATTTTTTAATATTAAAGGAATATTGCTCAAAAAGTCTTTAACTTTTGACAAATAGGTTTCTAAAATGCTAAGGAGAGTGATTTGAATATTGGTAGTATTTGACACTGACATCTTCATACTGGAATAGATCCTGATGTAAACATTACATTTCAACAAAGTGTCTAAAATAAGAAATCTTCCTAAAGATAAGCTGTTTCATTTTATGTCTAAGAAGGTTGTAGATTGGAATTCAATTTTGTGTACAGTAATGCATCAATTTGAATTGGAATTCCAGCCATGACTGAATTACAGTTCCTGGACTAGTAAACAGAGACTTGAAAAGATAAGCGACAGGTTTGGAGTCTGCGTCATAGACAGGCAGGACTTTGCTGGCTGAAGGGTGAGTCCCACAGCCACTCAGGTATTCCTAGATTTGGGGAAAATGTACAGTTATAGAAGAGACCTGCTCCTAGCAGGTGGTAGATCTGCTGAGCTCCAGGGGTGGAGATGAGAGCCCTGGAGCAAAGGACATTTGTGAAAATGAAACTATCAGAATGTGTGCGGATGTCATATGGGAGTTGGGTATATGGAGGAGAATCTATTGCAATCAAGGCAGTGTGTACATACGCAGGGAAAATCTCCTGAGAGCTTCACACCAACAGTTTCTGTGAGATACTAAGGGTTTAGAAGGACTGATAAACCCTCACTGGTGGAGCTCCAGTCCCGACTGAGTATAAACATAACATGAGTATGTTATTAACAATTCCATATCAGCCCTGGAAGGAAAACTCTGCCATAGACGTAGGGTCACATTCCAGAGGAAAACCCACTCAAAACCCACAGAACAAGCTTAACCACACCATAACTAGTTCCCCAGGTTACTATCTAAGTACAGACAAAGCTTAAGCACACCATGACTAGTTCCCTAGGTTAGTAGCTGAGCACAGACCAAGTTTTAAATCATATCATAATTAGTTCCCTGGGTTAATGGCTGAGGCCCATCACATTAAAAAGGCTGGAGGAAAAGAGAATATGAACCTCCCACAAATTCATTCACAGTAGCAATGTTTAGAACCAAGTCAGCACAAGACCAAATAGAACAGGCAGCAACTTGTCTTTGAGGTAGATAAGTAAAGTATTACGGTTAGGATCTACAACGAATTTCAAAAGTCATTTCCAACAGGCTTGGTTTCCAGTTGACAGATTAGGGAAAAGTGATTCAATCATAAAGACCTTCCTCTAATTAATGCATTTGTTAATTTGATAGGCTATTGTAAGATAGAAACAGGTGTAATTGAATGGAGTAGACTTTAAAAGCAGCAGCTTATCCCGACCTTTCCTCTCCATCCTTCCCCTTCTAGACTGCCATGATGTGAGCATGTCTGCTTTGTCATAGACCTCCACCATACTTCTCCTAAAGGTGGAGCCAAGTCAGCATGGGTCAAAAGTCTCTAAAACCATGAGACAAAATAAAACGTTCACTGTGTTCAAATTGTTTTTCTCAAGTATTTTGCCACAGTAGTAAATAGTTGACTTGCAAGCAATTGTCATCAATGTGTTCAAGATAGTAAAATAAAAAAAACTGCAATGAACAATCAATCCTGGATTCTTGGGAGAAAGAAATTATTCTTTTAAAGTCTAGTAATTCTAGACTGTGAAATAAAACGACTGAACCATTTTTTTACTGCATAGGTATAATATAGAACAGGTAGCAGAAAGTGTAATCCATGAACATTAAGGCAAATTAATAAAAAATGGTTTAATGTAAAGATAAGCAATGAAAAATACTGTTTTTTAAAAATTGTCTTATAAAATATAATACAGCAGTAATAATAGAGTAATTAAAATTTGAGAACAATGTAAAATTGAGTTAGAGAAATATGTAAAGGAATAGTGGCTAAAACCAAAAACAGGAAAAGGAAGAAAGAAAAAAAGAAAGAAAGAAAGAAAGAAAGAAAGAAAGAAAGAAAGAAAGAAAGGGTGGCTGATAATTTTGTAACTATTATGCAAATTCTGAATTAGAGATCTAGTTCAATAAACAGTTCTAAACTTGAAAAGGATCATAAATAATCATTTCTTCTTCAAGTCATTGGGTCAGAAACCTAAAATGTGATGGGTACAGCTGCTGTGATAGAATAGAAACAGAGCTTAGTGGGAAGGAACTAGAACAACCAACCTTGGCTGATTTTTTGCTGTTTTTGTTTTTGCTTAAGTGCAATGAATTTCCTGATGATTCTTAGACTAATAGCAATCTTTTGTTTATAACGAGCTTGTGTGTCTTGTGTGTGTGTGTTGTGTCTGTATGTGTGTGTTGTACTTGTTAGTGCGCACATGCACATGAATGACCATAGGTTTGAAGGCTGACATCTGGTGTCTTTCTTCCAACACTTCTGTATTCTGAGGCAGGGTCTCTCACTAAACTTGAAGGGCATTGACTGGACTACACTGACTGGCCAAATCGCTTAATGGATCTATCTGTTTTCTCAGAATGTTACTTTAGCTATTCAAAGATGTGTTATATTTGTCTATATTGAGGAATATTACTTAACTTTGCAAATGTGGGTTACATTTGCTTATCTTGAGGAATATTATTTTATACAAATGTGTTACATTTGTTTGTGTAATAAGGAGGCCGCTAGTTAGTTCCCAGACTCTTAGCCCCAAAATAATCACACAAAGCTATATTATTTAAATCACTGCTTGGCCCATTAGTTCTAGCTTCTTATTGGCTAACTCTTACATATTAATTTAACCCATTTCCATTAATCTGTGCATCACCAGGAGGTCATGGTCTACCAGCAAAGTTTCAGCATGTCTGTCTCTGGCGGCAGCTCCACAGTTTCTCCCTCACTCCGCCTTTCTTTTCCCAGCTTTCAATTTAGTTTTCCCGCACCGACCTCTATTCCCTGCACCTGGCCGAGACAGTTTATTTATTAACCAATGGTATTCACAGCATACAGAGGGAAATCCCACATCATTTTTGCTGTATCTGTTTACTGATCTAAATATGTCTGACTTTGCCTGCTTAAGACATCTGATCGGTCTAATTAAAGGCTGAACAGCCAATAGCTAGGTAGTAGAGGTTAGGCAGAGCTGGCAGACAGACAGAATAAGAAAATGGAGGAATCAAGGGTTGAGAGAATGAGAGGAAAATGGGGGAGAAAAGGAGAAAAATGCCGGGGTCCAGCAAGTCAGGCAGCAGACAGACAGACAGACACAGAGGAAACAGGAAATGAAGGACATAAAGGGTGAAAGAAACATAAAAAGTCCAGAGGCAAAATCTAGATGAAAAGAAGTCGATCAAATTAAGTTACAAGAGCTAGTGGGACAAGAACAAAACAAAGTAGAGCAGGTATGACTAATAATAAGTCTCCATGTCTTTATTGGGAGGCTGGTGGTTTGAGAAATTCTGCTATAGTCTGTTTCTTTACCCTACTTCCCACTACCATCCCATCCCCCAGTGCTGTGGCTACAGAATCCACTACTACCCTAAGCTTTTCCATGGACACTCAGTATCCAAATTCAGGTTCTCATGCTTAAGAGGTATACTCTACCAACTGAGCCATCTTCCCAAACCTTTTAGAAGTTTTCTTTTAGCAGGACAGTGTACCTATTTTTTTTATTACAAACTCTAGAATTATGCAAAATAAGTTAACAACTAACTAGTGGGTGATATACAATAAACTTGACTTTTTAAAATGTTAACTGTCTTATTTTTAAACTCTGATTACTAGGTAGGGAGGACTTGACTGTGTGTCTAAACACCAGCATGTTACACAGACTTTCTAAATGTCCCCTGCCTTAGAGACCCGACCCTAATTCTTAGGATTGTAAAAATAATGAGAGACCATGGCCAAAATAATTTTACCTTGCATAATAAAGTAATTTTAAAAAATGTGAATATAGTTACTAATCAGTTTGTGTTTGTACATGTGTACATATGTAGATGTTCATGTGTTCTATATGTGAGTGTATGTGTGTGCACATGCATGTGGTTGTCATACATCCATATCAGATATAGTTTTTACAAGCTCCTAACCTTGTCTTTGAAACAGATCTCTCCCCGGGACCTGGAGTTTACTGGATAGGCTAGGTTGGCTGGCTAGTAAAACTCAGGAATTTACTGGCTTCCCACCCTACCCCACTCAACAAAAATCTTGAGATTATCAGCACACTGCAAGCAAGCTTTTTTAAAATGTATATATTTATCCTATTTTTTTATTTATGTATGTGTATGTTGGTGTGTGCACACAAGTGCAATGCACTCAGAATCCAGAAGAGAGCACAAGCTCTCCAGCGCTGGAATTATAGGCTGTTGTAGGGCATCTGACATTGGTGCTAGGAACCACAGTTCTGTCCTCGACAAGAGCAGAAAGTGCTTTGGACTCCTGAACCATTGCTCCAGTACCAATGCCTGTCCTTTTTGTTTTGTTTTGTTTGTTTTTTATGTGGATGATGAGCATTGAACTCCAGACTTCATGTTGCACATGGCAAGCATTTTCCCAATGGTATCTCCCCACCCCCAACTAATCAATCATCTCCTTGGTAATAAAGATAATACGATCCAATCAATAATGAACCTTTATAAACAAGAGTTTCCTTCAACTAGTAGCAGGGAGTAGTACATCAGAGAGATTAAAAAAAAAAAAAACCTAAACAGTCCATCTTTGCTGGCCTGAATGTAGATGGATACGGCTGCTTGTGCAAGGTCTGAGAAGTTACTTTAGCAAAAACAGACATCCCACCCCTCAGCGGGGAGGGACTAGATTCTGCCAACCATTCAAGTGAGCTCAGAAATACATCCTTTTCTGGAAACTCAAATATGAGCCCAGTTTGCCTGACATATTTATCTGAGTTTTGTGAAACCTATAAAGAAAACCAAATCGACTTTTAATCTATAAGATTATGGGAGAATAGTAAGTGCTGTTTAAAAGAGCCGGGTTCATGATAATTTGTAACGTATAGAAAACCAATACGGGCACTTTGACAAATGCTTACTATATAGATGATGATTGTGACCACATGGTGATGACTGTGATTGTGGCCACATAAACCTTTGTCACTTTGATGCAAATGTGAAAGTGAGATTCAGGAAAATTCCAAAGAAACAACGTCATGCAAAATAAGGGGAAAACAAAACTGAATATACTATACTCTTAGCTTTGTCTAAATTAACATTTCTATCATATGGCATTTAAAGATTAGAATTGAGGCTGGAGCTAAGTAGTTAGGAGCACCTGTTGCTCTTCCAGAGGACCCAGATTCTCTTCCAAGCACCAAATTACCAGCTAACAACTCTCTGTAACTCCATTTTTAGAGGAAATGTTACCCTCTTTTGCCTGCACTGGTACCAGGCACACACATGTGGTACATGAACATACATGCAGACAAAAGGTCAAAAGATATAAAATAAAAATCAAGTAAAAAATGAAACAGAAGAATTAGAATTAAATTTAAGAGTGCAGTTGTTTGCAGCATTTATAATAAGTGCTTTGGACAACGCAGATATTTAATACACAGCTAAGTTGCAAGATACCTCGTTACAGAAAGTCTTCAGTACAATTTAAAATTCAAAACTTCTCGGGTCGATTTGCCCAAAGATTCATTCCAGCCAATGAATGGTATGATGCCATAGTTTTTTCTTTATTCTCCTAAATGGGTAAGTAGACTTTCATCTGGGAAAGACTGAACATAATGGATAGAGGTTATTTGTTGTTTTTGCATCATTAGGCCCATTTCTGCACTGCTGTGAGACAGTGAACAGCCATGCTATCCACATCCACTGAATAAGTTATCCAGTATAGGCCATCATTGGCCACAATGCAAAGTCTATTAGTGTTTTGATTTTTTTCTCAGTTAGTAGCATTGTGCTTAATTCTATAATTATTCCATATGAGAAACTCACACTGAAACCAATGGGTGTCTCAGAATAAATTTGATTACAAGATTTGGTTCATTGAGTAAATGAATGAAATTTGGCTTTTATTTATTTGGAATTTTTCAATTAGGACCTAGACTTACCAAGTAATATATATATATATTTCTAATGGTGCTTATTTGTACCCAAAATGACAAGAAGAGATTTTTTCCCCACTCCTATGTAGTGTATTTTGCTTCCCAAGATATTTACAAAACAGCAAGTTTTCTGAAATGTTAATTGGAACTAAATTCTTAGACAAGGAAGAGGAATAAAATGACATTATTTCTTCCATTTCATATTAGTAAAATAGAAAACGTTATGCACCTGCAAAGACTGTTCCGTGTTGCTGATGAGGCTTGTGATTCTATTTTCCAAGTTTGGTTTGAAAAGCTAAGACATCTGTTTATCCAGTGCACACAGAATAACTCTCATGTCTCCTCATCTCTGAAGATTTCAAAGGCTTTCATTCTGGTTTAAATCCTTTGAAGAAGCAGTAATCAAAGACAAAAATTATCAGAGGTACATTTTTGTTTCCCAAACAATGAAAATAACAACACTCATCTTCCTTGGACTTCGAGTACCAGCGTAAAGCTTCAGAATTGGAGATTTGCCATTTAAATAAAAAAGTGATACGAATAAATAGCTGCCAAATAAAAAAGCATACTGAAAGTGCATACTCTCTACTTCATTCTATTGCATAAATTTAAATTCAATATGTGAATAATTTAAAAAATACTATGAAGCACAACATCAAACAGCATATCCTAGCACTGTGTGACAGAATACATCTGGCTAGTGCGTCAGTTCAGAAAAAAAATATTAGTTTGAGCACTAAGACTTTTACCTCAGTGCATCTCACAAGCTGCATTGATTAAAATAATAACGGTGAGAACCCAAGAATGATAAGAAAGCAAGCCAGACCATATACATGAAGCAAAAGAACCCAGAATAAGCTGTGTTTAGGGGATTGAGTAACAAGAATTTTAGCATCTAGGCTCTCCAGGCCTTCATTAGCTTTGGAACATGTCATTTGACCTTCAAGATGAGTAAATTCATGCAGGATTTAAAGAGCTACATAATAATTCATTTATCATTCTCTCTTCAAAGATGATGATATAAGTATAATGCCTGTTGCCTTTTTGACCCTTTTTCATTAAGAGTAAAGATTTGGAGCCCTAACCCTCCTCTGCATTAGGGAAATTGAAAGTAGACCTTTAGGATAAGTGGCTGATGTGACTTCCACCTGGGGCAGAAGCGGTATCCATCTTGTTTCCCAGAGAAGACAAAGGAAGTTTGGAGCAAATACCAACAATTAGAGGCAACCAGGTTTCCTGCCAATATTGTTAACTTCTCCAAGAAAAGAAGCATAGTTTCACATTAAATGGCCTTTGGATGCGGGATAAGTTTTAGTCATTGAAGTAAGCATCAGGGTTTATTGAGTATAGAGAATGATGTTACCTTAAGAGAAATAGGGACTACTAAGAACTCTTCCTGAATCTGGAGAAGTGGGTGAAGCCAGGCTACTCTTGTGAGGTCGTAGATGAGTGTCTTTAGAAGCAATTCTCAAGATACAACCACCCAGAAGGCTTTTATAAATCTCAGCTCTCAGGCTGTGTCTCAGGCAAATTAAATCAGAGCACTGGGTGTGTATGATAGAGGCACTGGATTTTAAAAATAGATTTATTTTTATTTTTTCAATTGTGTGTGTGTGTGTTGTGTTGTGTGTAAATGCACAGAAGAATGCATGTGCTCTCACGGGTCAGGGTGCTATATCCCTTGGAGCAGGGACTACAGGAAGTTGTCAGTTACATGACATGCCTGTTAAGGTCAGAGTAGGGATCCCAAGTAGGAATGGATGTTCAAAAATTATCTGAAGGCACTACACACAAAATATTAACTGTGTGTAGCAAAGGGGGAGCCGCTTGTTCATCCCGGCTGCCCAGAACCAAAATAATCACACAGAAATTTATTAAAACACTGCTTGGCCCATTAGCTCAAACTTCTTATTGCCTAATTCTTATATTAATTTAACCCTTTTCTGTTAATCTGTGTATCGCCACATGGTTGTGGCTTATCGGCAAGGTACTGCATCTGACTCTGGCATCGGATCCATGGATCCATGGCATCTCTCTGACCCTGCTTTTTTCCTCCCAGAATTTAGTTCCATTTTCCTCGCCTACCTAAGTCCTTCCCTATCAACAGGCCAGGGCAGTTTCTTTTCATTAACCAATGAAAGCTGCACATAGACAGTAGGACCTCCCTCACCAACTGTGTCTTATTCAAAGTTGGTATTCTCTTTTTCTTGATTAGGTAAATAAGAAAACTTGTCTTAAACTGGGTGATGGTAGTGCAGACCTTTAATCCCAGCTTTTGGGACAGAGGCAGGTGGATCTTTGTGAATTCAAGGCCAGCCTTGTCTACAGAGAGAATTCCAGGACAGCCAGGGCTACACAGAGAAATCTTGTCTTGAAAAAGGGAAAGAAAATGTGTTTTTAACTAAATCCTGATTGTCAATGTTTTCCCTGAGATTTAATTTTTTTTCCTTGATTTTCTTAGTGCCCAGGAAAGAATGTTCATCAAAGTGATATTGTGTTCTCTAAATATTTGTTTATACTTATATTTCTTGGTTCCTAATTGTCTTATGTCTTAGAAAACATGCATGTTACACCCACTAAATCTGTGGGTTTGAATTTTTTTCAAAAATATAAACTGTTAACCAAGTACATGAGTTTAAAATCCCTGTATCTCAGCTTTCTTATCCAACTTCACCCACAAATTACAAAACATTAGTTCCCATCTGCTGTCTAGTTCTCTGCAGTGGGATGTTCCTCTACCTAAACATTTACCACCCTTCCCATCTTTGTGTCTGAGATACCCACAAAAGCTATAAGCTACAGGACTGTTTCCCAGCCTGTGCTCTACTGGAAGTTGGTGGAAACCTTAGGCACTGGGGCCTACTAAAATAAAGACGAGTCATCTGGAGAACGTCCAGGTGTCTTTAAAGGAAGTTCCCTTCTTGGGCCCTCTCCCCCACACATCCCCACTCTCTGCTTGTCTACCAGCATTAAGAGGGTGGATAATTTTATCCTGTGCTCCATGCCATGCCACGATGCTTTCTTACACTCCCAAAGCAAAGTCACTCACCTGCTGTGGGCTGCATCTACTAACACTGTGAGTTAAGTGTTTTCTCCTTTTCTTTATTCCGGGTGTTTGTGAAGATTAGAGAATACCAGCACAAGCTTCAGTCTAGGAGGAGGGGTCACCTCTTTTCAAAATCAGGGACCAGATGTAAAGATAGCAGTGAAGGAAAGAGCACAAATGTAGAAAACTTGAAATTCATACATTTCTTTTTGACAGCTTTATTGTCAGTCAAATATTCAAACATATACAGATCTGTTTTAGACTTCCAATTCTATTGCTTACGACAATATAACTTCACTGCAAGGCCATACCTCAGGATGGCTTTTGACAGTCAACTTCGATAAGCTCACCTAGTTCCTGTAATATTCATTTACTACTTCTGGGTTTACTTCATATTAAGCTGAACCATAGTAGACATTTGAGATATGATATGAACAAGGGAATTAAAGACATAGTCATGCTATTTCTAGCTTCAAAGGCCCAAACAGAATCTTTAGGCACACGTCTAGTTCTGGTTCACCTCGGTGAGGGCCAGTAACTGAAGGTTCCTTGATCCATTGGATCCTTCTCTGGTGCCTGCAGGCTTAGGACCAGGATAAAGGGCTCTAGCTTCTCCCAAAGAGTTCCCGTTTTCTATAGATTGACATGATATATGATATCGTGAGTAAGCTTTATTCATTAAAATATGAATGAAAAATCACTACATTTCCTGCTTTTACTTCTGGGTTTACCTTTCCCTGCACTACTACTTCATTCTGTATCAAAAGTAGGCCCTCAATGACTTAAAGACTGCTCATTTGGCTCTGGCTTCTGAATCCCCAAATTCCTCCAATCGCATTAACTCTAGGGACCATGCTTCTAAGACATGGAAGTTTAGGGGATGCTTAGAATTCAAAATAAAGAATAGAACCATACTACTTTATGAAAGAAAAAAAATGAAAGACACAAAATACATTACTATACCTGTTTTCACACACACACACATACGCATTTGAACTTTAAGACTGCAGAAGTCTGTCTGTTTCGTATAGAGAGACCTGAGATCTCTTGGTTTCAAGCTTTCTACACCATTGTTCAAGTTTCAGCATATGAATACAGCTCACAAATATATCTTGTAAGAGTGTAGTTTCTGATTCTGTAAGTCTAGGACAGAGTTCAAGAGTCTGAACTTTTCTAGAGTTCCAAGATAAGCTGATACTGCCATCATTGGAGCACACACCAGGTAGCAAGGGTCTAGGCATGAATGCTACTCTGGTGAGATATTTATAGTTTCCTGCATAAAGGTCTTATGCAATTTTTGTTCCTAGATGTTTGAAAGTTTATAAATTATATCTGTTTTAAATTTTATGTTCCATTTATTGTTGATTTATAGCAGTTCGATTAGTCTTAATAGTCCACTTATCAGCTCTAATAATTTATCTTTATATTCTTTGGGATTTCTTACAAATATAATCATGTTAGAAAAGTAGTGACAATTTTTTTGTTCTTCTCTCAATATCATCTCCTTCTTATTTCTCTTCTTTTCCAAAAATAACATCACATTTATTTATTTATGTTACATAATAACCATAGTTTCCCCTCCATCCTCTCCTCTGGTTCCCTCCACTACCTCTTTTCTTTTTTTTTTAAATGTTTATTTATTTATTATGTATACAATGTTCTGTCTGTGTGTATTGCAGGCCAGAAGAGGGCACCAGACCTCATTACAGAGGGTTGTGAGCCACCATGTGGTTGCTGGGAATTGAACTCAGGACCTTTGGAAGAACAGGCAATGCTCTTAACCTCTGAGCCATCTCTCCAGCCCCCACTACCTCTTTTCTGCACCCTGCCCCCATACATTCCTCAGAATGCATAAGGCCTCCCATGGGAATCAACAAAGCATGACTCATCAAGCTGAGGCAGGACAGAACTCCTCCCTGCTTCATTAAGATTGATCAAGGCATCCTGCTATATGGAATAGATTCCAAAAATTCAGCTCATGCTCTAGGGACTAATCTTACAAACTTTTACAGGCACTTTATAAATCAGTATGGTGGTTTCTCAGAAAACCAGGAAGCAAACTACCTCAAGATGCAGCAATAGCTCTCTTGAGCACATACCCAAAGGATGCTCAAGCGTACCACAACAACATTTGCTCAACTACGTTCATAGTACCATTATTCGTTTTCGTTTGTTTTGTTTTCGAGACTTCTCTGTGTAACAGTCCTAGTTTTTCTTGCACTAGCTCTTGTACACCAGGCTGACCTCAAAATTACACAGACCCTCCTGCCTCAGCCTTCCGAGTTTTGGAATTAAAGGCGCCACCACCACTACCCAGCTGCACCGTTATTCATAATAACCTGGACCTGGATATTTTTTTTTATCACTTTTCCTAGTTTAACTTCCCTGATAAAATACTTTGGGGATGAAGAGAGATGACAGACATCTATTTCTTTCATTACACATATTTCAAATAGAAATCTCTCCACTTTTGATCATCGAGTATGATAGTAGTAGGGTTGCTCTTATTTTAGTCTACATAATTTCACTTTGTTTTTGTTCTTTGGCTTGATTTTCTGGGGGGACACTGAGGACTGAACTGAGGGACTCACTCACGCTGTGTAAGGGCCTTGCCCCAAAGCTACTACCTCAGCCCCCCTCTAAGGTTTTTATTGCTTAATTTTTAGCAGGTTAAAAAATTTCCTTTTGCTCTCACTTGCTTATGGACTTTCAACATGAATCATTAATTTTGTCAGATGTGTTTCTCCACTTACTGAGACACTATAATTTTGGCTCTGCAAACATAATTCACCTTCTAAGGTTAAATTGTATTCTCAGGTTTGGGTTTGGTCAGATTTTATTTCTCATTGTTTTTGGATCTGATCCTGTTTTTAAACCACTGGGCAGGTTTTCCTGGAAACCTTTGGCGCTTTCATGAAATTCTGCTTTTGGTTTCTGTTGTGAGCCATTTAAAGTTGAAGCCCGCCTTTCTTGCAGTCCTTTTTGATCCTATTTAAAATACCATCAAATGTCTTATTCAGCACGAAGCCATCTGGACCCAGGATTTTTTGTGGAGAAATATTTACATAGAGATATTTCAAGCTTCAAGCTTTGTTCATTTGGATAAACTATGCGTTCAGTGTGGCGTGGTGTGAGCCTCAGACCTCAAAGGTGCTAGCATGTCATCTACTCCTAAATCGTATCTCCTGCGAAGTTGGGTTCCTTTACTGAGAATTTGCATATTTCAGTAAAATTTTCAGTTTCTCTGAAATAATGTTAAAAATTTATTTATGTTTTTGTTGCATACGTGATCTTTTATTTATTTTCAATGTGAGTATTTAAAATATGGCTTGGAACAATGCCATCCAGTATATGAGCTGTTAGTTTCCTTCTCTAATTTGTAGACAACATTTTTTTAATGAACCTATGGCATTTTGATGTAACTTTTTCTCAGTTTGTGAACTTATGAGATATTCTAGTTAACTCACGGTAATAAATGATATACAGATCAAATCAACGGTACTCAAAGAAAAAAATGATATTTGCCAAGGTTCACATTATTGCCACACTATGAACAACTTTTTAACTATGTCCCATATTCCTCAAAAACACTGTAGTAAATGAAGCTCCCCTTAGGTGACCCATGAGGTTAGATTGGCAAACATTATGATTTAAATTGTTTCAAATGTCTGGATTTTACTGCTTCTTTATCAAATCAATTGCTGAGATTTTTTTTATTAAAAGTTGCTCCTAATTTTGGGTTTGACTGTACTTTGAAACTATGTTACAGTATTCATAAAAGACAGCTTATATTCCTAATGGTTTGAATGTATTTCTGCCATTATGATGGGCTTTTTACCAAACTTTTAAAACTGTACTTTGATTGATATTAAATATTTCAGCTTTCATTTCAATTTTGCACTGTGTATCATTTCTGTATTTTATTTCAATATTTTTTGGCCTCTTATTTTCAATGTGTCTTTATAAACATCACATAGTTTTGGGTTTGATCCTGATTGCTTTTATCTTTAGTTTGAGGTTTGAGATCACTCATATTTAATGTAATTATTGACATGACTGAATAAATGAACATAAACATAGCTGGTGGTTTCTAATTTTCTACACATAGTTTCTCTTTTTTTCTTTTGAATACCTATATTTTATACTTTTGTTCATCATCTACTACCCTATATGAGAGTTATTCTATTACTAAATAAGAGTTAAATGTTTTTTTACTGTTGTTCAAGTACTTTTATTATAATTTGCAGTATTTAAATTATTAAATGCAAAGTATACAAATATTTATAATATTTTTCTTCTCATAGACAAAGGAAGTATTTTAGAACATTGTTAAGTTTGTTTACCCATCATTTATATAACATATTTTATTTCATGTTGTCTTTATATATTTCAATACTTATAAGAATTATTTAAACAACCAGTTAAATTATATTGTTCAAGTGTTTATACTCTTATATACTTTACTACATATCTTTAAATGAAATTTAATCTTTTGTTAAGTAAATAAACAGAGGCAGAAATATATATATAATGATCTGACCTATAGGTAGAAATGGTAAGGGTTAAAATAATACTTTTCATAGCCAGGAAACATAGGAAAGACATGAAAATAGACATAGCATGGTTAATAGGTACAAGGGTGCAGCAAGATAAAAGGAATAGCTTCTAATTTTATACAGTATATTACAATGAATATTATTGATGATAATTAATTGTGTATTTCAACTACAATTTGTGGCAGAGATAATTATAATGTTACCAACACAAATAAATGATAGATTTTGAAATGATGGCTAGGTCAGTTATCTTGATCTCATCATTACTCCTTGTATTTATTCAAGAATTGAAACATCACATTGTTATCATTTGGGGATGAAGTATCAGTCAAAAGGCTCATGTTGTAAAGTCTTGTTTCCTAGCTAGTAATTTCAACATCAAAAGTTGGTTTGCCCTTGAAAAAAGAATGGATAGGGAAAATGTGGTGCATTTACATAGTGGAGTACTACATAGCAGAAAAAAATAACATCTTGAATTTTGCAGGAAAATAGATGAAGCTAGAAAATATCATTTTGAGTGAGGTAACCCAGGCCCAGAAAGACAATTATCATATGTACTCATTCATAAGTGGTTTTTGAACATAAAGCAAAGAAAACAAGCACATAAATCACAATCCCAGAGAACTTAGACAACAATAAGTACCCTAAGAGAAACATATGTTGATCTAATCTACATAGGAAGTAGAAAAAGACAAAATCTCCTGAGTAAATTCTTGGTTACCATGAGGTGAGTTGTCCTAAAGCATCACTCTATCATGATGTTCTGCTTGGCTTCAGGTTAAAAGCAGTGGAGATGGAGGACCATAGACTGAGACCTCTGAAACCATGAGTCAAAGGAAAATTTTCATCCACTAAACTGTTTTGTTCGGGTATTTTGACAAGTTGACTGAAAAAAAAAAAAAAGAAACTATCTGACAGAGAAAATTAGTACCAAGAGTAACATCATTGATATGATTCAAAAGTCTGGTTCCAGTTTGTGGGAGGAATTTAGAACAGTTTGGAAATGTAAGTTAGAAATCCCCTAGAGAAGTAGAGCTTACTATTAGATCTTGTGTAAACTGGGATGACTGTATGCTTATAAAAATAAGGGCAGGAAGTCATAGTGAGGTCCATGGTCTTTGCTGCTGCTGACTGTTATGAGTAAGGACACTTCTTTTGCAGTGCTGTCTGTGACTGTAGACTCATAATTGAGAATGAGAGACATTGAAGGCTTCTGTGACAACCTCTTTCCATGCTTGTCCCTCAAAAGACAGTCCAGGAAGCTATTCAAGAGAGACATTAAAAATTGTGATAAAGATTCTGAAGGGTAGCTCTTCACAGTTGAGAGCATATGGCAGGGTTGCCGTGAGAAAGGATGCAGTTATCTTTATAAGGCTGGCCACTGGGAGTTTGACCAGGCTCCAATAAGTTTGTGGGCAACACACACATCATGCACACATACAAAATACGGACAGGATGTACACATTCAAGAGGTTTCAGATGGCAGTAAGTGTTTCACTATCATATTTGAAACCATATGTTTTACACTCGATTCAAGAATTCCCTGCATTTTGCCTTTTTCTGTGACTGTGTGAAATCAAGCTTTAAAGTGAAGGAAGGGTTTAGCGTGAAGGAAGAAATTTCAAGGTGTTCTTTATTCTTTGCTCTTTACTCTTTTATCTTTTGGCTCTTTGGGGGGACCACAACTCAACTCCCCCACACAGAGGCTTATTCTTAATTAGAAAAGCCTGGCCTTAGTTTGCCTTATTTCTAGCCAGTTTTTCTTAACTAATGATATCATGCACCTCTTGCCCGTGGGCTTTCTCCTTTTCTTACTTCTGTAATCTTACTTTCACTCTGTGTCTGGCTGTGTGTCTGCATGCCTAGTTTCTTCTTTTCTCACTCCTAGACCTCTTGCTCCTTCTTCTTCGAAAGTTCACCTTCTATTTAAACTCTCTGCCCACCAGGCCCACCTATCCTTTCTCCTGTCTCACTATTGGCCATTGGGTGTTTTGGACAGGCAAAGGATCACAGCTTCACAGAGTCAAACAAATGCAACATAAACAAAAGCAACACATCTTTGCATGATTAAACAAATCTCAACAGCATAAACAAATATAATACCCCTTAAAATAATTTTCCACAGCATCAAGGCAGCTCAGAATTCACCTTGTTTTAAGGTTACTGCTAGCGGTTTTTTGGCCACATTTACAGTGAAAATCGGGAGCAAAGTCAGAGCAGAAATATCTGAAAAGGGTGTCTTTCCTCCAGAGAAACTCCTTTAAAGGTTGTGAATAAGGAAGTTGTGGTTGTTAAATGATAACACCATTAAAATAAAACCAAACACTTGATATCATTTTAATAAGAAAGACAGCTTGACTCATCTTGGAAATTAAGCACATACCGCATACCAGGCTCAAGTAGTAACAGTGGGGACCTTTCCCTTCACCAATTCCTAAGAAAGCTTAAGGGGACTTTCTAGTATCCATCTACTGGAAACCCTGAAAAAACATGGACCCCAGCAAATGGTCCCTCCTGCTGGCTCCAAAAATTGTGTAATTGTGTTTGTTTGATTGTTTTAACATGAATGAGGATAAAATGGAGGACTACTAGTACATCCCTGACACTAAAGCTGCAGTGTTCAGAAGCTGGACAGAGGCCCATATATGCAGTGTTGAACAAAAACATCCCACAACACTCAGAACATGGATACAAGAGATGTTTTAGTGTTGAGCAAAAAAAAATCCCACAATGTGCAGAGCCTGCACTCAACGGATGTATGTACCAACTTCCCACAATGTCCATAGCCTGGACACGGTAGATGTATGTAATGTTGAACACCAACTCCCCACAAGTAGTGAAAAGCAGTGTCTAGTGAGCCAAGCACTTGACATTATCTTTCTGTCAATAGTCTTTCAAACCTCCTAAGTTCTCTATATTGCAGAACTCAGTTACTGTGTGTCAGTCTACCCCAAATTGCTTTTATCTTTAAATTATTCAGCATTGCTTCTGTGACATGGGAATTAGTGAAGTAGAGATCAATTAACAAAATTTTTACTGGAGATCATAAAGTAACTCAGTATTAGTATAAATATATACTTAATTTAATAAAATGTATACGATCCAAATTACACTAATATTCCTCAGTAATTCTTTTCTTCTGATCTAAAAAAACAAAACAAAACAAAACAAAAACCAAAACATGACTACTTGAGAAACTCTTTTCCACATATTTTTAAAAGATTCTTATTTATGGATCTTGACTAATTAAAATTGAGTTAGGAGACACATAATTATTCATTAAGATAATTTCCCAAGTGATGTGGCTTATTAACAATTGAAGGTATAGATTCAATAAAAAGCAATTAAGACACACTAAGCTCCATTTCTTTAAATTTATTGTGAAATCTCATTTTAAACAAATCTTTGTGTGAAGTTCAAACTTGAGGTTTTTGAAGTTTAGATGATTGAAATTTGTCAAAGAAGGGGGCTAGAATGCTAACGTATTTAAGCTTATGGTACAGAGAAGCCTGAGCAATGAAAGATCTAAAGGGGTTGAGAAATGAGGTCCCTTTTAGTAGAAAAGGAAAATGTACAGTGTGAATGACATTGTTGAACAACTGGAGTACCGAATGATGGTCCATGGACAAAGCTGATTAGCCAGTGAGACTCCTGAAAACTTGGAACAAGGAGCCAATGTTTAATGATTTGGTTTATATTTTCAATCAACATAAATGAAAATCTGTAGTGAGGATTATTTTTTGTAGAATATGAATGGGGTGAGACCAGAAAGAAAAGACCAAATGTATATCATTGGGAATATTGAAACCCTCAGCTTTTTTCACTGTCTTCTCTTCCAAGGAAGCACTGGGATATCTTGCAGAAGATATGAAGCTTTTAGATGAACTGGATTCTCATTTATTTTAAAGATTCAGTGTTTCAGTGAGCATCACCAGCCTGGAACACTTACTGTCCTGACCTCTGGAAAAGTATCATAGAGACCTGATGACCAACTCTCTCCCAGGCAGGTCTCCATTAGCCTCCTTAGTCTTTAAGAATCTTTGTCTTTGAGCCAAGGATCACAGTTGATGTTTCCTTGCTCCTTGATCTGTATCTCCTTTTATTGATGCCTCTGTGTAAAAGGAAAAATAGTAGGGAAAGAGTCAACAACCTTTGCCAAAATATCATGCCCATTTCATTTTTTTCTCTCTTTGATGTACAAATGATAGATGAAAACAGAAAATTAGTATAGCTGAAAGGAGCAGGTGAGTTTAACTAAAACCTAATCACTATAGGTAAGGTACCATATATGGTCTACGCTTACAATTGATGATCAGTGTTGTTATGTGTATATTGGGATGGACTTCAGGCATCCCAATTAGTCTGCATCTAATTCTTTTACCATCTCCAAGTGATAAGACTGACAGCTTCCAGGAGCTTTATCTACATAAATTCCTGAAACAATAGAAATTAATGCAGAAGGCATTATCAGAAATCATGGAATGGCTAGTAAACAGCTCTGATCATTGCAAATGAGGTTTCAAATAGACCTAGGAGCACTTTAAGTCCTTTTGAAGTGTTTTCTACATCAGCAAATCTTGTTCCTAAAAGCCTCTCTCTATATTAACATGGATCTGGACCAAGGAAGATCTGTCTCTTCCCAAGAAAGAGTCATTTTTCTTATTAGGTTATGTTGAGTAGCCTAATAGATGTAGTGTATTTTGTACATTAAAATTAAAAATAACAAACTGGTTTTAACCAAAGCCTACCTATTTGACTCAGAATATAAATCCAGCATGGACTAAACCATACTTATTCTAGAATTAAGAACAATGAATTTTTTTAACAAGAAACATTTTTCTGAAAACAGAAGTTTAGGGTTAGTTTAAATCTTAAGGTTTTCTTAACAGATGCCCAAATACTTCCAGAGAAGTTACTTGCATGTATGTGGAAAATTTTCCAGTCATTCGGATAATTTGATTAATATAAAACTTCAAGAACTATTATTTTTCAAAGACTGTTTTTCATTCTAATACATAGTATTAATGTTTGTTTTTATTTTAATACTTGTGGATATTTGTGTGTATGTGTGTTTGTGTGTGTGTGTGTGTGTGTGTGTAGGTATATGCATACAAGTACAGGTCGCTGGAGAGTCCAGACATGTTAGATAGTCTGGGTGCTGGAGTTACAAGACATTGTAAACTGCCAAACATAGCTGCTAGGAGTTTGACCTAGGTCCTCTATTTTTAACTGTTGAGAAAGCTCTCCAGCAACTTGGTTTTGTTCTTTTGGAGATAAAAAAAAAATGTATTTAAATACAGCTCATGCTGGCCTTGTGATTAACCGGCCTCTATTTACTGAATGCTGAGATCAGAAGCATGTGCCACTATGTTTGACAATTAAAATATAATAAAACTGTGAAAAAAATCAATCAGTTCTATTATTCCATTAAACAATGTTAAACCTTCAAGAATCTCTCAATGGTTTCAAATATGCTACTCCTTTTTAATGTTATAGATTAATCATAACTCTAAAAACTAAAGTTTTAATATATCACTCAATATCTATAATTTGTGTCTTCCACATATGAATTAACATGAGATTTCTACGTGCATTAAAACTTTTAAATTTCTTTTTTCCTTTTTTATTTTTTATTGAGCTATACTTTATAAACACTACAGTCATCTAAATTTTACAAATAAAAAATAAATTTCTGATGGCAAAGATTGAAAAATCCTCCTCATAAATGTTAAAAGTATGATAGAATTAGGAGGTAAATTCTGTCATAATAATTTTTATCTTTTTATTTTTATTTTACTTTTTGGGGTTATAATATAAGCAAATAATTTTCCCTGTTACTTTCTCCTTTCAAACTCTCCCATATAGTCCTCCTTGCTCTCTTTCAAATCCATGGCCTTTTTTTTGATTAATTTCTCTTACATGCATGTAGAGAATCTATATAGGATGTAGATATAGATGCATATATATTCCTTTATATAAGCTATTCTGTCTGTGTAATGGTACTTGTATGTATGCTTTGTTCCAGATGTTAAGCAATTGCAGCATCTATGCAATGCTATATGTTATTTCCATCTTCCTTACTTTTGAAGGGATTGCTTGGCAATGTACAACGAATTTAATGTACTTTTATATTTGAAATTTTTTCTGATATTAGATTTCCAAGAGAACTGCTAATCAAAGGTTCAGGATATTTCTTTTTTTATGTTTGGAATTTAAAAGTTTTTTTAAAGGTATTGCATTTCCTAGTCTTTTCTCTTATGATTACCTCTGTTTTTTTTTTTCTCCTCTACTTCTCAATCACATGTAACATAAAACAGAATAGTTCAGAGAGTGCAACCCTTTTCTAAGCACAGAAATAAGATACTTCATGATGCCATATATTAATCAGTCCATCATAGCATGTGTGGTTGCACAATGAGGCATGAAACTTTATGGAGAGAAGAATCATTGCCTATATATAAGTTATATTATACAGGCAATGAATAGAAGTAAGTCTGAAACTTCTTGACTCTTGAGATAACTACAATGTCTTTTTTGTTAATATTTCTATTTACTTTTGCTAAATAGGACAGTATTCTCAATGTGCATTCACATTTGAAGGTTAAGTATGTCTGTGACCCTAGATGGAGGTTTGTCAATGATAAAAATTAATGAATACATTTTTTTCTGTTAAGATTCTTCAGTTTCATTCAATAGAAAGGGAAGAGCAGGACTTTATTGAAAGGATGCTATGTAGTTTTTATGATTAAAAGAAAAGCTGAACAAATAAAAGTGAGAATTAAAAGGAATTAGACTAGTTGGCATGGGAATTCTAGGCAAGAACTCAAGGATACTGTCTTTTATAATCTGATAATGTAATAAATTTGAACATCTGTGACTTCATTATAGATTCAGATTCTTAGGAAAGAAAATTTGATTGACTTATCTTGTAACTGAGCCTGGGAGAAGAAAAGACTGAATTAAACAGTCCCAGGGCTACTACCCAATTTGAAAAAAGCTGAAGAAGCAAAAGCAACAGATGCCAAGTTCTAATTTCATCTTAAAGTGGTAACAGGAATTCAGACATAACAATTTCTTAAATGTCCAGAAAGCAAGTCCATGCTATGAAAGTCCTTTAATTCTTAAAAGAGGGGCTTCTTGTGAAATCATATCCACTAGATAAAAAAGAATATGTTTATAGTCCTATCTCAAGAACATCAAGCTAACCCATTTGATTAGGTTTTAGCACGTTTTCCCATTACTGTATTGGAGCAATGCTTAGTACTGTTTAAATGGTTCACCTTTTTTTTTTATTTGATGTATCATTAAAGGCAGGAGAAGAATAACCAAAGTTGTATCCTACTTAAAAGCTATAAAATCCAATCTCCACTGAACATACAAGTAAGAAAAAGAAATTTAGTGAACAGATATTTGTTAAATACTTACAATGAACTAGGATATATAAAATCAATTGATAAAAGCAGAACATAAATATTAGAGATATTTGATTTTACCAATAGTGCTTGATATGAATAATGTACTTTATACTTTGAAATGAACTATTTTCCCTCTTGGATAATAAGATCTCAAGCCTCATTTTTGGATAAAAGAATAAATATTTGAAATACATATTTTTAAACATCTAATAAGCATTGGCATGACAAAAATTATAATCATGAACAAACTAAAGTAAGCAAAAGTAGAAACTTGGATTGCAGAACTTCCTTCCATGTCCTTTTCTTGTGGACACTACCACAAACTCCATCCTAATCTCTGATATCAGCACCCTTCTTTGTGATATCCAGTTCTCTGTGAGTGTTCTAGCAGAACCACGATTAGTGTCTTTCACAGCTGCTTGGAAATGAGTCAAAGGAATTAAAACCTGAGTGCCTCCCAATGGTGCTCTGACTGGAGGCTTTGGCCTGATCTTAATTGATGGTACCCTCAAGGGTAAGTAAAGCGGAAAACAAATCCTATTCTTCAAAAAGACTTCAAAGAAAGTTACTTTGAACCTGAATAGAGCAAAGTTGGAGTGTGAGATGAAAGTTCATGACTCAGATTCAAGATCACAAATAAAAGACTCTCAAAAGGACTGATGCCTAAAGCTAGCATAAACCTACTTTCGTCAAAAACCTCAGGAAGTGACTACTGGCTGAAATGACTACAGTGGGTAATATCCTAGGGTGCCTCATGAAGAAACCTGTCTTCTGTAGAGAAATAAATTCATATCCTATATTCAAGAGAACCATCATGGTGATTTTCTAAGAAAAATCCCCATAAACTATCATCTAACATGGAAAGAAAAGCCCTGAAATTACAGGTGCATTTACTTGCTCAGTTAGTTGACAGAACCTTGTGTAGCCAACGATGGCTCAACTTGATTCCCTTTCTCAGCCTCCCAAGTTCTGGGATTATAGACATTTGATACAACAACTTGCTAGGGCTGTATGTGCTGAAATAAACAGTTTGTAATTATTAAAAAAAGAAAAGAATTGACTCTCCATAGGGAAGAATAAACAACAACAATATAAGGACTAAAGTAGCAGATTTCCAAGATAAGTAGAGATAATGAAAATAGAATGAATAAATGAAACCAAAATCTCAAAGTACAAATTTGTTTTTCAAATTAATGGCACATGAAGTCAAAGGAGATTATTTATGATGCAGTTTGGAGAAAGAAAAGATTAAATTTAAGAGGTTAACAGGTATCAATGATCAAAAGAAGAAATTTTGTTTAATCAGAATTCTGGAAGAAATTACAGAGAGCTAAGTAGGGAGAAAGAGGGAAGGAAGGGAAATGAACAGATGAGAGGAGAAAGGAGGGGAAATGAAAAAGTAATAAGGAGACAATGAATGAGAACTTTCCATAACCGTTGAAAATCTAAGAAGTTGAACAAATTTCCAAGTAAATCAATGGGAACACAAGCCCAGATATTTCATAACGATGGCTATTTTGACACATTCTTCTGAGCTGGCATAGTGTTTATCATGCCCCATTTTGCAGATGAAGCACAGTCAAAATCACATTATCTGTTTAGGACTGCACAGGTTCCAAAGAGAGAATTTAGATATGAATCTGGCTGTGAATGCCTGGTGATTTTTGGCAATGTTGATTTTAAGTTGAAAATTAACAACATATACAAAATTGGCGATAACTTTAATTCAGTGCTTCTACAGGTTTCCCAGCTTCATCACAGGGGTCACATATAAAAATAAAATCAATTTACTGAATTATTTCTGAAATTATATTTGGCAATAAAAATTGGGATGTCAAGATGTGTTGTAGGAGGCTGCTTGTTCACAGACCACAAAATAACCACTCAGAAACTTTATTATTTGCAATACTTTTTGGCCAATAGTTTAAGCATATTCCTAGATAGCTCTTACATCTAGTACATGAAGTAGAATCAAAACCTGGTGTCATTATCATTGGCTTCTCAGTCTGCCCTCATTGTCAGCCACATTCAGGGAGTCCAATTTGATCACATGCTCTTTCAGTCCCATTCCAGCTGACCTTGGTGAGCCCCCATTAGATCAGTCCCACTGTCTCCACGGGTGGAGCGCACTCCTCAAGGTACTGACTTCCTTGCTCATGTTCTCCCTCCTTCTGCACTTCATCTGGGCCTTGGGAGCTCAGTCCAGTGCTCCAATGTGTATACATCGCATTTTTAAAAGAGTATGTAAACATAATACTTTAAAATAGAGTAGAAATATTCATATAACAAACTTGACCTTAAATTTGATTAAATAAGCCGAGATCCATACCAATGCAAAGTATCTGTCTCTATATCATAATCCCCTTATTTTATTATTTTTTTTTAAAAAATTGACTGTGACCATTATCATAACCAACCCATTTAAATAAAAATAAACATTTATAAACATTCATTTTTGGGAATTTGGATGCTGTTTTCTCCAAACTGCTTCCTGCTGTTTGTTGGGCAAAGAATTGTAAAGGTTCATGCAGACCTTTCAGGGAATCTTGTTCCATTCAATCACTTTAGCCTGGAAGAAATCCATAGTTTCTCATCTTCTGTAGAAACAAAAGCAGAACATCTTTTCCAAAGTAACATATCCTTAGACTCAAATTTTGAAGTCAAGATACCTTTAAAATATATATATATATATATATATATATATATATATATATATATATATATATATGTTGGTTTATTGTATAGTCCCCAGAATCAAATATCTCTCTGGTCAAAAACCTCAAAGAAAATACAATAATACATAATCCAGACTTCAGTGTACTTTCTATATTTACATGGCTTATTTTTCTATTGCTTTTTAATATTTATTTTATTATCCTTACTCCTTTAATCTATGACTGTACTCTTTTTCTTCTTTCTCTTAATTCCATGTACATTTATCTAACACTGTGACCCATTTAGAGGTCTTTTTCATCTGACTCTGTGCTTGTTGCTTTTCTATAATCATTTTCTGACTGGTTGCGCCTTTTCTTTAAATGCTAAGTGGCTGTGGCAAGGACCAACTCTACAACCCTGACTTTTGGCTCTGCCAAGTCCAACATGGCAGAGGTATGTTCACTGCATCTGTGAACCATGGTCACTGCCCAGCTCTAGGGATATAGCAGGTTTATGTTTCCATTAAGCAATTTGTAACACGCTACTCACAGAACCCATTTACGTGTTTCTTATTAGGAACTCCCAAAAGAGCCAGAGCCATTCATTCTATGAGTCCAGCTCTAACCAGGAAGCCAGCTCTTAAAAGAGCCATGTAGTTTTTTTTCTGCAAACACTGAGTCTGGAAGCCTTCTCTTAAGGGAATAATGCCTCTGCTTGCCTCTAGCAAACAGAGCCCACCTGAGAAAATGCTTCTACCAAGAAGCCATGCTTAAGTTTGTTCTTTTGTGTCTAGAATTCCTTCCAAAGCTATCTCAGGTTTTGTGCAGATGTAGTTGGCCCATGTTGGCATTGCTTGTAAGCAGAGACTGCTAATTTGTTTCTTTGCTGCCCAAACCAGAATAATCACACAGAACCCATATTAATTATAAAACTGCTTGGCCAATAGTATAGGTATATTTCTAGCTAGCTTTTACATCTTAAATTAACCCATTTCTATTATTCTATGTATCATCATGAGGCTGTGGCCTACCAGTAAGATTCCAGCATCCTTTTCCTTTAGCAGATTCAAGGCATCTCCTTGACTCTATCTATTCTCTATATATCTCTGTTCGGGTTTACTGCCTGACTTTACTCTGCTAAGCTATTGGTCAAAACAATTATTCATTAACCAATAAAAGCATCACATATACAGAAGGACTTCCCATATCACTAATTTATGCTTGTGATTGAGGATGTGAACTCTAGGCTTCCTGCTCTGGTTGACATGCCTGCCATTTGTTTCCCATACTTCCTTCCATGATGGCTCTAACCCCTTGGACTTGTAAACCTGAGTAAATTCTTTCTTCAATAAGTTGCCTTGGTTAGGATATTTTATCACAGCAACATAAAAGTAACTAATAACACACATAACTAATGTTGTAATGAAGGTTGACACTAGGTTTAATTCTCTAACTAGAGTAATAGCATTGCCAGGAAGGGGTCAGTCATGGCAAAAACCACACTGCAAAAAAAAAAAAAAATTACAAAGTTCACATTGGAAAACTAAGTCTAAGAAGTAAATGAGTATCCAAGAGTAAAAGGAATTGATGCAAGAATGTATTGAGTTACAAGGCTGTGAAAAAATGGTAAAATGAAAAGAAATTAGTAGAAAAAGCCTAGAATCTGACAACAGATCTCTACTGTCTGTAGCTTTTTCTGTGACTGTGGAGGGTGGATATGGAAAGCAGGACTTGAAAGAACTGGCTCATGTGTGAATTTCAGAACTCATTTTTAGACTAATTAGTGTGTAAACATGTTTTTATCTGCACCATTTACATCATTTTAAGTTCGACTACAGAGGTTGACCCAGTTGTGTATCTTAGGACTGTTCATAAAGATAATTTTTCAGTGCAACTTTTAAATTTAATTAAGTCTTAAGACTAGTATAGCATGAGGGATGTTTTAGATACTTATACTAAGTAAGCAAACAGAGATGAGACTCCACACAGAATGCATGGTATGAGGAATCTGAATTCCTCTTGGGCTAAAAAGAGAAATATCATGGGCCTCTTGCTGCTAATTATTTCCACAAGATCTATCTAGCACTGCAAATCAGGAATTGGAAAGGAACAGAGACTCAAAGTAATCCCCATAGAATTTGGGGGTTTGCCTTAAATTGGCCTTGAAAAAAAAGATTCAATTTGTCTGGGAGACTGATCTTTGGCAGGTGAAAGATAAGGTTGAATTTCCCAAGAGGAGACAGGTTACTGCTGGGAAAGAGAGCAAGCTATACCGGTATTTTGGGTCCTAAGTTTGATAATTGTGGGCTAAAAGCCCTATAATTTGGAAAAGTAATTGTGATAATGATGCTTGCATTTCCTCTAATCATTTTGCTTTTGTTCCTATTTAGCATATCATAAACTCCTTAAGAAATCACAGAGTATCTCAGTGTTACAAAGGAGAAGCAAGGAATATCTCATACAATATCCTTCATTAATGTTGGCCTGCAGAACTTAGGGAATGAAGTATGGTACTTATGAACATTACCACAAGAAAGCAGAACTTGAGAGTCTCAAATCAAAACCTTTTTTTTTTTTAAAAAAAAATGAATATCACGCTATAAAGCCAGGCATGGTAGTGCAAGGCTATCATGACAGCATTCAGGAGACTGAGACAGAAGATTCAAGAATTCAAGTCCATCCTGTGATCTATAATGAAGCCCTATCTGTAAACAAACCAACAACTGTCTCCACTACCCTGACTCAACTAACACAATAAAGGCTGATGGGTAACTGTCTGATGATATAAATGTAAATGGCTTCATTGTTAGCAATAATTCTTTATTCTGAGAAACATTTATTGTCCCGTTTTTCCTCTGAGAGAACAATAATAATTAATATATTTCAGAATATAAAATTTCAAGATTAATTTGTTGGGTAAAGCTGCTTAAAAGTTGAAGATTTGAGAGAGGCATGAATTCGCTAAATTTGAATTTTTCAATGTGGGTACCGGCATTAGTGGCAATGAGTATCTTGAGGTGTGAGTGTTCTATGCAAAAATGTATTTGGTGACTATTGGGCAATTAACTTCTCCTTTATTGAGAATCTACTTCTTTCTGGGAAATGCTTTCAGTACAAACTTAAGTTCACATTTAGTCTGATAATATTTAGAGCTATATTGACTATATTCAAGCGTTGATTTAAGGTTCAGGAAAAGGGTTCAGAGTAAAATATTTAAAACTGAGTACATGCGATAGCTGCAAGTATGATCACTGATACAGTTTTTTTTTTAAGGTACACGTGGAATAGAGGAAATAACTGCCCAAGAGCAACCAATACAGTACAACGTTACCCTTGGAGAAATTCCTTTGGCCAAATTCAGTTGAAAATTTTGTTTTTTGTAAACCTCTTAAGAGATTTTTCCTTTTAAACTAGCTCCTGTATTTCAGGCTTTAATGAAATTATCTTCCTCAATGCCAGCTCTGACCAGTGTTTACTTGGATGGGGATTAAAAATCCAGGCTCTAAGAAGCCTGGTTAAGGTGATGCTTTGCTAGTCAGTTATGGACCATTAGGTCTAGGTGACTAAGAACCCTGTCACCTCCCCTGTTCCATGCTTTTATAATGAGCACACTAGTTGGATAATGTCAACTTACTAGGGTTTTCATAAAAATTTTGTTTAGATGCTTGGGTAATTCTTTGTAAGAAGATATATAGCTGCCTGATTCCAGAGGCTTCTCTATGATAAACCTTAAGATGGTGATAATAAGGACAACAGATAAAAATCTGAACATAATTGAGACTGAGACGGCATGCCAACATAGCGAATGTTTTTATGTTAAGTGAGAATCTCACTGAAAAGGTGTGTGGAGCATGGAGGAGCCAGGAGGAGTAAACAGATGTGGAAAGGGAGTAGACTACCCAATGACAGTTTCTAGCCACTGGGCGGTATAAGGTTTGGGTGCTCATATGTACTCTGATAAAGGGATAGACACCTTTTAGAAGGAACCAAAACACACCTAATAACAGAAACTACTTACCTTCCTCTCTCCCCCACATATACACATTTGCTTTATGACTACAGAAACACCGACTGGACCTGCCAAAGTACACAAGAATTTAAGAGGAAGAAAACTTACACCAGTCATTAGGAGGCGGACTATAAGCTTGCCTCCTATTGCAAACCTCAAAAACCAAAACTTCCCTCAAAGATACGTATGCATTTCTTGTACAAATGCAAAATATCATTGCCTCAGAATTAAGCTCTTTCGTTCCATTAGCTAATGTCCTGGTTTGTGTTTATCATCAATGTGGCCCAGTCTGCAATCACCTGGGAAGATGGAAGCCTCAACAGAAAAATTGCCTCTGTTGGATTAACCTGTGGCCATGTCTGTGAGAACTGAATGACCCATCACTGGTGTGGGTAAAGAATGTTTAATGTGGGAGGTTTGGGCCACTGTGGGAGGAGCCATATCTAAGCATTTAGATAAGAAAACTGGCAGAGAGCAAGCCAGTAAGCAATATTCCTCCATGGTTTCTGTTTTAGGTCCTGTTTGAGTTCCTTCCAGCCCTGCCTTGCATCAGTGACTCACTGTGCCATAGCAGTAAAATATATTTTTAAAAAGTAGAAAAAGAGGGAGAAGAAGAAAGAAAAAAATTACATTTGGTATTTCCATTTAAGTGCAAGAAGAGAGAGAAAACAAGGATAGCTGGACTCAGACAAAATATTACTTCAAACAATTGACCAACTTTTTTATTCATTATTCTTATCAGCCCTGCTTTTCAAATTTTTTAAGTTTCTTAAAGTAAAATGCTTTTTAACAGTGAATAAATAATAGCTACAACTTATTTTCCAAAATATGACAAATTGGAATATTTACAATAAAATTATGCTGCTCTTTGGACTGGAGAGGGATGGGGAGAAGGGTGGGAGGAGGGGGAGAAGGGTGGGAGGAGGGGGAGGGAAATGGGAGGCTGGGAGGAGGTGGAAACTTGTTTTTTTTTCTTCCTTCTCTCAATAAAAAAAATTATACTTTACTTTCAAAATCATACTTCAGTTTTGATATAGGGTAGAAAATTACATTTTAACAATCAAAAGTTTGTTGTCTCTCTGTTATGGATTTTAATTTTAAAGATTTATGCCTAAACTGTTAGCTTTTTTCTTGTATATAATAATAGGTGATAAGTAATATATTTTGTTTAGTCAAGTTACAGTGGTTCAAAATAAACTCAGCGATTCATCAATCTTCAAATGTGTTACCTAAGAAGTTTTCAAAGTTGTGGAATTAAAGCATATCGACGATAGCTTATCACACTGAGTACTTAGTGTTTTATCTATTCCATCGTGAGACTGGACAATGACAGAACTCGGAAGAAAGAGCTACTAATAACCAGGAGGTTGGACTCTCTTGGTTTTAGCTGTTGTGCATAGGATAAAATAACTTGTTATAACATTCAGTGGATGTGTATACATATGTGTGTGCAAGCACATACCTGACTACAGTGGTAAGAAGATCTACATCCTATGTCTTTGCTGCCCTACTTTGCCTATGAGATTGATGCTTCAAAATGAACTGGCATCTATTTTATATATGGATCATGGAAATAGATTGATTCAAAAAAATATGACTGCCCATGTCTAGCAAAATGACATGAAATAGAGATCTTCTTTAGCCCCAAGGTGGAATCTGTTATCAGTTTTTTACCTTTCTGGACAAGTGACTGCTTTCTGTTTTGAATATTTTACTTAACCAGATTCTTAGTCTATTATCATAATGACAGGGCTGTAGAATTTGAGATATTTGTTATCTGCTTGCTGACATCTTGAAATCATTAACTAAAAGGTTTAAGTGAGGAAAAGGTAGGTGAGATTGTATAATCTACAGAATTTGAGAAAGGTGGCCTGATTTCTGAAAATCATTAACTAAAATATCTAAATGTAAAGGATAAGGGCAATATAAGTTTTTTGTAATCTACAGAATTTGAAAAAGATAACCTGATTTCAGACACTCAAGATTAACTCCTTTGACTAAAACAATGTACCTGTCTTTTGTACTGTGTGTAATCCCTCACATTTTAATGAAAGACTTATCTCTTAGGATATGTATCCATTTAGATGTATTTCAGTGTACTGCTTAAGAAATCCTGAGCTACTTCTTTTTTTTAAATATTTATTTATTATGTATACATTATTCTGTGTATGCCTGCAGGCTAGAAGAGGGCACCAGATCCCATTATAGATGGTTGTGAGCCACCATGTGGTTGCTGGGAATTGAACTCAGGACCTTTGGAAGAACAGGCAATGCTCTTAACCTCTAAGCCATCTCTCCAGCCCCCTGAGCTACTTCTTTTTTTTTCTTTTTTTTTAAATTTATTTATTTATCAAGGATTTCTGCCTTCTCCCCGCCACCGCCTCCCATTTCCCTCCCCCTCCCCCGATCAAGTCACCCTCCCTCATCTGCTTGAAGAGCAATCAGGGTTCCCTCACCTGTGGGAAGCCCAAGGACCGCCCACCTCTATCCAGGTCTCCTAAGGTGAGCATCCAAATTGCGTAGCCTCCCCCAAAGCCAGTACATGCAGTAGGATCAAAAACCCACTGCGATTGTTCTTGAGTTCCCATTCTTCCTCATTGTCCGCAACCTACCCCTGGATCCAGCAATACCACTCTTAGGAATATACCCAAGAGAGGCCCTATCATACAACAAAAGTATATGCTCAACTATGTTCATAGCAGCATTGTTTGTAATAGCCAGAACCTGGAAACAACCTAGATGCCCTTCAACGGAAGAATGGATGAAGAAAGTATGGAATATATATATATTAGAGTATTACTCAGCAGTAAAAAACAAGGACTTCTTGAATTTTGCATACAAATGGATGGAAATAGAAAACACTATCCTGAGTGAGGTAAGCCAGACCCAAAAAGAGGAACATGGGATGTACTCACTCATATTTGGTTTCTAGCCCCGAGCTACTTCTTAACAGTGATTTTTTTAAAAAAAAATCTTATTGCGTGACTGTTACGCCTAAAAGTACATATTGTGCCATATACATGCCTGGTGCCTGAAGAGGTCATAAGAAATTGTTAGTCTGATCCTCTGACACTGGAACTATAGATGGTTGTGAGTTACCATGTGGGTTCTGGAAATCCAATTCCTTTGGATGGACAAGAAGTGCTCTTAACAGCCAAGCTGCCTCTTCAACTCTTTTAATGGTGGATGTTAATAGATGCCAACAATGTCTACAAATTCCTAAGGTAGAAAGATTATAACATCTGCTGTGGAAATGGTGAGGCTTTGACAAATTTTTTAGCAAAACTTTGAGGGGTGGTTCTCTGCGCAGCAGGGGCAAACTATGATGTATCATATATTACTGCAAAACAACCATATAGTACTTTCTTCACTTCTTTTCTGCATAGAGCCTAAGCGAGATTTTTAGAACATAACATAAAGAGAACTATGATGACCCATGAGAAGTCTTGCAAAAAAAAAAAAAGTGTGTTTATCAGGACAAAAAAAAAAAAGTCTCAGAGCTGGACTCTTCTTATTCGGTAGCCCCACATTTTGTTCCATCCTCTTTCTTCTTTGTAACCCCTCTATTATCTTAGGCCCTCTACTAAAGTTTCTTGGATTCCCCTGGGAAAGGGAATTAGATGAGATCTCCTACGTGAACCAAGGGCTGGGGAGGAGGGTTAGTAAAGGGGAGGAGAAGGGAGGGATGACGTGGGAGTGCAATGAAAGATATTCTTGATAAAGAGAGCCACAATGAGGTTAGGGAATAACCCGATGCTAGGGAAATTCCTAAGAATCCATAAGGATGACCCCAGCTAAGACTCCTAGCAATAGTGGAGAGGGTGCCCGGGCTGGTCTTCTCCTGTAATCAGATTGGTGAATATCCCAGGTGATGCTCTTTCACTTAGTCAGCTCCAAATCGGGCCTGTTAAAGAGTGAAACATTCAACAGGCATCTGCAGCTTTATTGATGACACTGGTAACGTGACAGGGTTTCCAAGCTGAAATGACACCAAGGAAACCCACAATATGATTCAAAGTTTCTAAGACTATAACTGCAATTGCATAATGCAAAGGAGAGGCAATAAAGAAAAAGCAAACTCCAATGTGGCTAGTGGACCATTTTTCTCTCTTTCGTAAATAATTTTTCATGCACAATTATATTACAACTGCATGTAACTAAATTTATTTTTCCACATTGAAGGACATAGAACAATGGATATAATGTGAGAAAGACAATTCCATTGCAAGTGAAGAGCTGGATGCTACCCATCACAGCAGAGAGAGAGAAGAATATCATAACAAGGTTCTTCTCTACTTTTGCTTTTATTGTCAATTGGGTGGGATTTTTTTTTTGTTAGTGTTAGAACTAAAACTACATCTATCAAAAATACAGTTTCTCTTCATGCAAAGCCAACTTTAATTTTTTTTTACTATTTCTTCCTGGGCTTAGGTTGGTGATTATAACTTAGCACATAAATCATTTTCTTCAACTTCAAAGAGTATAATAAACACTAAATAATTATTCTTCACAATGCCTCTGCAAGGTGGGTATTTTTGTTTCCATCCCATTTTATAGACCTGAAAACTGAGGGATGGCAGCCAAAACAGGTATCCTATGATCCCGAAAGATTAAAAAAATATATAATAACAACTTCTCACATCTTTTCTCCTTATACTTTTGTTCTTTCTAAATACTTTAAGATATAAGAAAGAGATTAGGAAAAAAATTAACTCTGTGATGTTTTCAAAGGAAAGAAAAAATTTCACACCTTTTAAACTGCCGTTCAGCTGCAGGTAAAGAATTTAACAGCTTGCGGAGTGCTAATTAGAGCCCATTATAACTTGATTGGTCTTCATTGGCAGCAGCAAGCCTGAGTCCTTGCAAGAGGGAGATTGCCCTAGTCTATCTAGTTCTGATTCAGGTAACTTGTGTTCCTGACTATGGAAGCAGTGATAATTCAGAGGCAGCAATCAGAACTGAGCTGTGTCAATCAATATTGAGAATGGAATTTTACCTTTGCATGCTCGGGGAATCATAAACGTCAGGTTCTGTTCAATACCGCCAGTGGCTCCGGTGTTATCACCTTCAGTTGCATGAAGAAACAGAAAATTGAGGTTCATTATCTTTCTTAACTTCTTAATTAACATTGTTCAAAGAATATCTAAGAAACATGATATCTGTATTTGGCCTTTGTGGCATTTGATATTTACTATTTGCGGAGGAAATCAAGTATGTGTATTTACATGGTAAATTCTTTGCACTCAAGTGGCAAAATGAGCCTTTCTGAATGAGTACATATTTGGCCCAAAAGTGTTTTCTTTTTGCTACATTTGATTATTTTCTTGATGACCTAAGGGGATTTCTTCTGTCTCTGATAATTGAGTTTAATGATGTTCTGTACGTCTAGTCGCTCACGTCTCCTCTGGAACCACGTTTCTATTTGCTGATTGCTTAGGAAACTTGTGTGTGAAAAGGCAAGCCCCACTGTACGCACCCCCTCCCGCCTGTCCCGGATCAAATGCTTTCACTTTCTGCATCTCACACCTCGCTTCTTTGTCTTCGGGACGGATATTTGAACAAATATCCAGAATGAACATTTTAAAATCTTAAGGAACTATCCCCATTTCTTTCATCTTTTAAAAATCATTTCTTTTATGTTTTGAGATTATAATATACCTCCATTTTCCCCTCCCCTTTTTTTCTTCTGAACACTTCGCTGTCTCTGCCTCTATCCTGGCTCTCTTTCAAATCCATGGCCTTGTCTTTGCTCTATTGTTGTTACACATATTTATTCCCAAAGACTTAAACACAACCTGCTCAGTCTATAGAATGCTACTTATATGTAGTGATATTTCATTTATATTTTAATAAATAAAGCCTGCCTCAAGAGTAGAGAGTAAAACAGCCACACTGGTCAGCCTTACAGTGGCAACACACACCTTTAATCCCAGCCACACTAGTTTGCCACAGAAACTGGGTGGTCGTGGTGGCACACCTTCAGTTCCAGCCCTAGAGAAGAATACAAGATGGGAGGAGACATCTCTCAGATGCAGTCTCTTTCTGAGATTCCTGGAGGCAGGATCGCCATTTCAGACTGAGACAGAGGTAAGAGCTAGTGGCTGGCTGTTTTTTTTTTTTTTTTAACTTTCAGGTTGAACCCCAGTATCTGTGGGTTTTTATTAATCATACCACACTTATATGTATTCGTGGGCTTTTAAATGCATAAATCAAGTTCTTAACTTTTCTAGAAGATCCAGTTTGTTTATTTTCCCTCTTATTTTCTGATCAGTTGGTATCCTACTCAAAGAATACTTATGAAATCCAGTGTGGTAACTTTTGCCTTATGATTTCTTCTAAGATCTTTATAGTTCTAGGAACTATATGTAAATCTTGAATCTGCTTTTAATCTGATTTTGTGGAGGGTGAGATCACACATCTTTTTTAAAACGTGTAGATATCCAGTTTCCTAAGACCATTTTGTTGTTAATACTTCCCTTTCTCCATTGAATGGTAGTGGTATCCTTGTTGAAAACTGGTTGGCCATGGATACAAAGCTGAATTTCTTCACTGTGTTCTATTTCATCAGTCTACATTGCTGTCTTCATGACAGTTCTACCATGCTTTGATACTGTGGCTCTGCACGATGCTTGCTTATGTTCTGTGGACTCAAGATTATTTATGAGTTGTATCCTCTTCTCCTTATGTCTATGCAAAACATCATCAAGATTTTGTTATCAATTGCATTATTTTGGTTGATTCATTAGGGTAATTCACTCACCCTGTGAACCACCCTTAACAGTATTAAGTAATCTTTTTTTTAAAAATGAATATAGGATTTCTTTTGGCTTGTGGAACCTTCATCTTTCTTTATAAATAATTGGTACTTTTCAGTTGTGCAAGTCTTTTTGTCTCCTTGGTTACCTTCATTTCCTAGTATTTTATTCTCATTGCTATATTAGAAATTGAACTATTTATTTTCCTATTTTTTCTGAGTCTTCATTTTTTTCCATTTATTTATTTATTAAAGATTTCTGTCTCTTCCCCGCCACCGTCTCCCATTTCCCTCTCCCTCCCCCTCCTTTGTCAGCCCAAAGAGCAATCAGAGTTCCCTGTCCTGTGGGAAGTTCAAGGACCACCCACCTCCATCCAGGTCTAGTAAGGTGAGCATCCAAACTGCCTAGGCTCCCACAAAGCCAGTACATGCAGTAGGATCAAAAATCCATTGCCATTGTTCTTGAGTTCTCAGTAGTCCTCATTGTCCGCTATGTTCAGCTAGTCCGGTTTTATCCTAGGCTTTTTCAGACCCAAACCAGCTGGCCTTGGTGAGTTCCCGATAGAACATCCCCATTGTCTCAGTGTGTGGGTGCACCCCTCACTGAGTCTTCATTTTTACTGTTTAGAAATTTCACAGATGTGGATGTGTTACCTTTTATCCTGCTCCTTTCCACATTAACTCGGGCGTCGTTGTTTTGTAGAAGGCTTCTCAGTGCTTTTGGCAGCAAATTAATATCATTGACAAAGGGACAGAGATTTACTTCCCGTTTTCAACTTGGGTGCTTTTCATTTCCTCTTTTTATTCTAAGTTCATGTTTTTTTAACATGGGCTTATTTCCATTTATTTGTTTGTTTATTTATTCTTTGTCTCTTTCACATCATGCATTTCCATCCCATTCATTTCCACATCCTTTGTATCCACTACCTGAAATTGTTAGCTCCCTCCATACAATAAAATAATATTTAAGAGAAAAGAGAAAAAAAAGAAGAGGAAATCATTATCACCATGGGAGCTGTAGTGTGACACAGTGAATCACGTAGTAAACCCTTTTATCCATATATCTGTACTTGCAAGTGTTTATTGCAGCGTCATTGGTCTGGTTTCTGCTACACTATCAGCGTTGGGCCCTTACTGGGATTCCTCTTAGATATCCTGCAGTTTACCTGTGTTATAGAGATCCTGCATCTTTGGGTCTACGGGACTAGCCAGCCCCTTCATGTGCTCCAGCAGATCACAGGTGGGGTGAATTTTGGAGTGGGCCAACACATAACCCTGTTTTTGGACCTGGGTAGATGCAGGATTAGTCTGACCAGCTCTCCCTCATCCTCACCACCAGGGTGAGCTCTCCTGCATTGTCCTGGCAAATTCATCCCTTGCAAGGAAGAGCAAGGCTCAGGGCCAGGTCTGCTTTCATGTCTTCAGGGACATGAAAGATTCCTGCCACACCCAACTACACTAAGGGCCACCTCTACTGTGTTGCCTTGGCGTGGTGTGCGGCCTACTCTCCTGAGTGCTACAGCTGATGAGGATCAGGACCAGCTCTCCCAGCTGCCTCAGGAGTTGATGGGGAGGGGAGGGGGAATGCATCTATCCCCTGCCCATGCTGCCACAGTTCAGATGAGTAATGGAGCCAGCTCTCACATGATAGCAAATTTAGAGCTATCTCACCCACACCTCTGCCAATGGGGTTGACTCTATCATTCTGCTCATGCAAGGTACAGGGCCTTCTTTGCTGAGTGTTGCAGCAAGGGCAGCTCTTGTGCCCTTCTGACCTCAGAGCCAACTCTCCTACCTGTCTCGGGCTTTGATGGGAAGTAGGTAGAAGGTGAGGGTTTTTATTCCTTTTTTCTTGCCTGATTGCTCTGGCTAGAGTTTCTATTACTCTATTGTTTAGAACTGGCCAATGTGAAAAGTGGGTACCTTCACTGCATTGCTGAATCAAAGGGATTGTTTTTAATCCACTGATGAGTGATGCTTAATACTCAGGTTTTTATATAGGCTGTGTAATGATGAGGCAGCTTCCTTCTGTTGCTAATTTGTTGAGAGTTGTTATGACAGTAGGATATTGTTTCAGGGAGAAATATTTTTCCTGAAGTAATCAAAGTGATTGTGCAGTTCTCTCCTTCATTGCGTTATCCTGGTATATTACACTGGTTGACTTTTGTGTGATTAACCTTGTTTCCCTTCTGGTAATAATGTTCATATAATGAGCTATGTAATCCTTTAAAGATATCTATTTTTAGTATTTTTGAAATCAATATACAAAAGGAATATTTGTTTGCAGTTTTTGTACGGTGTCTTTGTTAGTTTTATGTAAGAATAATAGAACAGAATACCATATATTTTGTACCAAAATGCTAAAGAGGACTCAACTACATGGAATTAACAAAGATTATCATAATATCACTCTCCAGGTATAGGAAGGAAATATAAACAATCATACACATTACATCTTGCTCTCACTTGACATTGTCAAACTTACAGCATCACTCAAATACTTGAGCATACATACAGTAAAGTCCTGATGGTAACATTAGATTTGATTGTTTAAGCATTCATTGACCACGTCGAACATGTTTATGTAGCAAACCCAGAGAAAATGGCCTATAAATATGCTTCTCTTGTGGCAACAAAATGCACCCTCCCAATTAGTGAAGTTTGAAGCACACACAGAAAAGAAGTATTATTTAGGACCTAAGAGTACACACTGAAAGTGCAACGGAGAAAATACTCCTACATGAAGCAATGAGCCCTTTATAGGGACTATGATAAGCAACTGTTCTGGGCCAAAGGCTAGTATACGTGGCCAGCAGACATTGAAAGACTTTCTTTTCCAATAAAAACATTGGCTTTAAGTTTTTTAGAAGTCTGGGGAGGGCTGGCCTTATTTCCTCTGATGCATGATGCAGGTGAAGCCATCAAATCAAGAAATTTCCACCAGATTTTGTATGAATGATTCAGTCTTCTTTCTAAGAAATTTTATCTCCTTTTAGTGTGTGCACATGTGGAGGGGCGGACCCATGGATGGCAAAGTATAACTTAGTCGGGTTGGCTCACTATGCCCGCCTTTACATGTGACCCAGGGGTCAAACTCCGTTCTCCAGGTTCCAATAATAAGCAACTTTATTTACCAGCTGAGCCATCTCACTGGCCCTAATTCAATTTTCTCACTATATATAAGTCGTTTAAGACTTTTCTGTTTCTTAGTGGGTGAATGTCAGCAGGTTTTGCTAGTTTTATTTAAGTCATCCAATTTTTTTTTGTCATGCAGCTGTTTTCATACACTCTCTTGTGAGCCCTTATTGCTTTAGATTTGGTAGCAACGTCTTCATTTTTCTTTCTATTTTAGCAATTTGAGCCTTTTCTCTTTTAAAATTTCATTTATTTCAAATTCTACTGATTCTGTAGGGCTTCTCAAAGAACTATTTTCTGTGATACTTCTTTCCCCCTCTTATGTATCTACAATTCCATTTGTCTTCATTCCATTCTTTATTTTTCCCATCTTTTTTTAAACTCTCAGTTTTAGCTTGGTTTTCTCTTACCAGGGAGTTAATGTGTAAAGTTAAGTTAGAAGGTTGAAGTCTTTTTTGTGTTGCTGCATGTTTATTGATGTAAATACCTCCCTTTTAGCACTGCCTGATGAATTTTGGTGGTTTTAGACATAAATTTTCGTTCATCTCTAAGTCTGGCCTGCTCTGTCTTCAAATTTCCATTTTGATCGATGAGTGTGTGAGAGCATTTTGTTTATTTATTGGAATGGTGACACATGCCTATAATCCAGCAAAAAGATGGCATTTTTAAAGACATTTTGAGGCATATAATGAGTTTTAGGTCATCTTGGGATTGATAGTAAAACTCTTTCTTTAAAAGCAAATACATTTTTTTAAAAGATTGTTATTTAATGTCTATGAACTCATAATTTTTCTCACTTTCCTAATGTTACTCTTTTTACTTCATCTCAATGTTTTCTGATAAGTTACATTATAGAACTATACTTTAAATTCTATTGAGACTCAATTTGCTGCCAAACTTATGGTCTTTCTTGGAAAGACATTTCCTGCTATTAAATAAGATCCTTCACTGTAAAGTGCTTATCTGACTTCTGGTTTTTTATCCATTTTGAAAGTATTGAGTATTCCAATTTCTATCGCAGAACTCTATGCTTCCAATTGGGTCATTTTTGCCTTATATATTTGAATACTGTTAATTGTTCTATGTTATTATTGTACTGAAATATTACTTACTATACAACACCCAGCAATTCTTAACTAGCTATTTAAATGTTATTTGGATTGATAGCATTATCTCCATGTGTGATCTCCTTGCATGGAATATCCTTCCTATGCTTTCATGTTCAATGAAATTGCATCTTACAAAGTCAGTCACTATAGAAACAGCGTAGCTAGAAACAAATTTAAAAACCCTCCTACTATGCATTGTCTTTTGATAGAAGACTTTAATCCATTTACATTTGAAGCAATTACTAATAAGGAATGACGTCTGTCACTTTCTGTTTGTTTTCCATGTTGTAAAGCTGTTTACTCTTAATCTTACATTCCTTTTTAATTTTTAAATGAAACAAATGATTTATCATTTTCTTTCATCTATTTCTTATTTGTATTCTTTGTGGATTTCATGGAACTTAATCTAACCTCCCAAGTTTATACCACTCTAATTTGAATTTATACAAGTATACCATCGATAACTCAATAATTCTTTCCCTTTAACGTAGCAAAACGCCTGCTCCATGCGCCATGCACTATGGTATAGTTTGTGAGTCGGGCAAGGGGCTAGAGATTGAAACATACACACACACACACACACACACACACACACACACACACACAGAGAGAGAGAGAGAGAGAGAGAGAGAGAGAGAGAGAGATGATAATGCCAAGAATGTCCCCTTTATCATGTTCCAGGGCAGCTTATATAGGGTCTCCTTGACTAATGACCACACCCTAACGCTCAGCTGCAAGCCCACCAGAAACAACCCCCCTGCCATCAGGAATTTTTGAGGGTCTTCTACTCAGAGCAGCTGCAAAACAAGTTATTTGCTCAGAGCAGCTGCAAGCATTGGAAAACAAGTTGTTTACTTCAGCAGGCAGAGGGTCACAAAATTCAGAGTCTGAGGGTCCACAGTCCCCAAGACTTTAATAGCAGATTCCAGCCAGTTTCCAATGCAGTCTTCATAAAATTACATCTACATATATTACATCCAAAATATAAGCTATTATTTTTAACATATAAATCTGCTAAATTTTATAGACAACACAAAGGTGATTTACATATCATTATTATACTATCAGTGTTTATAGTTAACTATGTGCTTGCATTTGCTGACACATTTGTTTCTTTCTAACCCCCAAGTTACTGGAGAGAGAGAGAGAGAGTGTGTGTGTGTGTGTGTGTGTGTGTGTGTGTGTTTTATGTGCAGTAACTCCCTTTTGTATCTTTTGCGTGGTAGAACTCAGCAAATTTCTTCTTTTATTTGTCTGTGTCTATCTTAGCTTTTTTCCCTTTGTTTTAAAGAATGATTTTCCTAAGAGAAACATATAGGGATCTACATAGGAAGGAGAAAAAGACAAGATCTCCTGAATAAACTGGGAACGTAGGGGTCACAGGAGAGGGGGAGAAAAGGAGGGGAGCAGAGAAAAATGTACAGTTCAGTAAAAGCAATAAAAAAGGGAAGAATTTTTTTTTAAATATAGGATTCTTCAAATAACTGACTTGAATTTGTTTTCTAATTTTGTTTTCAACTGTTAGTCCACTGACTTCTTGTCTCCAGAATTTCTGATGAAAACCTTTTTGGCAGTCTGATCAAAGATTCTTTGTCTGTGATAAGTCACTTATTGCTTGTTTCAAAAGGCTCTTAACAACATAATTATAACGTGCTATGGTGTAGGTCTCTTGTAATTCATCCCATTGAAGTTTGCTGTATTTTGCAACATTTATATTAAAGTGTTCAAATCTGGAAAGTTTTCAGTTGCTTTAAAAATATTCTCTTTCTAAACTTTTTTCTTTCTTCTCTTACTCAAAATGTGTGTTGTGGGTTTCCAGAGGTCCCCCAGTTCCCTTAGACACCATTTATACTAAAATAGTTTCTCTTTCTGTTTCTTAGATTCAATGGATTTCTACTCCTTCATCTTCAAATGTGCTGATTCCCACTCTTCTTGTTATTCAAAACTGTCTTTTAATCCTTGTAATGAAAATTTTCTTTCAGACATAAGTTTACTTTTATTATTTTCACCTAGGATATTTATTTTATTTTTTAATTAGTATTTTTCACTTATTTTACATAATGACCAGTTTCTCCTCCCTCCTCTCCTCCCAGGTCATTATTTTTTAATTAATATACACACTATTAGGCATCAGCATGTCATTTGCAAGCAAAGTTTATGTTTGTTTATTTGTTTGAAACTTCCTTCCTCGTCCCACGCCTGTCTTATCTTTTTCCCCTCCTCGTAGATTCTTTTCCATTTTAATGTTATTCATGCTGTTCCCTTCTCCGTACTTCCTCAGCATCACTTTGTTCCTTTCCATGGTGTAAGTGGCACCGTCCTGTATAGTGTGTAAACTTTTCGCTCTGCTAACCATGTACTTTCCTGTGCAAGACCTTTTAAATGTCTACAAATGATTCATTTTCTCCCTTGACTACACCATGCTTTTCTGGTTTGCCATTTTTATTTTATTTGTTTTATTTTTGAGGTGAGTGATTAATGTATTCTTTCTTTTTATTTTTTAATAATTTAATAATATTTTTTAATAATTTACTTATTATTAATTTATGTGCATTGGTGTTTTGCCTACAGATGTCAATGCACAGGAGCCAGATCCACTTGAATGGAGGCATTAAGACAGTTGTGAGCTGCCGAGTGACTGCTAGGAATTGAAGCCAGGTCCTCTGATAGAGCAACTACCGCTCTTGACCTCTAAGGCGTTTCTCCAACCCCATAATGTATTCTTTCATAGATAGCATCCATTGTCAACTTCACATAGCCCAAGATTGTATGATGGAGTCTCGCTTTTTTTCCCCAGATTTCTTCAACCAAGTCAGCCTATGGGTGTATCTGTGGGACACTTTTCAATGGCTGATGGATATAGAAAAGTCCCTATGAACATGTTGTGGGACTTTCTGGGATGGCTGATGTTTATAGGAAGGACTCACTATAGTCCTTACCATCTCATGGCAGGGTATTCTCGAGTACTTAAGAAAGCAAGCTCAGTAGATCTCGTAACTGAGCAGTGAGCAGCATCCCATGTTCCTACCTTTGCTGATTGAGTTCCTGCCCTGACTTACCCCGTGATAGACTTCAGGAAATGTAAGCCAGATGGACACTTTCCTCCACACATTCTTTTGGTCATGGTGTTTATCATAGCAGCAGATAGCAATGTAGAAAATATGGCACCTGAGTTTTCCTTATAAGTTAGATGTTTGAATGTAATAATCTGGGAAGATAATTCTCTTCCTTTCTTACCACTGGCTGCTTTAAAAGAAATTGTAGTTTGCCGTTATGCTGAGGATCAGTCCGAGGTGCAAATCTATGCTTTTCAGATCATTTCTAAACATGTGTTTTGGGTATGCTCAGGAATTTTTTCCTCAATATATGCCATTGCTTTGTAAAATGTCTTGATCGTCAATGTATAGCTTGTAAAAATGCAGAGAGAGAGAGAGAGAGAGAGAGAGAGAGAGAGAGAGAGAGAGAGAGAGGAATAACCGGGAGATCTTTAAGTTCCTTGGACATCTGTTCACTCACAGGGCAATGACAGTTCAGTCATACAGAATGACTGGGTGGCCAAAGTTGCTGTGTGATCTGCCTTCCATGAGAAGCAGATACCAAAGGGCAGAGTTCAGATAATTAACATTTAGAAGACAAATTTCCTTGTCTGTAATATGGTTCCTACCATCTATGTGCAGATGTTTGAGGATCACATACAGGGGTGCTCCATTGTTTTGAGAGATGGATATGGGTGAATGTCCTTGCTGAATTTTGGAAGTAATCAAAATTAAACAATATTCTCCATTCAAGTCTTACAGAAATCTAGAATGGATATATCAGATAGAGTGCGACAGTGTGATGTTTATCTTGATAGAAAGATGGATTTGTCTTTGCCCTGTTCTTTCCATCCTTTAGCTATAAAAGTTAAATTTTCACTTTAAATTGTAATAAGCATATGATTGACATCTTCCAATGAGTTGGTTAGTATCCTTTTCCTTCCTGTAACTTAGCATCGCTATCTACGTACGCAGTGACCATCTTTGTTGTATGAGGTCTGAAGGTCCACGCTAGTTGTTGGGAATTGGGAAAGAGCCTAGATTTACAATGGTGGTGATACCTGCATATTGGTAGACTTTGTGGCATGTAATCAGCTTGGCAAGTGCACCTCCAGGAGATTTAATCTGGCATACAGGAAGTGACTCTGCTCTAGTAGCGAGAACAGGCTCCAAGTATAATATTACCTAGTTCTTTATTGAACAAGCCCTTTGTCTCTTAGAGTTGAGCTACATAATTGCTCAAGTTTCCATGGGTCTAAAATGATGTGACCTTATGATTAACATAGTGAAGCAATTGATAAAAAGCCAGGGCATTTCCAAATAATACAATAATGATTCCTTTAAAGACTTTGTGCAAGGTTAATATTATTGTTGGCTTTCTTAATATTCTGGTTAATTTTTCCATAGCGTCTGCCTGATTGGCATATTTTGAGAGACTTATTTCAAATGTGTACTGACATCTTTGCGTAGAGATAGGGACATATTTTGTATAAGCTGTAAGACTGAGAAAGGATGTCCCAATATCTGTCCTGTTTTGTTAGTAGCTGCTGCTGCTCTCACATAGGTGACCCCAAGACTACAAATTGACCCTTAATTATACTGTTAAGCACATATTTTAAACATGACAAGATAATCAATAAATCTCATAAATATTGATGCCCCAGCGAAGAGCTGCATCTTCTGCTAGCGATCAGAATGTGGAGTGCAGCACCCACCCAGTCATTCTTCAAAAGTCCTAGAGAGAAAGCCATTGTCACATTATTTTTGCTTTCTTCCTGTGTCATTACAGACTGTGTCAAGCATGCCTGTCAGACACTTTCACCAACAGTGTTTTGAAGCCGTGACATCATTTTGACAGAAATTTCCATTATTCCATAAGAAGCCCCTCACATCTCCTGTTTTATGGCAACCATTTTACTGTCTAGGAACTCAGATGTCAACTGTGTATGTTGCTTCCAGGAAAAAAAAATACAGAGGAATAAAAAGACAGGTGGGCTCTTAATTAATGTGCTAAGGACTAGAGCAATCTTTGTACATCCTGGTAATATGATAAAAAGCTGATTGAACTGGTTTCCCCTTTAAGTTCTTGCTTCATGAAACCCCCATTTTTCAACCTCTTAATAGCACCAGCCCTGTGGAAAGATATCCTTGGTCTCACCAATGCATTCATCTGCAAGAATAGCATCAGTATGAACGACATAAAACAGAGGAAGCTAGTGATTTCTCCAGGCTCTTTAGGCTGTCACCGCCTTCGTTCTCCTCTTTCACACTTAGAGTAAGAGGTTACACTAAAATCTTGCAGCTTATTGATGTCTCCTTCGTCCTTCACCGCATATTTGCATTTGGCTCCATCAGAATGGACGGTGTCACATGTAATATGTCCTACATGCTGCAAGGAACTCAAAGAAGAATGAACCATGCTTGTCTTTGGAGCTTGAGGATGTTATAGACATTTCCAGTCCTTGTACAGGAACCTTTTTCATTGCATGATCTGTGCCCAGATGCACAAGATATAACGATTCAGGAGAGAGATATAGTAGAAAAGGAATAATGACTTCTTATCTTGAAATGATGGTGCATTGTGTAACAAATGAGTTGGACACACATCACAGTCCCAAGGACTGAATTAAGATAGTAAAGTATTTCTGTAAAAAAATTTAAAAACCTTTGATACCTAATTAGTACACAGTCATCACAGTCATATTGTGTATAGATGCTGAGGCCAGTTTCTCTCCATGAAAGCTTAGTTCTGCTATTTACAATCTTTTATAGCTAAAGGACGAAAAGAGCAGGACAGAGAAGATTGAAGGCAGAAGTTAGGTCAGCCAGATCAGCCTACGATATCTGTGATAATAGTGGTGATAGCCTGAACTTGTTCCTCCTAAGATTCAGTGGTTGGTTCCCTAAGTTCTGACAGGAAAGAACTGAAGATACATTGTATAGCAGGTGATGGAGAACACGGTCCTCCAAGCAAAATAACCACTGTCTCCATCCAATCAGAAGCCCTGCTTGCAAGAGAACGAGAAACCATCACTAGCTAGACTGATGATGACTGACCTCAAAGGGAATAGATGAGGAGGGTCAATAAACCCTCACCTGGGAATTCCTGATCAGACACTTCTTTCTATACCTCCCAGCCATTTGTATGCATTCTGGACCCATTGCTCTGATTGCACATAGGTTGGTGGTCTTGGGAAGTGCTAGACTATATCAGCAGGGGAAGGTTAACTGAAGTAGGGGTGTCCATCTACTGGCTATTGGGAAGAGGAAACGTTTCCAGTGTAGTTGCTTTGGAGCACGGTTGCTCCTGTAAGCAATCCTTCACTCAGGTTCCTTGGTAGTACCATACGTCCTGGTGATCTTTAAAGACACTTAAGGAAATGTTCAACATCCTTAGTCATCAGAGAAAAGCAAATCAAAACAACTCTGAGATTCTTGTAATATTACACCTGTAAGAATGGCCATGATCAAAATCACTGATGACAACTTATGCTGGAGAGGTTGTGGGGAAAAGGAAACACTTCTGTATTGCTGGTGGGAATGCAAGCTGATACAGCCACTTTGAATGGCAGTATGTCAATTTCTCAGAAAATTAAGAGATAACCTTCCTTAAGACCCAGTAATACCGCTTTTGGGTATATATCTAAAGGATGCTCAATTATGTCAGAAGGACATGTGCTCAACTATGTTCATAGCAGTATGTTTTTTTTTTTGTCATAGCCAGAACCTGGAAACAACCTAAATGCCACTTGACCAAAAAATGGATAAAGAAAATGTGGTACATTTACACAATGGGGTACTACACAGCAGAAAAAAATAACATCTTCAATTTGCAAAATTGGAAGGAGATATAAAACATTATTTTGAGTGAGGTAACACAGACCCAGAAAGACAATTATCACATGTACTCACTCATAGGTGGTTTTTAAACATAAAGCAAAGAAAACCAGCCTACAAATCACAAACCCAAAGAACTTAGACAACAATGAGGACACTAAAAGAGACTTACACAGATCTAATCTACATGGGAAGTAGAAAATCTCCTGAGTAAACTGGGAGCACGGGGACATTGTGGGAGGGTTGAAGGGGAGAGGAGAGAGGCAGAGAGGGAAGCAGAGAAAAATGTAAATCTCAATAAAAATCAATTTAAAGAAAAGAAAAAGAAAATAGGGGGAAAAAGAAAGCAGAAGAAGACAGATGGGATTCTCAAAAGCACTAGTGAATAAGATTAAATGAGGTCACAGGAGGTGAACCCTGATCCCATACAACTATGATCATGAAATGAAGAAGAAAATAAAATGTATAATAAACTTATTATGAAGGAAGAGGAGGGGAAAAAAGAAGAAGAGAAGGTAGAGGGGAAGAGAGAGAGAACAATGAGAGCAGGTGAAAGGGAAGATACAATTGCATTCTCTTATCCCTTCTCTCCTTCCTCCCCCTCTTTATGCTTTGTTAGGCACAGCGTCAAGGTTCTCATATAGGATGAGAACCCTCACCAAACACTGAAGGCAAAGAAGCCTTTTGGCTACTTGATTTTGGACCTTTTAGCATCCAGGACTGTGACAAAACTGATCTCTAGACTTTATTGGTTCCTGAGAAAGAATCTTCTATGTGGTCCAGACTGCTTGTAATTCACTATATAGACCAGACTATCCCTGAATTCATAATCTTTTTTTCCTGTCTTCCTAATTCTGGGATTATAGGTATGCATTACTGTACTCAGGGAAGAAAAAAAAACACTTCTTAAAAAAAGTAACATTTGATTTATATAAATCAGGATCTCAACATGGTCCACACATTGTGCTTTAAAAAGTTGAGATGATAGTTTAATTACAATATATGATTCCAAATATAACCTATTGAGTCCCTACGATGTTGCATATATACATGCTTTCAGGGCTGACTATCTGGGACTAGACAACTAATTGGTGTGCTCTTCCCTGGAGGACTACCTCTCCCACTCCCAGCTTTACCCAGTAGTCTATAGTTTTTTGTTTAGGGTTGAGGTCTCTTGGGCTTTTCATACAGCTTAACATGCTTGTTTGTGTCCTCCTTGTTCAGTGCATGTTTGGGCAATCATGTTGGTAAAACTTTACAGGTATACCGTCTGATATTATTAGGAAACATAATCTCACAGCAAAGTCCCTGATCTGGCTCTTCCGATTTCTCTACCACCTCTTCTGTGACATATGACATTTCCAGAGCCTTAGGTACAGGAGTGTTTTGTAGATTTATCATCGGATTTGGCTCCATTTCTCTTCATTTTGGTGCATTGTAGGTTTTCTTTTGTGGTCTCTTTCTGTTGCAAAGAAAAGTTCTGTTAATAAGGGGTAATGATTACACTTATCTGTGGATATAAGGACAGATGTTTATAAATTGCTGTTGGGGATTATGCTGGTTTAGCAAATTAGTTGTAGATTCCTCTACAATAATCAGGATTTCACTAGCAATGATGAATTAGCAAGGTTTCTAGTACTGGGCATGGTATCCCTCTTATTGACTGGGTCTTTAGTATTTGTTTACCTCCAAGGTACCATGTGAGGTTACCATGCCATACTGATCCCTGATGACCATAGGCATCATAGCTGCTTCAGGACTTGTTGTCTGCCTTCTTTAGAAGCTTGTATTGATGCCTTCTGGTGCCCTGAAAGCCACTCCTCAGGAAGGGGTTTCTCCAATCAATTCCAGATCAGGGGCCAATGGGACCTGTTCCTGAAGTTCATGGTGCTTTCATCAATAGAGTCTTACTTTCCACCTCTGCTATGTAACCGAGGTTAACAGCAAAGCAGTCTCTTAGATAGTCTTGGCCAAGAACTCAGAATATGGTTTCTAATGTCTCATATTAGGGTTTGGTTACACGGTATTTGACTCTTAGGGGAAATGCCAACCATCCAGATGAGAAAAGTTCCTTACAACTATGTACATATATGATATGTGTGTGTATGTGTGTGTGCGTGTGTGTGTGCATGTATGTGTGTATGTATGTGTATATGTATGTCTGCTTATACACTGAATTATGTACATAATAGGGTTGTGGGTTTTTTTTTAACCTCTGTCTCCTTTGTTTAACTTACTCCCCACTCCCTGAGGAGTCTCTGCCCTTTTCCTTTCCTCCATCATGTCACTTGTATCTTACTATTCCCCTTCAAGTAACACAATTTGTGTTATTGAGTTGTGCTCTGCTGCACGGATGCACTAGAACTCTGTAAAAGACATGGATATCCACTTACTGATTTAACAAGAATTTGGCCAACTCCTAAGACACTGCAATTACTGGGAACACACATATGGAGTTGAAATGAGTGAGACGATGACCTGTTTAGTTAGCAGATAGCAAGACACAGTCAACAATAATAACTGTGCAGAAATTGTTTCTGAGAGTTTCTGAAGGGAATTGTAGATTGCTCTTGGATATGTAGGGAAGGGAGCGGAGGTTTCACCTGGCAGCTCAGGCATGTGGTTTCAAGGAGGTTTCTTAAGAGTCAGTTATCTCTCGATACTGATTACTTAATATTTTTATAAACTTCAACTGAGATTAAATTACAAATAAAATCAGCACTATATATTCATTGTCGCAGTGTAATGAAGTAAGCCATGCTAATGCGCTAATGAGCTATACCACAGCAACTGACATTCTGTAAGATTAAAGAAAGTGTAATCACACCAACATCAACTCTGTTCAGGGGTCAGTAATCCTCTTCTGTAATAGGTCTGAGGGTAAATAGTATAGGCTTCGCAGGTTCTTTTGTCTCTATTGCTAATAGTAATCACCCTTCCCATTGTAGTGTGAAGTCAGCCATAGACAATACATAAAAGAATTACCATGCTTTGTCCAAACAAAGCATTATTTGCCAAGACAGATGACAGACAAGACTTGTAGGAAATTATCACAGATACATAATTAGAAATAATTTCAGCCGTTATTTGGAAAGATTATTTTCTATTTGTCTTTGAAATGCCCCTCTTTCAGTAAAGTCAGAAAAGGTGTGTGCCATATAGTTGCATATGTATTTTGTCATAAAAATAGATGACATTTGTGACCACTTGAGTCTTCAAAGGCATTCTATCTGTTTTAGAATCATGCCACAGGCAAAAGAGGCCTACGCTGCTAACTACTATGTTTGGTGAGGCTGTCTTTCATTCAGTTAAGTTTGGAGGGTGTGTGTGGGGGGGGGTGTGGGTGTGGGGGGGTGTGTCCAGCCTAAAATAAACATTACTGACTCTCCCAAAGCCTCAGGAAACAAGAGTGAGGTGAGACAGGATAATTTCTTATTTACATTTATAATTATAGATTCTTTATTAAGAACTGGAAGAAGGAAGACAGGCATACATACACCCTACCCTCAAAAATCTTCCATCCTTTTCTGGGTTCAGAAGGATGTACTATAAGTTTTCTCAGCGAACACCAAATGTACTGTCTACTTTCTCAAGAAACCATTTTAACTTTTCTCCAAAGCACCTGTATTATAGCAGTTACAATGTCAGTCCCTTCTGATGACAAAGGTTGAGGGAGGCTTTTAGTGGTGGGCTATAATTTCATCATAATTCAAATGTTGCCTGTTCAATTTTCAATCTCATAACTCCACAGTTCTTCTCCTTCAATTAGCAAAATAAATCACCTCAGAGCCGAGCTGACAACTGGAAATTTCCAATTTGAGCCATCCATCTCTTCTTCCAGAGGGAACCTTGACATTCTCTTCTCCCAGGTCTTAACGTCCTCTACCTCGGCACACCCCTGACGTTGTTTTCCAAAACACTAAAGAGCCAAGGGTAGAGCAAAATTGTAGGGTAAGACCTACAGGTAGGATATTATTATCCTGGGAGAAAACTAGCTGAGGGATTCGCTCTGTTCTCTTTAATACAAACACAAAGCACTGGCATTAAGCTCCCAATTCAGCAGCAGCCCAGATGCTCCCCTATTCTTCCTTTTGATGTATATTTGTGTATGAAAGCTTCATTTTCTTTGTTCCAGTGAGTGGGGGAACTCTGTCCTTTTGGCACAAAGGATCCGCTCTCATTTGCTTTATTGAAACGGATATTTATCCCAGTGAGAATGGCCCGGATATGTTTCGGGGTCCTCCTTTCTCCATACACAAATCTCCTGGTTCTATCTGTTTTCTTTCTTCTCTTGCTCGAAGTCCACATGGCACGCTTCCAGTTCTGTTTATCCACTCTGGCTAATTGACAGTCGCACAAGTGCATGTAACGCGACGTACGATTGTGAGAGATTTCTGTTTGGCTCTTTAATTAAGGAGTCGTTCACAGGTGCATACAGTTACAACAAAATTAATTGATAGCTTTCTATCGCCCTGCTTTAGCCCACTGCTATTTGATGTTTGCAAACACAACTATTAGATTTGTCTTATCTTGCATATAGGGATTATTTCTCATTTTCTTCCAGCAGAGGTTAGGACAGGTTGCTCTAAGTACTAAGAAAATATATCAAAGCAGTAAAGATAATTTCACTAAGGGGGAAACAAAGTGAAATGTTTATTTATGAAACATTTTATCACCGCTCAGAAGCACAATGAGAAGCCCTTTATGTTTCGGGATATACTGCAAGTTTTCTGAATGTCAAAAATCATTGCTACCCAAGCCAAATAGCTTCCTCGGAAGTCTGTGTGTTTATTTCCCAGTGATACTTGGGAGTTACACACATTTCCAGCAGCCAACTGGAATGTTTCAGAGCTAAAATGTTTTCGCTTTTTTTCTGCATTTTTATCCAAGGACAGGCAAGGCCGCTTCCCCTAACCAATTCATAGTGTGGATCTCCTCCTGGGAAAAATCTAAATGGATGCTCTGGTACTGGGTCTCTTGCTTATTAAAATTAGCTGGAGGTTAGAGGAAGAAGACATCTAAGAATCAGTTGCCTTGTTGTTGGAAGCTGGAAGGTGTAAAATGCAAGGGTGGATGGAGGGGGACTTTCTGAATCTTTTCTGTTGTTTATAGCCTGTATGTTCTGAGCAAATAAGTAACTTATGGCCTCTGCTTCTTGGTCGCTTGAGTGCGAAAGGGAATAACTGTGATGATTAAATGACTTCATGCAGGGAGGTGCTGGGGTGGCCCGTGCAGAATAGGACGACTATTGCGTTTAGCAGACTGCTGACTTGGGCAGCTGCTGCCAACTGTTTCTATCTCCGCTTTATCATGGTTATCTTTTCGGAAACTATTTCTGCTACGTTAATTCTATAGGTGTCACAAAGATATTTCATAATGTCACTGTTGTTCCTCTGAATATTTCCTAATGTGCAGACTCGTCTTCACGCTCTGTTTGTAGGGATGTGGCAACTATCAGCCACTAGTGTCGTGAAGAGTAGTTCATGTCTAAAGCCACCTCTTATCTTAGTATTTCTCCTCCCCAACTGCTTTACTCTAATGTGGCAGGTGCTGAAAACAGATGAAACAAAAGACTTACTATGTACTTATGTCCTCACTATGTAAGTGGAGTGGATGGTCCTTGATCCTGAAAGACTCAACAGCCCCAAATGTTGTCTGTACTTCCAAACTATCTGTTTTAGTCATTTCATAGAAATTTTAATATGTTCTGATAAAAATATATAAATAAGTTAAATATATACGTATTTAACCCTTAGGAGAAATTCCACTATTTCAGGAACTGAGAATACACTGAAAGAGATTGCATTGTTAAGACTATTCACACGCTTAGAGAAGGGTAGAGTGTTAATGGAGTCAGGGGCTCAAGCAACAGTTTGGACTAAGACAGAATGGGCTTGTTTATTATTCCTTTTTAGGATGTAAAAGTGTCAATTCTGAGTACTGTGACTGAGTAAGTCTCCACTAGTAGATTTGTTCTAGGACGTATTTACTTTGTGTGTGTGTGTGTGTGTGTGTGTGTGTGTGTGTGTGTGTTTCCCCACAAACAGATACAGACATTGTATACTATAAAACCATATTTGAGATGGGAACACAAGAGATCATACTAGGGCACTAAATCTGTCATCAACTTTAAGGACTGGATTTAGGGTCTAGAACAGACGATAGAATCTTAAAGGTCAGGAGCTTGGCAAACACAGGGATGGAGTCAGAACTAAGGAATGGGGAAGACAGAATAGAGAACAGGACTGAACGATGAACAGATCATCTAGGTTTTTTTTTCAGTATTTTTGAGACAAAATCTCATTACACTACCCAGTCAACTCATGGTATTCTTGCCTCAGACTCCAAATTCCGAGATTTTATATGCATACCCAACTCACTTGCTATAAATTTTAGTCTTATTGGTGTTACGTGCAGGACAAGACTGACCTGGTAAACTCACATTATGACAGAAAAGTTGCATCATCATGTTTACCCAAATAGGACATTGGTATTTCCTCTACCATGCATGTTGATACCCAAAGAACTACCTTAGAAAAGGGAGTGGAAAGATTTATGAGCCTGAAGAAGAGGAATGCTGTAAAATGCTGTGCTTTGGATGTGACATGACCATCACATTCATGAACTCACTTTGATTATAGCTGTATGAACAAGATCGATTCACTCAAAACTCCATCATAGACGGAGGAGGGGCTCACAAGTTCCCCAGACCTAATTGAGGAGCTGTTGACAATTGATGGCTTCTTTAGAAGAGATCATCACTATCCCTGTCTCCTTTGGGGATTGTGGTCACTGAGAGGTTGCTTAGGCTGCAGTGAATGGTTCTAAATCTAAGCATACATGTATGAGGGTTGGAGAACTTCTATTTTCAGGCATAAGAGCCATGATAAATTATCTAACACCAAATAGTCAGTCCTAAACACTTATTTGCAGAGCAGCGCAAAATGGCCTAAGTAGGGTGTGGATGTCTCTGTATGTAAAAACAGCAATGATTATAAAATAAGTGTTCATGATTTGAGATGGTATAGGGGAAGGACAAGGTGGACATTGAAGGTGGTAGAGAGAGGGGTTGAAAATTATGTAAATATAGTACTTTTTAAAAATTCTCAAAAAAGTAAAATATTTGAATTTAAAAAAATGGCCAGAAATTTTATTTTAAAAGAAAACACAATAATGCTAGATGAAAAGTTAATACAGACAATGAGAATATGTCTACCTTATAGAGGTGAGCTTTCCCAACACAGAAGGGAGAATTTCATCGGGGTTCTGTCAAAGCAATCATGATTTCTGTAAGGGAAACACAGTGTTATGTGATCTCCTTTATGTGTGATAAAAGTGAAAATGTTCTCAGTATCCCTAGGGCAAGTCCTGCTAATGATTGTTGTTTCTTATTATTTTATTTATTATGTTCCCTAATGGTGTCAGTGCTTTTCTCATGAGAAAATGCAGTAAAAGTTATCATTATTATACCAAAACAATGTATTATAAGTATTCAGCTTGCTTGATCTCAGAATAAAATTACAGTACCTGGAATAATCTGTGGATCATATATCTTCATGAATCTTGTTTCCTGAAATGAATCCTTGATATTTGAACACCAGCATGCTCAAGGTCAATATTATTTGACACACACACAAAAAAACTGTGGACTGTGAGAATTCGTCACTGCAGTTTGAGAGTGAAGTTGCACGTTTAACACGAAAAGTAACATAAACAGCACTTAAAATATGCTTTTGAAAATAAGCCATGTTGTTTTTGCTTGGAAGAGGGCCAAATCAATGACAAGAAGGGTTGAGATCATCTTCAAATATTTCTCTCCCTCTGCTTCAACAAATAGGCATACATTGGAAATGAATTCCAAGCTAGTATTTACCGTTATCCAAACCTTTTCATAGACATAAAATATTAAGATGTATCTATAAGCATATTACATCTCTGACAATTAACATCAGGTGAAAGAAAGATTAATTGGTAAAATAAATCCATGGAAATCTGAATGATTTGACCTGTTATACAGAAGTGTTGGATATAAGCCAATTACTGGTACAGAACATCTGCCAGGATCATGATTTGAGTTTTGAACAGTTGATTTTAGGCTACTATTCCTAACAGTAATTAAAAAGCAAGGTCAATTATATATTGAGAGCTTTTCCAATACATGGAAAGGAAACTGTTGTATTAATGTAGAAGAGAATCTCCCAAGACATTTTGCTGGTTATTGGAGTGACATATGAATGTTCAAAAGCTTATTCAGGTAATTTCTCAAATAGATCAGAAATCAAATCTACAAGTTTTGCCTAGAGTGATATCAACACGGCAACTCTGTATGAACAATGAACAGTCCCTCTTATATATGGATTTCAACACGCAACAAATGTTCTTAAGTCATCCTCGCTCTCAGCGCCACCACTCCTTAGTGTCATTGCCAACATCCTACAAATTATTTCACAAACTTTAGAGATTAAATCTTCCATTGTTGAAAAAAGGATCTTGTGATAACCCATGGATTTCAAAATCTGAGGTTCAATTATTCTTTATGTAAGATAATCTTGAAAAACTATAATTTGCAATGACCATGAATCCTACCCTAAATTTGACCAATATACCCAATGAGATTCCCTTGTAGAAAAATATTTTTTTTTCCTTTCCAATAGAGTATCAATTGCAGACAGCTTACTAGTTAGGAGTTATATCCTGTGTCCACTTGCCCCCTCAGTGCTGGGACCCCATCTGGCTTGAAACTATGCAGAATTTGTGTGTGTTGGTGTGTTGCCACAGTCCCTTAATAAGTTTTGAATTTCTTTTGCCTCTATTCTATGGTCTTTTCTTTTGAATAAAGGGGCTATAAAATTAAATACTTCCACATTTGTTTTCAAGTAGAGGTATTAAGTAAAATACAAGGGATATTCTAAACCACCTTCTTATAAAGTCTTTGTAAAAATTGCTGATGAAGCATAGAAAAGACTAGAAGTATTTGCCTGTATGAAGATGACTGATAAATGTATAAAATACATCTATTATAAATTAAGCTTATTTTATTAAAATCAGATGTTCTATATGGGAAAGAACTGTGCTCAATTAAAAAAAACAATTCCAACCTGAAAGATAAAGAAACCACATTTATATTGTTAAGCCAAGAAAACTAGAAATTTACTTTCTGAGAGTTCAATAGACATCTGACTTCTTTATCCACATTTTCTGGGGTTATGCCATAAGAATAAAATCTCAGAATGTGCATTATTTCTTATCTAAAAGACAATATTTTGTTCCTCTGTAAGGATTCGTTGTATTCTAGTTTTCTGGATCAAATCAGAAATATTTGATTAACAGCTTTGTGCAAAATTGATGCAAGTTAAATTTAAGTTTCATTGTCATTTAATGAATAACAGTTCTTTTACTCTGCAGACTGAGCCTCTAGTTGCCTTGAAACCTTGTAAGGTCTTTCTAATGGGTACCCATATGTATGTACCTCGAACATAGCTTAAGGGAATCACTCTCAAGATTGTACTTTTATGCACAGTGCTTTCTATAGTTGACTCATTGAGGGGATGATGATGGAGACCACATCCTTGCCTCCTCTTCTCCTTTCATCAACAAGCCTTGCAAAAGTAGGCCTGCTTTTCATTGACCTTGCTTCCCTGCATTGTCCCAGCTGTGAAGACCTCCTGCACACCAGGGAGTAAGATGATTTGGCACATGGGTGTTTGGATGTGCCTCCAGAAAAGAAGTTGTTTTCAGTAATTGTTAGAGACAGCCTCCACAAAGTCTGTTCGAATCCTTGGCTTTCAACAAAACGAAGGGAAGTCTTTGAGGCTAGTCAATTTGCTTTATTGATAACAACCACTTGGTTATATCATATACTGACCTGTGTCCCTCAAGCGGACTTTAAATAACTGAATACTATGAGCAAGGTCCATGTCACAAAGTCTACAGAGCTGTCAACTCTTCTCGGCCAACACCCTATTCTCAGAAGTGTGCAATACTTAGCCTAACGTTTTGCTGTTTCTCATGGAATTTTCAGTTATGTTTTCTCTGAGCTGGTGTTTTAGGTTGAAGTCTAATGTCTAAAGACAATGAGATACATGAAAGAAGAGTGGAAATTGACTGTTCTTGCCCCCATTCGTGTGTGGATAGGGAATGCAGTATGCACACGCCTGTCCAAAGGCACAGATATGTGCATGCATGCTGAAGCTATAATCAACTTCAAGTGCCATTTTTCAGGCACCATCCTTTTTATCTCAGGAAAGCTCTCATTCTGGTTTAGAAATTGGCACATAAGGCAACGCTGGCAGACCTGTGGGCCTGTCTCTGGGCCCCAGTCTTTGAATTACCAGCATGCACCTCTGGGCTTAGTTCATTTTCCAATTGGTTTTGGAGATCAAATTCAAAGTCCTATGCTTTTACTAAGCACCTGACTGAGATATCTCTGTAGCTCTTCATACAGTTGTATGCTGTCCTCTCAGTACCCAATCAGCCCTGAATTCCAGGACCTGGCAATATATAGGAGTTCAACAATACTAAAAGCAATTGCAAAGAATGGTTGCTACATATCCCAGTGACTGAATGAAGACTTCTTCAATGTGGGACACCATCCATTTAAACCAGAACTAGCTTCAATTACAGAAAAGATGGCAAAACACATACTATCAAATATAAAAGACTAAAGAGCCCAGTGTATTTTTGTATCCATCCTTGTTTTCTGCACTAATGTCTGCTGAAAATGGTGACTAAAATGGAAAGAGAAAGAAATCCATAGTCCCTTTACATCTCAAGCCATCCTTACTTGTAAGCCAAATGTAATGTCATTGTAAGAAAAATGTGTGCATTTTAAAATAAAAAAAAACCATGAAAATGTGGCTGAATGAGTTCTGAAGTTTTCCTGTCTTACCGGCAAGAAGAAAATACGCATATGCACAGGTCTCAAAATAGCTTGCATAGTTTGGTTCTTCAGTATGTAGGTAGAAATGCCTTCAGGTTTGTATTTAAAACTAAGAATGTACAATATGAGACTAAATGGTCATTGTATATATTAACAATTTAATTTTAATGTGCTATCCTTTGATAGAAAATAACAAACTTAAAATTTCAACAATAAATCAAGAGACCCTTGTGTAAAGAAAAATACTTTATATTTTAATATCTTGGTAATCACTTGCCCCCTTTTTAAAGATAGGGCCCACATGTTCATTTTATGTCAGGCAGGCTAACTTGTTTTTCTGATTCTGAGTATTAGATAACAAAACACCCATTTCTATTTGCATATATACGGTTGAGAAGCCAGTCTTTCCATAAACCAATAAAATCTAATAGTTTTAAACACTTTAACTTTATGGCAAAGTTTTTTTTTTAGGTGTAATAGAGCATAGTTACAGTTGTATATAAGTATCACAATGTGTGTGTGTGTGTGTGTGTGTGTGTGTGTGCGTGTGTGTGAAAGCTAAAATTGTTTCCCCCTGTGTATAAGGCTGCTCCATTAGAAAACTTAGAATCAGAATGGCTAGTGCTGGTTACTTCATTGTGAATTTTTTGTCATGACCTGTGACTAAATTTGAGAGCTGTTCTTCTGAATTCTGTCATATTTCTCACTTTGCCCCTGCATTTCTCTTCCTGTCCCCTCCCCTCATGAGCAAACAGCTTCACCCTAGTATTGCTACACTGTTCAGCTGTCCTCTGAATTCTGAATAGCAATGTGAATGACGAGGAGGACCATGGCTCTGGGGGTTTTGCTGTGCACTTGGGGATTTTCTTTGTCCCTCTCTTAACTGAGTTTTACTATAACTGCCATCAAGTGGCAGAATTTGAAACTACAGCATGTCAGTAACAAGCCACACTTGATATGTCTATGGCATATGTATGTGGGGCATATGTTAGAGTCTGTTGGTTTTTGATCATTCCATAAGTGGAATGCAAGGGAGAATGCTAGAGGGATTGTACCAACATATAAAGTTCTGCTTCTTTCTACAAAAACTATCTTGTTATGTTTATGTTAGGGTGTCCATTCTAAAGATGCTCTGTATGAACATGCCTGTGACTTCCTATCAGGGCTATTAGTCTATTGTATCTTACCGTTCTCCACCAGCACTTTGATTTTCTAAAATCTGTAATTCCAGTGGAAACGGTTAACAGCAAAGAAGTTAAGAATAAGAAGTATTAAATTTGTCGATAATTCTCCCTTTCCTTTAAAACTGTCTAACTTTGGAGATAGGTACCACAATATATAGATATGTAAAAATAATATAAGGAAGAATTAGTTCAGAACCACATTCTAGTTGTAAAGGACATATATTTCTTATGTTTAAGGAGACCAGGTTTTAGTGAAAATGGCTTGAGTTTCTCTCTGTTTAGATTGATGTTGCCTATGGTTTTGATAGAAGTTGCCTGTATTATGTTTAGTTATGTCCCTCGTATTCTCCATCTCTCCAGGCCTTTTATCATGACAGCATGTTTGATTTTGTCAAAGGCTTTTACTTCTTCTAATGATGTGACCATGTGTCCTGAAGTCAATTTTACTATTCGAATGGTTTAAAATATTATTTTAGGTTTTGTCAATTATATAATATGATTTCTCAAACCACACTGACTATGGGTTTGATTACAAACATATTAAAATGCCTAATCCTTCTCTCCATAGATACATGCATTACTGTTTTGCTGGTTGTGTTGGTTCGAATGAGAATGGCCTCCATAGACTCATATATTTAAATGTTTTGTCCCCAGTTTGTTGAAATTGTTTTGGACGACTTGGGAGGTGTGGCCTTGTTGAAGAAGATATGTCACTGAGGGTGGGATTTTAGGTTTCCAATGCCCGCCATTCCTGGTCAGCTCTCTCTTGCTCTTTCCTCTTGCTTTGGATAAGGATGTGAGCTCTCAGCTAGAGCCCTAGTTCCATTCATTTCTGCCATGCTCCTCTCCATGACCAGAGATTCTAACTCCTTTGTATCATTATTCCCAATAAATGTTTTCTTTTATAAGTTACCTTGGTCATGGAGTCTCTTCACAGCCACAAGAAAAATAACTGATAAAAGGTCTTTTTTTCTACCAAAAATTACATCACCAGAAGTATAAGGAGAGCAAAGTCATTTAATACATAATATTATAATACTTCCAGGGCTAAAAATGTAGTTTACTTCTGCTTTCATTTTTATTGTATGTATCTAATATTCATAACTTGATAATTTGGTGAGATGCATCATGGCCAGTCAAGCCAATGAACATACCCTTCACCCTATGTAGTTACTTTGTTGGTGTATTCTATGGCAGTTAGGAAATTTGTGCATGAATATGTTCAGCAACAGTAGTAACTGCCACTGCACTTTCTGACTCTGGAAATTTTATATTTAAGTTCAATTTAAGTTAAATATGTATTTCAAAGCATTGATTTATTTGTTTTTTATTTAGTTATTTGCTTGATTGCTTTTGTTCTATAAGGAAGCATGATGGTTTGAATTGATACCCAGACTCAGTATAAGAAAATATAACACTGAATTAAATATTACAAGTTTTTTCTTACAATTGCCAGTTGGCAGCTTTTCACCTCCTTCTGGAACTTCAGGCCATTATCTGTAAGATGTTTAAGAATGATGGTTTTGGACTCCTTCCTGAAGTCATATGTAGGAAGTACAGGGTTGCACATTACAGGCATTTCCACACCTGGCTACCCTAGCTACAAAGAATTCAAGTATTATAGAATATACTAAGGATAATATATGTTACACGCTGTAGAGTGTCACATAAATAGGGTTTCTCAGGATCTGTGAATGGATTTAGTAAAACAACATCATCAATGACAGAACAAACCCTAGCCAAGGGCAAAGAATAGACCAGTTCCTCCAAGGGGGGAAATTCTTTCACGCTGTGAATTAATGCATTGAGCAATTTTCCCTCAACTTACTTTACAGAGTGTTATTAATATTTATTCCTCCATCAGTGCAATGACTATGACTCTTCTCTTTTCAAATTAAAATGTTTTAGAAGGTGATTGTGATAGTACTATTGCCAACTTGACTAGACATAGAATCACTTAGGAGACAAAAATCTCTAAATTCGGTAAACCAGGAAGGGAAGATGCCATGTGAGCTTTATTGAGCATCTCATAGCCTGGTGTCCTTGGCTGAATAAGGAGAATGTGAGCTAAGCTCTAGCAGTCTTCTCTCTCTGCTTCTTGACTATGGGTACCATGCAACCATCTGTCTCAAGCTCCTGTTGCCATGCCTTCTCTACCATGACAAACTATGTCCTCAAACTGAGACTTAAGAAAGAAAAAGAAAGAAAGAAAATCAAAAACCCCTTTCCTCTCTCAAGTTGCTTTCATCAAGCATTTTGTCACAGTCCTGAGAAAACGTGACTAATACAGGGACAATGGGAAAACATAGTGAAGTCAAAACTTATGAATGAATCACAACCGCAACTGCAACCCACAATCCGAAGTCACATGAGCCACATCCCATTACTCCTCTAAGCTTTTATTCCTCCAGTCTCCCTTAGCAACTTCTCAGGCTGTAGAGTCATGCGGTTAGAAGTTCAATTGCTCAGCAGTGTCTCCTGAAGATGCCTTTAAGTTGTCTTCTTGTAGTCCTTTTGCCTTTGTCGTTAAACTTGCTGACACAGAAAGCTCTCTGGAATTGGCAGACTACATTGGACAAGGGAACCATTATCACTACAATAACAATAATGATTCACAGTAGTAATAGCCTCCCATTAGTATAGAATGATGAAACAGTGGTTGTTGAACAGCCATCTTCCATGCAAATCTAAGACGCTATCCACTCTACACATGCTTTCCCCCACCTGCTCACATCTCTTACCATTCTTTACCTGGCAAACACCGGCAGACCTTTCTAGGCTCCAAGGCTGAGAAAACTAAGTACTCTTAGAGTTAGATTATGTTCTTAGTATCTTTGGTTAGAGCTAGACTGTGTATTTAGTCTGTCATACTTTGTGAGAGAGCTGAATCAATGGGAAAATAAGCCTATTTAATTTCATTACCTTACGAACCTCCCAGCCTCTGTGTACATAGGCACTAGTTTCCTGCTGGTCATGTATGCAGACTCTCCTCTGCTTCTGTCTGGAATGAACTCAACATCCAGTTCTACCTCCACACTTTCCCCATCATGCAGAACAACCATCATCAGTGTTTCATCCATCCTACCATGTTTCATACTGTCTATCAGAATATAAATCTGATACAATCTTTCTTTCTAGAAAACTACAGGCTTCTATTAATACCCTTTGTCCTCATCAGCCATTGCAGTTCTCAGATTCACGAAAAAGATCCTTCAAAAGAAAGTATAAGGTTTTAGTGTCTCATCCCTCGCCTCTCACTCTCTCTAATTTGACCTTATCTAATAGTCTAGTGAAAGACCATGTGAGTGCATCTCCTGGTCAGCCCTGAGCTTCTAAACACTAGTCTACAACATCAAACCCCCTCTCTTCCTTGATATTCCATTTCCAGTTGACTCCTGGTACCTTTATCTGGCTTTTTCTTTATTGTGTTCTCTTGCCTTTCGCTGACTCTTCCTCTTCTTTCCACACATCTTAGAACACAGAACACAGGGATAGAGGCTCATCCTTCTAGCATTTCCATGCATTCCCCCCACTTTCTTTCTTTCTTACTTCTCTGTAGTTTCTGAATTCCGGACACTTCCAAATCCCCAAGCCTAACCTATGCATCTCACTAAATGACATGTCCACCTGTTTCCTTGATATATCCACCAGTCCACTTACCAAAAATCTCTAACTCCATATGTCTAATTATGATTCCTTAATGGCCTTTTGCCCCGAATATATTCCCTTAGCAGCTAAATTCATCTCAAATGATGGCAACTCCATCCTTCTAGTTGTTCAGGCCAAAGACCTTAGAGTTAGCCTGTTCCTGGCTTTACCATGCATACTTTAAATCCAATAAATCAAGAAATTAAGATTTATCATTAAAATATTTCTAAAGTTTATCACTTATCACTTCCATTACAATAATTTTGCTCCAGTTAGCACCGTTTCTTTCTTGATTTGCTGTGATAGTAATCCAGTCAGGCTCCTTTTTCAAGGTTACACATCATGGACCGACCTGTGTCCCTGCCAAAATCATGTGCTGAATATTGAACCCCTGATATGACTTAAATGTTTTAAAATGTAAATAAGGTCAAGTAGCTCCCAGGATGGGGCTATAATCAACCAGAAGTAGAATTCTTCTGAGTAAAAGAGATTCTGGCAGTGTGCACGCAGAAGAAAGGCCATGGGAGGACATGATAACAAACAGGACACGTAAAAGTCGTGGAAAGACCTCATCAGGAACCAACCTGATCAAGCACTCGGTCTTTGATGTATAGTCTTCAAAACTATGAGGTTTCCAATGAATATGGCCCTCAATTTCTTATATTCTGCTATGCTTGTCTAGAAAGATGAGTACAACCTGATCTCCTTTAGTGAGTTTCCAGTGCAGAAGGCAGAGTGGTTCTATGGCCTCAGCTCATGCATCTCTCCATGATTCATCCCTGTGGTGGCTTCCTTGCCTTTTAAAAACCTACTTCCTCATAATGGTCAGTTAAGCCCTACGTGATTTGACATCTCAGCTTCTTTAAGAATTCTCCTTCGCCCTCACTTCCTTGTTCCACCAGCACTGTCTTCTTTAGAGTTCCTAGGGTATTAGTAGGGAGAATCAGAATTTGTATACCCTGCATTGCTGTTTCTTCTGCCCTAATCCCTTTCTTCTTAGGAAAAGCCAAGTTCTGACCTCCTTCCATGTGTGGTGAAGTAGCCCCTTCTCAACGAAGGCAACCCACACCACCATCTTTACCTCCATCCACATTATTTACCTTTTTTTTCTTGATCTTATAACACTGCCATTATGTATATTTATTATTTACTGTTTCTCTATATTATAATATAAGATTGATTTGCGGCAGAAGTTTTGTTTTGTTTTCCTCTGCACACTGAAGCTCCAAACACAGAGTCTGACACCATATAAGGACACAATATTTTTAATAGTAAGGAGAAAGAGAGAGAGTGTGGAAAGTAGGAAGGAGATATATGTATTAAATTCACTGTAACAGTTGTTCGTAGCCACTCAACTGTCAATTGGTAATATCTTTAAGGACTAGGTTTTTATGCCTGTATCCCCCTACACAAATAATGGAATAAAATAAGAAAAAAGTGAGAATGGATGTTGATCGTTAATTACATACAAAGCTATCCTTATTTTTATTCACTCCTCAATTGCTTCTGAATAGGAGTTTGGAGATTATATGCATACAGTTTTCAAAGACCAAATTTGACTCCGAGTCAAGAGCGATACAGGACATGCTTGGTAAGGCAAGAAAAATACAACAGTAAAAATACTTGGGCATTTTTCATACTTATAAGTCTCTAAATTTATGCTTAATTTTTTCATCAATATTAGTAATAAAATTCAGTAGCTACAGATGAAATTTTGCACAGGACAGCCATTAATTTCTAGAGATATCGGCTTATAATGACCTTGGAAAATTTGGTTTCCATTGTTATTGGACAAAATTTTATAATGCAAAAGTATTACACTATATGTCAAGTTAGCTTTCGATTAAGGTTAATATTACTGAAATAACTACATCTGCTTTCCTCTCACTGTGATGTTTATCACCTAATAAAAATGCTAAAGTTACCAAGGAAAGATGTTTAATTTGTTCTCACTGCTCAGTTGTATGTTGCATCCTATTTTGTAGTAAATGGCATACTGTCCCAAGTGGGCTGCCATACTGTCAGATACATTATTTATACATAACATTACTGGTTAATCAATGAACAACAAATGCAGTAGCCTTTTCTTTCCCTTTTTGTTTTTAAAGAGATAGCAAGTTGAAATACAAAGAAAAAAAGATTCAACTTTTTCCGATGGTGAATACTTTGTGATGATAAAGATGTAACATGTGCAAGTAGAAACATGACAATTAAACACACACCGAAGCACCCGCCAGAAAGAACAATTAACTCACCCAAGATAAATATGCTTCTGATTTGTGCCAGCTGATAAACAAAAAGCTCCTTTCATTGCAGATTGCAAACTATTAAGTATGATTTCACTCAACCTGGTGTGTAAAACCCATTTTAGAAAAATCAAGTTAAAAAGATAGCTATGGTCCACTCCAAATCGTATGTTCTGTATCCAGCCATACTCTATGACAGCAAACAAAAGGAAATTGGTGTGCCTGGATTAAACACTTCCATTCTACTCTCATTGACAGTCTCGCAATAAATCCAAATAGGTTCAACCTGCTTAACCTACAGAAGAAACTTTAGCTCTTTCTGTCGTTCATATTGTGCTTGCATTCTGCAGTAAGCAAAGCATTATTGGATAAATTTGTCTTTTTTTTTCACGCATTCTTCTCTGAGAAGTTTTAGTGAAGAAAGCTATAATAAATTAGCTACTTTTAGAAATCTTGATTCACTTGTGGAAGAATGACTGCATGAAATCATAAGACATTAGGTAACAATAAGTCATTTATGTTGAGAAAACGGCATTGTAGTGTTTGCACCACATGAAGCCCAAACATATGGACTGGTATCCAGCTGTACTGTCATAGACTGTGTGCCCTCTTCCTCTCATAAGGGACTTGAATTGTCCAAGTGCCATATGCCATACCAGCACATTTGAGAGAGGAAAACAAAGAAATATTTTTATTCACTCTCCATAAGAGATGGCATTTACAGAACCCCACTATGTGCAGAACACTGAAGTCATCTATCTGTAAGCACTTAAAAATGGAGTCTCAAGTCTCCTGATTCCCAAATGCATAAGCAGGCTTTCTGTGAGAATCGCAGCGACATTCATCAGCACACATTAAAAAGAGAGAGTGAGAGGAAAAAGAAAGATGGTTTGTTTTTACTTGAGCTCATTCTGTTGGGTTTTTATTAATAGAAGTTTTAGATCAATACCAAATATTCTGCTCTGTTCCGGTGATTGAATGTGAATACATTATGTGCATACAAAAATAGTGATAATCTAAGTTGATACAATAGTTCATTTTGCATTAGTGTCCTAGATGGGACAATGTTAAGAAGCAATTTAAATGAAATTCATTTAAATGTCAGCTCTCATGCTTGCGATTTTTCTATAATTGGTTATTTAATTAAAATAATTCTCATAGTCATTAATTTAGACTAAAACTTGCTGTGCACTGACATGTTTTAATTACATGGTATTAACAAAATTGATATGCTTTAAAAAAGCATGGTTAAATTTTAAACAAGAATAAATTAGAAATCTCATAGATCATCCTACTTAGTGTATTTATGAGAAAGTCGGTCGTTTTAAATGTTTATTACAAACAAAGCCACAGCGTTATTGTGCACTTGCTGCAGTTGATGTCTCGCATCCTTCAGAGGACGTGATGCACAGGCAGGGCTCCTGCTCTTGCATGTCTTAAACAGCACGCTAAGAGAGCTAAACAGTACAGGAAGCCACAGATTGCTCCACAGTACACACCGAGAAAGAGCGGATGCTTCTGAAACTCGCGGAGGCTTTGTACAGAGAAGAGGAGACTAGCCAGATGGGGGCAATGACTAAACATACATTAACGGGGCATAGTCAGTGATTCTTGTTATAACCATCAGCTGTGAACCTCCTCTCAAAGACAAAGACATCGTGTATCAGTTCAGTCTTAAAAAAAAAAAAAAAAGCCCTAGTCTTCGCATTACCTTTGTGAGGTTATGTTTGTGAGGTTACCTTCATGACCAGTCTCATCCTCATTTCAATCTTTGTCAAAGGACTAGATAAATATTTTACCCTTTTCAAATTGCAATTGCACTCTTTGTCAGGAGTATGAGAAATCAGAATTTTAGTGTTTTCTATGAATTAGAGGGCTTCTATATTGCTTTGACCTTTTTAATATTCTGTAATTTAATTGGATGAACAGTCTTCTTTTTTACCCGGGATTGGCAGTCTTTCTATTTAATAAACTTACTGAAACAAAGCACCTCTTTAGATGGCTGCTTCTCCTTTGTTCCCTGAGTTGAAGATTTGGGACAGATTAAAGCATCTTCCTTGCTGACTTCTATAACTCCATTTACTTGTAGTCAGGAGCTTTTAAAACTCTTCTGTGGCTGGGGCCTATGACTTAACTTGTCTTTGGATATATGACAGCTACAGAATCAGGTTTCTAATCTAGTCTCCTTACTCTTCCTCAGTTTCAGATGGGCCTAGGACTATGAACAGAGAAACCTATTAGTGATGCCCAAAGATGTCCTTTTTTGACTCTTGTTCTGACATAAAAGAATGGGAGACTATTTTGCTTATGCTATATCTCAGCCTCTGTAATTTTCAAATGCTGGCTACAACAAGAACATCTGTTATTTGGGTCTTCTCCACTACCAGGATGAACACAGCATTGATGGTCTGTAAGACAGAGGGATAAAAGAAAGTATTGATTATGCATAACCTAAGTTACCATCAGAATCATATAAATATGTTGAAATTGGTTTAGAGCATGTTGTGGTTCTTTAATACAATTCATCATGATGGAATGACCCCCAACCATAGTATTTTTCCATTGCTACTTAATAACTGTAATTTTGTTACTTTTATGGATTATAATATAAATGTCTGATAAGCAAGGTGTCTGATATGTGACCCCTAAAACAGTCTTAAATTACAAGTTGAGAACCACTGGTTTACAGAGGAATTTTGATGCCCTTCTTTGCTTTTCCTTTTACTCTCCGTGTTTCCTCTTTATTATAAAATTCATAACAAGCCATATTACAAATAGATTGATAAGGATGGAAGGAAAACAAGACAACGTTAGTTTTTAATACACTCAGAGTTAGTAAGACTAGGGTAGGTACATTATTTTCTTTTTTTCTTGTACTGAATTGTCAAACTCACTGACTCAGTTTTCAGTATAATAGAACAAAGCCAACGGGTGCTGCAATAAGGAAAACCCATTAATGTAATGATAATAAGCATGCATTTTCAGCTAGATCTCTTAATATTGACAGGAGAGGTTAATGATCTTTGAAAGGCAACATTTAGAAGATGTGGCCAGAAAGAACTTAGTCTCTGAATATTTGTTTTCCCACGTCAGATTCACACTGGAGGCCCTGTGTTTGTTGTGCTTCCTCACAATTCTCTTTGTCCCTGGGTTTCTTCTGGTCTCCCCACATGTTAATATGTTTTATAAAGTCCTAATTAATCTGCTGTGTGCTTCAATTTTAGCAGTCTGTGTGTCTCAAAGTCTGGCAAACAAATCGTGTTAGTGGGTCTTTCTTCTAAAATTTGCAAGATGCTCATTTCAAGTAAGAAACAGAAAAGAAGTCAGGTGGTGGTGCACGCCTTTAATCCTAGAACTCAAGAGGCAGAGGCAGGTGGATCTCTGTGAGTTCTAGGCCAGCCTTCTCTACAGAGCGAGTGCCTGGACAGCCAAGACTGTGAAAACAAATCCTGTCTCAAATAAGCAAAAAGAACACTGAAAAAAGGAATAAAGAAAGATGGAAGGAAAGAAAGAAAGAAAGAAAGAAAGACAAATGAGATTAAAATTTATACTTTCTTTTTTTTTCTTTTTTCTTTTTTATCAGATTCTCCTGTGAACTAGAATTTACAAAAGGTCCTCAAACAGCCAAGATCTCAAGATTTTAATCCTTATGCTAACACCTCAACTTCTGTGACTAGGAAACCGTTTTTTTTCTGAAGCTTATTCTTTTTAAGAATGGCTCACTAGCAACGTATACCTTGTAGAGGCAGTGATTGGCTACCACTATTATTATCCAAACAGCTTTTGTAGCTCAACTACCATTTGTTTTGCAAATTTCCTCTCTGCTATCTGATTCCCTGGAAGAGTGAAAATGTCCAACTTCTAGCTCATGTCTGAGTGCTGGTGCCTTATTCTGATGTGAGACTCATTCATAAGCACTTTGGTCAATCACATTATCTGAGAACATCCTTATGAATAAGAGACAACTCTTTATTCCCAAACTAGGGCATTTCCTTTAAATTGTAGTCCCTGACTGACTGGTTAATATCAGACACACTCAAAGATACAGAGCATCGAGCCCATTCATAAACTTGTGACATCAGTGACTTGTTATCAAGGTTTAAAAAGGTAAATGGCATCTAACAGACTAGTCACAAACCCAAAGCAGTATCTGCAGAAATATTTTAGAAGAAAAAAAATGGAGCAGATATTGTCTCAAGACCTGTAATCCACATCCAATATGACACACACATTGAGCCATATGCTTAGAAAATTATTGTTGAAAGAATAATAATAAAATGTATAGAACTTTGCCTAATTTTCTTGTAAAAATGATCCTAAAATTTAGAATCATATTTAGCTTTAGTTTCAGACAGAGGTATATCTATTGTCTCCAGAAAATTCAATCCTATAGTTTGCTATGAAAAGTCATCTGTATGTTTAGTACAAAGTGATGAATGCTTCAAAATTTATGTTTTTATTAAAAGATTTTAATGTATTTGGTTTTCACAGAAGGCATCAGATGATCAAATTTAATCATAGTTTATTTAGGTATGGATCCATTGTAGTGGGTATCAGCAATGGATGGCTTTTTTGCTATCTTACTTGTATAGTCAAAAGCCTGTCACTTTTATCTTCACATATTTTTCTATTTCATCTGTATTTCCACTCCCCTTTTATGGATGTGGGTAGCACTGATAGTGATTAGTATGAGAAAAGATACTTAACACCACTAGATTGCCTACAACTTCTTGGTATTTTCCCCATATTTAAAAGGTGCCCAGTTAGTATCACAGCATGTAAGATTATAGAGCTTGTGTCAAGGGGTTTCAGTTCAGTATTATCCATAAGTAATTTTCTTAGCAGTTGGAGAAACTCATCATAAACAAATTGCTTCTATAGGCAGACCTAAATGATCAAGAATAGAGTTCTTTTCAATGGAAAGTAAGGACAGTAGCTATAAAGATAGTTGAGTGATTAAGAACACTAACTGCTTTTGCAGAGGACCTAGGCCCATTTCACAGCACCAATGAGGCTGCTCACAACCATCTATAACTGTTGTTCCAGGAGACCCAGTGCTCTCTTCCAGACTACGTGAATACAGGTACATACATGGCACTCATATACATGTAGGCAAACACTTATGCAGATAAGCACACATAGGATAAAAAGTTAAAATAAGGAAAACATATATGTTTAATTTCTAACCCAGAAGCTGATATTAATTACTAACATAAGATTGCAAAAATTAAAAGCACTAGTAATACTCAGTTTTGGTGAGAATATGGAAAAATAGGACAGTTTTTATATTACTGGACTACAGATCAAAATTTCATTTGTCTTTTTTTGGTTTCTTGAGACAGGGTTTCTCTGTGTAGCCCTAGCTGTCCTGAATTCTCCCTGTAGACCAGGCTGGCCCTGAACTTAAAAATTTACCCTCCTCTGTCTCCCATATACTGGGATTTAAGGCATGCACAACCACCACCTGGCCAGAATTTTAAATATGTATGTAATTTTTTAACAACTTGACCTTTTACAAAACATGTTCAATATGAAACATGTTCATAATGATAAACAAAGATGCACACATAGTGCTAGCTACTTTATAGCCTCACAAATAAAGAAGGAAGTCATTTTGTGAAGCCCATTACAATTATATAACCCTATAAGAAAAGTACATTGTGGGGATTAAGTGATGAAATTTGGTTTTGCAATTTAGAAATTAGAAATATTTGAAAAGACACTGTAGGGATTTAAAATAACAGGACTGTGTTAGAAAGCTTCTCAATCATTAAACATTTAATTTTCTAACTTCCAGGTGGCAAAATTTATGATGTATGAAATTATTTCTGGGACATCTGGAATTTTTCACTTGCGTTCTATAAATGTACTTTTACTTATGCATTTTACTCCTGTAATCTTTGACTGTGACTAAAACTTCACTTTCTAATCTCCTCAGGTAAACTTTTCCCTCCAAATCAGATGGTTTTATTCTCTTCCCTGGGAAGATAGGAAGGAATTAGCTAGAAATTAATCTATTCATTTATTCAAGAAAGCTATGCCTCAGATCTTTATGGTATCTGAATATTAAATTGTAGCCTGGAGATACGGAAGGATGCAGTCCCTGTCTTCATTGTTCACACTCACGTAACTGTCTGTCTGAGTACCAGCATCCATTAAGTATATAAAAATAAAATCCCAAGCTAGGTGACTGTAATTCAGCTAATAGAGAATATCAACTAAGCTCAGGATTTGGAGAGCAGGCTGAGCAATACACAACAAACTCATATTTAAGATAATTAGATAAATAGGAATTCTTTATACCTTTTTATTCTTGAAGTTTAACTATACTTCGATACATGTTTATGCAAACCACCACAGTCTTAATTAGGTCTTGGACCTCCGGCCCTATCAACAGATTACCCAAGGCCAACAGATTACTTGCTAAATCTTCAGGTTCTATCTTGCTTCCAATTGCTTATAACAGAAAGGACAAAAATAATGCTCAGATTCCTGGAAGTTCTCGTTTGGTCTGCCACTTGGTTCACTATTCCCTGGTGAATACAGAAAACTTAACCCAGTGTAGTGGCATCATCATCCAGTATAGTGGTGAAACCACAGAAGGAAATGAGCTCTTCCATGTCAGCCAGGTGTTTATTGCTGTAACAAAACACTTGAGAAAAACAACTGAAAGGTAGAGGATGTTTTATTTAGGCTCACGGTTTCAGTCCATCACTGTTCCCCTGCCTCCATAGATTTTAGACTGTGGGCAAGCAGGACACCACGGTGAGGACAGTGTAGTAGGCCAAAGTTGCTCCATTCCAGCTGCAAAGCAATGAACAGATGGATAGAAATAGGTCATGAACAAAATATTCTCTTCCAGAGCACAAAGACATAGTTCCCCAACCAAGGACCACCTTTCCTAGTTTCTACCAACCTCTAATAGTGCCGACAATTTTTAACCCATCAGTGGATTAATCTGTTGATTAGAAAGAAGAGTTCATAATGCAGCCATTTTTCAAAAGCCTCATCAGCTTCCAAGCAACCATGTTTTAAAGCATGTGCCTTGGTCATTTCAGATTTATGTTATACCCTTATCTGGGGGACAGTAGCGTCTAGGTTAGAAGAAGTAAGGTGAAGTTTCTGCAGTGTGGGCCCTGAATGGGAGCTATAATCCCAGTCCATGTTTCTGGGATAAACTACTTAAAACCTGCTACCTGAGCGCAGGTATCTATGTATTCTTAAGCTGTGTAGTGGAAAGAGTCTCCTACCTTGCAGGGTTATAATGAACAGGGGAGTATTTCTTATTATAACCTCCAGTAACTGCTTCAGGCTTCCATGCCCTTGCTTCCCCAGGTTCTTTGGAATGACCTCCTCCCCCTCCAGGCACAAGCCAATCCTCTTTCTCTTTGACTCCAATTCTCACTGATTTCCTGTCAAACAGTGGTGGACGTTTCCTCCCTGGGGAGCAATGCTGCCAGATCACATATGTAATAGGGGAAAGGAAATGGAGAAAAGCAGCTTAGCTATCATCTCTGGCCCGAGCAGTTCATGCCCGCCTGGGTGGTGGAAGACTGCCTGTGAGTAGGAGCTGCTGATGAAGAATGTCATGCAGCCCTGGGAAAGTGGAAACACATTGCAGTCTCAAGTAGTTGAGGAGTGTTCTGTTTTTGTAACAGTTGGGGATTAGAATTAACATTTGGACTAAAGTTTTCTTCTGCTAAGGGGGAAAAAAAAAGACCTTGAATAAAATTTTCTTTCTCAAATGTAAATAAACATTTGAGGAAATTATGAGCACAGAGAGCATAGACACATTTATCTTTTTTCAGGTAAGCTAATTTGGGTTCAGGCTTTATTGCAGTCTCTCAATTCTCAAACTTTCTGAGGTGGACAAGGAATATGGTGTGTGTGTGTGTGTGTGTGTGTGTGTGTGTGTGTGTGTGTGTGTGTGTGTGTTGCATTGTTGGGTGACAGCTCTGTGCCTTCTTGACTAGAGTGAGAAGTAAAGAAGGAATCTTTAAAGAAGGAATTTCAGTATGGACAAAGATCTGAGTTCTAGTCTAGCATGTCAGGAAACCTCAGAGAGTAGAAGACAGCAACCTGGTAATTGTTGCACCAAAATAATTAATGCAGTCAGAACATGACAGCCAAGTTGCCCTATTACTTTTATAATTTAGGCTTACAAATGGAAGATAATGTATCTGGTACCCCAATAACCAACAGATGAAGGCTTCACATAGGACCTCCATATTTAGCAAAACACATGATAGCTAGATACATTTGAATGTCAGATGAGCAATAAATGATATTTAATTAACTGATGTCCAAAATAGTCATGGTGGTGTCCATATATACGAAGAAAACAATTTGTTTGGTTTAACTGGAAGTTCTAAATGGATTTTTTTTTTTACACATGACAAACTTAGCCTTACTAAGTTAGCATCAGCCCATGTTTTCTGTGAAATCTAGTATCTTCAAAGATGATTGCTCATGGTATTGAAGCTGCAGTAGGTTGGTCCTGTCTCTCAACTGTTTTCCCTACCCATTTTCTCCCTTGCCAGCATCTATTTTTGCAGTCTCGGGAGGTCAATGCTCAGTTTTCTTAACCATCTTTTCATAGGAGTATCCAAAGTTTTCAACTATAAATAAATCAGGAAGTACATGTGAACGTCGAGCTAGAACTCCTTTCTAGAATTAAAAGACAGCACTTCTCAAGGAAAGACATTTTGAACTTCATAGGCATTTTCTGTATGCTTTCACAACAGTTACTGTGAGCTCATAGTCATTTTTAACCCTGACCATAGGATGTACATGGACAAAAGTCTCCAGACAGGTTGAAAACAGCAATGAGTTTCTGTGATCTGGACCCTGATATCTAGGTTTCTAGTTTTTGCATAGAAAAATCATCTGTATGCTTAAGGTTATTGCATTTGGGTTTTCTGCTGTAAGTGACTGAAATCCTCACCGAAACCTATGGGGACTGCTACCCACACTGAGTGGTTCAGTTTACATGATAGATAAAACTGAGTTTTTTTTTTTTTAATGTTTTCCTATATAAGAGTTGCCGTGCTCATAGTCTCTTCACAGCAATAGAAACCCTAAGACACTTACAACTTCTGTCCTGGAAATTGCTTACCCACGATAATTGCTGTATTTATTCAGTGAATAGGCACTGTAGATTTAACAGGTGCCCAGAACTACCACAGGGATTGATCTCTGCAGATAAAGCAAATGTCTCAAGCTGACATTGCAATGGAGAAGGTAGAAGAGAACTTGAAATGCCTTTTATTAAGTCTCATTGATAATTAAAAGATAATGGAATTAAAATATGTATTGATTAAATCCATGCTGTCACATAAAGAGACAAACAGGTAAGAAAAAAAAAATAAGGGAGACTTGGTAAGCTTAAAAATACAAAAATAACCCCCTGAGAAGACGAAGGAATAATGAAATGGATGTGGCTCCCGCTAAAGTTACTAATCTTAAAATCCGACCGCAGAAATTATACTATAATGTAGAGTTAAAAGGCACTGAATTGCAAATTATGAGAAAAAAGGCAAAACTAAAGTAATAGTTTGATGAAACACGAGGAAATGGGGTTTGAGTAGAAAATCATTTCCTGCACTGAGGGACTAAGTGAATCTACAGATACAAAAGGCTATGTACTGTAGTGAAAAGATTCATAAAGCACATTTGTAAAACTATCTGTTAGTACTATCATTCAGTGAAAATTGTAGAGTGACCCAATTGTCAAGGAAGAAGAAGAAAGCAGTGGCAGCTTATGCCTCTAACCCCACTGCTCTGAGAACAAAGCAGAAGGCTCCAAAGTCTAAAATCAGTCTAAGGAAAGTGGGGAAACCATGTCTGAACCCTGAAAAAGGCAAGAAGTGTTGAGGGAAACTCTTGGTGAAACAGTACCTGCCTAGCATGTAGGAGGCTCTGGGTTTCTTCCCCAGCACCAAACAAAAGGAAAAGGAGGGAGGATAACGAAGGGGAGGAAGAAATAATGAAGGGGGAGAAGGGGAGATGGAAGCGGCCTATTAATTTCTTATGCAAAGACTTGATTGTTTAATTCATAATGTTAACAAATAAAACAAGTTCAGATAAATTCATTTTTATGTATAAATGTTGACTCTGCTTCAAAGGGTCACACGAAGGGTAGTCATACATTCTCTTTCCTATTCACATGTCACTACACCACAGACATCTTTTCTGATTATCTATCCGAAGTATATTACTTAGCATTTCTCAACAACATTAATGACTTACTTTTAAAAAGCACTTCGATTTATACATATATTTTCTTTTCTATATTACCTGGAAAACATGACTAAACTGTTTTTCTTACTACCCTAATCCATAGCAAATACCTGACACAAGAAAATGCCCCTGCCTCGACTGCTGACATTATGCTGCCCTAATTAGACAAGCACGACACAAAATATCCTGCTTCACAAAAAACTCTGTCAAATATGCTGGGCCTGTAGGCTGAAGATGAATGCCCCAACATTGCAGAGGAACTTTGGGTGACTGCACTGTCCAGAGAGCCAGATGTTTCTATAATTACTCGTATTTTTTGGAAATCACTTGCTTGCTCTTCCTGCTTATTCAGTTAATATTATTTCCTTCTTGGGTCTCTGAGAGAGTTGAAGATTAGATATCTATAGTTATAGTTTACCAGACACAGAAAGCAAGTTATGATAGAAAGTAAGTTAGGTATAAGACTTTGAACTAACCAAGATAAGGTGGATACGAAATATTTTCTCTGAATTTGTCAAATGCAAATGGACTAGACATTGTTGCTGTATTTACTGCCTGTATATATTGTATATAGTCATTGTACTTATTGTATATAGTTTTCTTATATTTTAGACACAAAGGGGAGACATAGTGGCATTTCAATTGTATTTTGATATATAAAGACTGCCTGAAGATCTGAGAGTGAAATAATCCCACCGGTTAGCCTTACAGACCAGGTTATGGTAACATATACTTTTAATGCCAGTAGCCACAATGACACACACTTTTAATGCCAGTAGCCATGCTAGTTGCTATAGAAATTGGGTGATGCATGCCTTCAATCCCAGTGGTGCATGCCTTCAATCCCAGTGGTGCATGCCTTCAATCCCAGTGGTGCATGCCTTCAATCCCAGTGGTGCATGCCTTCAATCCCAGTGGTGCATGCCTTCAATCCCAGTGGTGCATGCCTTTAATCCCAGTGGTGCATTCCTTTTTGATCCCAGCCCCAGAGAGGAATATAAGACGGGGCGAGACAGCTCTTAGATGCAGTCTCCTTCTGAGATTCCCGAAGGCATGATTGCCATTTCTCACTGAGGTAGAGGTAACGAGCCACTGGCTGGATGTTTTGGTTTTTGGATCTTCAGGTTGAAACCCAGTTTCTGACCCAGGGTTTTTCTTCATCATGCTTCAAGAACCTATGAACCAATTGTCTCAGCACTGACAAGTTTGTTAGTCTTTGTATTTACTTTTAAAAACATTAACTGTCGACATACCAGCATGTCTTTAAGGTCATCTCACCTGTGAAGCAGGTGGGCTACTCTGTAGGTTTCTTGAGTTGCGTGACTTCAGTTCAAGTTACCATGGGTACATTTGTCACCCAGAATGCACTCCTACATAGGCATGTCCTGGACTGTGCTCAGCATGCAATCTAATTGCTCAGCACTTTGAATAAAAAGCATCATGTTTTCTGGCTTCTGTGCCTTTGTTCATGATCTTCCTTCTGCCCAGCAAGCCCTTCACTGCCTTCCTTTCTTAGTGAATTTAAAGTTATTTTTGAGACAGTTACATCTTGTGTGAAATCTCTTCTCTGTCCTCAGGATTCTGTTTTTTTTTTTTTCGGGTTGCAGTTTACTAAGTTTTCCCCCAATTTCAACACATTACACTGTAGTGGGATTATTTTTCTGCATTTCTGTCTCCCCATTCTGAATATTCTCATTTATCCTTGCTTGTCTAGTCATCCCTGACAGAGTTTAGTTTTTCAATTGCAACAGACCTCAGAAGATACCCAGGCCCACCTGAGAGTTTGAGTTAAATGTAAAAGTTCACCGTTTCCTTCTTTGCTTTGATTATTGCAGTTTCTTGGCTGCCAAGGTCAGCAGTCTCTGTATGAGCAGAAGAAGGGAGGTGAGGTTCCTTGTTGTCCCTTCCTATTCTGGGAGCCTAGCCCTGTTGAAACCTTCTCATAAGTCCTCATCCTCCAATTATTACTTGTTATTCTCAGCCTTGCTGTACTTGGTTGTTGATTCTTTTCAGTGTGCTTTTTTCATGAGAAAGAATAGTTTCTGACTCTTGGCTTCCAAGCTTGATTTCAGTGTGTCTTTCCAGGCTGTCCCTGAGAAGCAAACACTACTTGGATTCAATTAAGAACCAACAAATAAAAGAGGCAAGGCAAGTATTATGAGAAGTGTACTCGCAAACAAACAATCCTAACATGGTCTCACTTCCTCCTGAGCATTTTGTTTCCAACAGCGCCAGTGACTTCTGCTGATTGTCTTCCCAGAGTTCTGTGTGATTTTTCTTTCGTGGATTTACTATTCTCATATTTCATTTCAAAAATATGGAGTCCCACCAGATATTGAGTGGGAGCTAGCACACATCTGGGGGCTTCAAAGGAACACTTGTTTTTCATGTATTTATGAAGTAAGACTTTCCCAGGACTTTTGTTAGTCAGTGATGGAGTTACAAAGGCTCCAGAACAAAGCATCATATCTGTTTGGATATTAGTCCATAACATACCTACTGAGTAACTGGCAATCACATGTGGGGAAAGGCCCACGGCAGATGCTCCCTTATGGACCTGCGAGAGTGTCTTATCTTGGTTAGCGTTACTCTTGCTATGATGAAACACCACAACCAAAAGCAACTTGAGAAAGAAAGGCTTAATTTGGTTTACACTTCATCATAGTTCATCATCAAAGAAGTCAAGTTAGGAACTCAAACAGGACAAGAACCTGGAGGCAGGAACTGATGCATGGGCCATGGAGGTGTTTACTGACTTCTTCCTTATGGCTTCCTCAACCTACTATTTTATAGTACCTAGGACTACCAGCCTGGGATGGCTTCATTCACAATGAATTGAGCCCTCCCCAACCAATCACTAATTAAGAAAATGCCCTATAGACCTACCTCAAGCCCACCTTATAAAGACATTTTCTCAATTGAAGTTCCCCTTTTCCAGCTAACTCTAGCTCATGTAACACTGAAAAATAAAATAGCCAGGGCAGTAAGAAAGGAAGACAATATAAAAAAACTTTGCACGTGAAATGCCTTTCCACATGGGGTTAATTTCAGAGCCACTCTTGAGCATCTCTGGTGGTTGATAGTCCTAGGAAGAGAGCATAGAACCCAACACTGGTCTCACAAATAATACTCCAAACAATTCCAAGAGAAATCTAATGCTTTTCTTTTACAATTTTTCTTAAAATATTTAGATAATTTACAATTAGCTTAAAACTATGGAAGACAAAATGAATGTATGTCAACAAAAGGGAAATTCAAAACACCAATGATACTTGTGGGTGTAATAAAATAATATAAAGAATTCATTATTAATCATTTTATAGAATACTCATCTTTAACTAACTGCCACTGTTAAATTACTTGATGGGATATATCTTTGTAGTTAAATGTGAATCTTTCTGCATTTTCCTCATTGTATAATTAGGAAGACTTCCTGCATTAGGGACTAGAGAGATTGCTTAGCATTAAGAGCTGATATTGCTCCTTCAGGAACCCAGGTTCAGTTCATCAGCACCACATCAGGTTGCTCATGGCTGCCTATATATGCAGCACCAGGGCTCTGACCATGGCCCTCCTATGGATTTTATGGGCAACTGCTCTCACATGTGTATGTAACTCCCCAAGCATATACACATATGCACATAATTAAAAATAAAATATTAAAAAGTATTAAAAAATAATTGTTGGGTTAAAACCCCAACTATTGTCCACAGAACTACAGAAAAATAATTATAATAGGCCAGTGGGATACAACGCCTTTGACAAACCTCTGTATCCAGCCGGGCGGTGGTGGCGCACGCCTTTAATCCCAGCACTTGGGAGGCAGAGGCAGGCGGATCTCTGTGAGTTCGAGACCAGCCTGGTCTACAAGAGCTAGTTCCAGGACAGGCTCCAAAACCACAGAGAAACCCTGTCTCGAAAAACCAAAAAAAAAAAAAAAAAAAAAAAAACCTCTGTATCCAAAAGTACTCACATTACGATTCATAGCAGCAGCAAAATTTCAGCTATGAGTTAGCAACAAAAATAATTTTGTTGTTGGAGGTCACCACAACATGAGGAACTGTATTAAAGAATCACAGAATTATGAAGGTTGAGAACCACTGCTCTAGACTATCAATAAGTACTGTTGGGTGGTAACTTTATATGGTAATGGTAAGTTGTAAACCAAAGAGGAGGATAAAGAAATTTCATACAAGATGGTACATGTAAGTATATCTCTTTAGAATTAATTGTAACTGAAGTACTTTCCAAACAACTGGGTTAAGTTGTATTCTTAGTAATGTAGAAATTTTATTTAACTTTATCTTAGCCATACAGAGTGTTATGTATCTAAATAAGTATTCGAGATACTATTGATACATTCCCATTAATTTGATTATATTTAATATAGACTCCATTTATATGTGATGCCAGAGTTGCAAATACATATATGATAAGAAAATTAGGGAATTATTTTAAATCTCATTTGCATTGTATTTTAAGTCACCAAATCTCACAAACTAATATTTTTAAAGCATATTCATATTAAGGTGCCATTATCAAATGAACTAAAGTATGAATATTATGAAGAGTATTGTTGGGCCCTTAATATGGGCAAACATTGACCACACAGAGGCCAAAATACAATTTGGCTTCTTGTTGGAATCTAATCAATGTGATACCTGTTCCTTCTCTGTTGGCTGGGCTGTGTGTCAGTCAACCACATAACATAGCGACCTGACTCCTAGCACAGGTACAAAGAGCGTAGCCTGTATGGTCACTTTGGATCTATCTATTTCTTCACGTTTGCTCCCCTAAGTCACTGTGATTTGACAGATTTTAGAGTTCATGAAGCATATTTCCCCCCTGCTGTTTAGAGACTAATCATTTTTCTTTTTACCGCTTGATTGTCATGGCAGGAGTGAAAGAACACTTCTCATGTTCTTTCACTTCACCGTAGTTAGTGAAAATGAAACCATTTCAATGTAACACTGATCTTTAGTCTTCTTCCTAAAAGCTGTGGATTGTCATTAGCTGACAAAGTATGCTGCTGCCAAGATCGTGCAAGTATTGTATTTGTTGCCTGGTGCCAAACATCCTCTTTAAATGCTAATGAACAGAGTATGGCGTGCATTCTGTTCTTGATAGATTAGGGCTGTACCTTCTGTGGTCAACAGAAGGGGAATTCCCGGCCCATATGATTTCCATTCTGGCGAGCTCATCTCCTTCCTACTCAAAAGACCATCAGTATTTAGACATATTACTCAATCTTTTCCTCACATTGAATAGAACAGTCACCGGTTAGCTCATCCACTGAAGAGGAAGAAGAGACGGTATGAGGCAATTTCCTCTGGTACCCCCACCTCCTCCTACAGAAGATGCCAAATCTAGCCTTCACTTGGCTGCAGCTGAGACACCAAATTATAGAAAGCCATGACCACACAACCATTTGTTGTGACTTCTCCACAGACACTTCGTTGCCACCAAAGAATTTGAGACAGTGTCCTGAAGTGATTTGGTAGAAGATAAAGACAGAGGGAGGATGGAAAAAGACTAGGAAAGAAAAGCACTAGCTTTTTAATCATAGTGTTAACATGCTCATACACAGTGGCTTGGGGAAAGGCTGAAGAGCAGTTAGTTGCAAGGGCCAGTTTAGTTTGAGTTTGTTTCTTTTTCTTTTTTCTACTTTCTCTAAGATAGGGATATTTTATGTAGCTCCGACTGTCCTGTAAGTGGTTCTGTAGACCAGGATGGCCTCGTACCCAGATATCTGTCTGCCTCAGCCTCCAGAGTGCTGGGATTAAAGGCATAGACCACCATCACCCAGATTAGCTTGAAATTGTAATGTCAACATAGAGCCCTGTTCACATTATGATGCAACCTTTTCAAACTTCTGTTTCTTCATGAGTTTTATTATGTGCCAAATTACTGTTACGTTACAACCTAAAACTCAAAATTACAATAAAATCTATATGAGATAGTGCTGTTAAAGATTGTAGCATCAGGCTTGGCCTATGACATGTGCTTGTAGTCTAAGGGAATTTTCTGCTGATGGATAAAAATTTACCATGAATTTAGCAGCTCACAAATACACATTTTTATCACACAATTTCTTTACCAGAGCTACAGGTATAAAAATTAGAGTGTATAAAACTATTCTCACTAGTGTGGTGTGGGACAACTGAGTTTAAAACACAGTATGAAGAGCTGTAGCTTCAGAGTGGTTGTTCTAACTTTATAGAAGTTCACTGAGATATTCAAATACTGCGACTGGTTTTGTTCATGAGGTTTTTCCATTTTCAAGTTTTTGTTTTATAATAAAGATTATATTGTAAACAGAAACCTGGGTACATGTAAGCAGGACTTTGGCTTGGGTTCTATTACAGGATGCATGTGAACCTTTCTGGAGTGCAGAGTTGAAACAGCTCCAAAGTTTGCATCGGATTAAGCAGAATTCACTGTCTTGCTAATAGGACTAAATCCCCACTAAATCACTGGCTCTCAATGAAGTTACACAGTCCTTGCAGGGTCCTACCCTCCCGAGTCCTCTAACATTATGACCATGGACTTCTTCAAGGCCAACACCTTCTTAACTTGTTTGAGAAGACAGTGTCCTATTGCACAAGATAATCAAGTGAGCAATTCTGTAATCACCTTTGTCATATTCAGCTGATACGAGTCTACGGCCATACTACCCTGAACGTGCCTGATCTCGTCAGCTGATACGAAGCAAGTTATGGGTCCTATAAATCCATATTTAGGAGGAAAGTGTTATATAATGACCGGAGACATTTTTATTTAAGTTATCTACCCACTGCTACATACATACATAAATATATGTGTGTATTTATTATTTTTATATGTTAAGCCAGCTCTTGTTAACCAAACCTTTTTTGTTACATGACACAGAAACTCACCTTGAATTTGGTTGACCAAAACAATATTTCAAGGAGAAGCAAAGCCATTAAAAATGTTCTGAAATTACTTACAATTAAAAGAACTGTGAATAACAGGATAACATTAATGCTATTAGCACCTGAATTGAGTCAAGTGTCTCAAGAGACCTGATGTCTCAGCACGAAAAGAGGCTCAGTTTTCCTGTGTGTTGATGGCTTTCCTGCTTTCATTCATTCATTGCATTTATCCTCTCCAGCTTCTTCAGCCAATCCAGGAACTCCTTTGCTAAGACTCAGACTCTTTTCCACCACACCTAGACAGCACCTGCCTGAGAAGGACAATAAATGGCTTGTGGTAGACAATGTGAGTAGTTAGAGACCAGAGACTCAGGCAATGTCAACTGAAAGCCATGAATGACTTATCAAAGTGATTGTGCCTACCCATGACTGAAAGGAAGTTTATTAGTTTCAAAAATCAGTGGGGCAGACAACAGAGTCAGGAAGATAGAAGTCTTGCATTTCTTATGTCCCAATAAAATACTACGAGTAGTAAAAAAAATTAAAGAATTTCATTGTAAACATTCAATTATTCACTTCCCAATTCTAGCATCTTTAACATGTTCCTATGTTTACCTTACTGAATGACTTTGGTTTATTTCAAGCATGTTGTAGACATCAATATACATCTTTGAAATCACATTATCATGAGTTTCATTGGGGTTTGGAAGATAGTTTAATTTTAAATTTGAAAACATAAGCAGTTTATTGAGTAAACTTCAATATATAAAACTTCCCATGTAAGTATTTCTCATCAAATTGACCATTACTTTCCTAAATCATAGCCACAAAAGTCTATGGGTACATTTGACATTTTATGAAAACAGATAATTTGAGTATAGCTAAAAATGTCAATAATATCATTAATAAAAGGGAAAACTATATAGTAAGCCCTCACTCTTCAATTAAGTTATGCTACACCGTTTATTTTTGTCCATGGTGTATGTCCTTAGAACATTTCCAAGGAAATTCACTGGTATTCAGTTGATGGAGAACCAACTTCCTATTCTCTCTGTATCCCCACTTTCCATCCCTTCCAGTGCTTTTCTGCCTTCCAAATTCCATTGTTTTCTCTCATGTTGCTCTGAGTATGATATCGCAATGACTCACAAATTGTCCCTGTTATTTGAGGAACATCTCTCAATAAAATGATTGAAAGGGCAGTAAGGTTAACATTTTAGAAATAGTGGATTTGTCACTCCCTCAAACACTGTACTTTCCTCTGTTATGAAAGAGAAAAATCTAACAAATTCATATGGTGGTCAAAGATCAGTAAGTACCAGATATTTTGCAAACATCTTTGTTCATATTCTAAATAATAGCAGGGAACATTGGCTTTTATTATCCACATTTGAACTCTTGTCAACTGTTTGTCTAAAATATCTGTTGATCTTGATTCTGGGCCTAATGTTCCTCTGGCTCACGTTGATGTTGTCACACATTTTATGATGCTGTTATGGAATAATACTCTTATGAAGAGGGACAAATATTTTCTGAGTTAAAACTTGTCCCTAGGATCTATTTGTTATAGCATTTAGCATACTATAAATTATGATATATGACACCAAAGAGCAATGTAGCTATTCTACCTGCAATATTTTTAAGAAAATATGCCTAAAACTTAAGTTGGAAATATGGTTTAATTCAAACAAAAGAAAATTACAATTGATTAATAACTGACAATCTAAAGGATGGCTGCCATGGTTGGGCTTGTATCCTATTCCATATATACACAGTTCTTTATGAAATAATACATAAAAGAAAGATTTTTTGTTAGAGTTCTTTTTCCCCCTATTCATTATGATGTCTTGATTCAATGAGCATCTGTGACATTATAACTCTTTCAAAGGCACACATTTTTATCTAGTTACAAATAAAGACATTAAGTTTTAGTCAAGCAGGACACTATATTCACAAAAGTAAACAATAAGTTTTACAATTTGAATAGTGTAGGGATTTGAAATATATAAGATTAAAGACACATTGTTTTGAGTTTGAGAGCAAATGCTCTCATTTTTCAATGTTTCTGATTCTTATGACTATAGCATTCATTAATTTGTTTTTAATCAAAAATAACCAAATTCACCAAGATCTCTTATAAGAGAGCATGTACACATTTCAAGTTTATCTTAGCAGAAACTGTGGTTACTTATAATATCATTTAGATATTAGAAATAAACTATTCAGATATAATAGAAAATATTCATATTCATTGAAAGAATTTATTATAAAAGCTTTGCCATGAGTCTAATGATCTATCTTTCCTAATACACTTTACAAAGAAATTCAATTTTCATAATTCCAACAGAAAAAAACACAGCACTTTATTAGTGAAATTGAAATGCACTGTATGTTCACAAATGAGAGAAAAAACTTATAAAAATGCATGCATAATTTAAGAAAAATCAATTGATATGGATTTCTCTGACAATCAAAGGTGTAGTATGAATACTTTATTGTCTAAACTTGAAGACCCTGCCACAGCTGCTCCAAGGACACACCCTACTTGTCTTGGAGACCGCAGGGACATCAGGATACCCTGGTCTTGCAGCTGTAGGATTGAAAACTTGGACAAGCTTGCATTGTTGTGTGTTAAATTTCCCCATTCTTAGCCTGTTGTTACATTAAAATTTTAATCAACTGTGCCTACTTGATAGGAATATTAAAATAAAATAGTCCAATGTGTCTAACAATTCTGCCATGCACATGTGCACACGAAAGGCTTGTAGGAAGGGTCGATTCTCTGCTTTTCATTTTCTGTAAAGAAATCAAGGGAAGCGCTATTTGTCTTTTACAAGAACTGATTAATATATGCCCAGAACAAAAAATATGTAGGTTCAAAATTAGGAATATATTCACAAACCCTTTGATTGATAATGTTGTCCTACATGTAAGATATGCTATTGTAGTGAAGGCACAAAGCTTGTGCAAATAGCTAGTCAATATTTCATTTTCCTAAAGGCCTGTACCACAAGATGGAATTCACACTCAACACTGCTTGCGTAGCCAAGAACCTGAGAAAAGATAGCCCGTGGAACTAGGATAAAACCAAATACTACTGAAATAAAACAGTACTAATAAAATGACAATGACATTCTGCTATATTCATTCATCAGTGCCTCGCTCAGCTGGAAGAGATGGAAACACATACAGAACTCATAGCTAGATACCATGTATAGAATGAGAGAGCTTGAAACACTCAGACCTAAATGGGATGTCCTATCAAATCCCCCCTCTCAGGAATTAGGGGAACCCTGAAGAAAAGGATTCAGAAAAAAATGTAAGAACCAGAGTTGGATGGAGGACACCAAGAAAATAAGGCCCTCTTAAGCCAACATGATCGGAGCTTATATGAACTCACAGAGGCAGCACGCACAGAGCCTGCACTTGGCTGCTCTAGGTCTTCTGTGATGTATATATCATGACTTCCAGTTTAGTGATTTTATGGGATTCCTAAAAGTGTTAAAGAATAGGTCTCTATTTCTTATGTCTTCTCTCAGATCCTTTCCTTCGGTTTATCTGTCTTTTCCACTTCCAATGTGTTAGTTTTAGTTGTATTTTAATATTATATTATCTATTGTCATTACCCCTTAGAAGCCTGTTTGTTTTCTAGCAAGAGACCGAAAGGAGGTGGACCTGGATGAGAAGGGAAGTGGGGAGGAACTGGGAAGAGTCCTGGGATGGAAAACCATAATCAAGATATAGTAAGTGAGAAAAAAAAATCTATTTTCAATTAAATAGAAAGATATGCAAAACCCAATCTTAAAAAAAAATTGAGGCATCTATGCAGTTTGTCTCCAAACATGATAAGGCAGAGACCCCAGAATGGAAGAAGAAGGGTTCCTAGTCTTTCCTTCATCCAATCAGGCTTGTGGCTTTAGAGAATTGACATGCTTCATCTGTAAAATGATAAAAATTAAGATTTTAAGAGAGAACTCAAGAACAATGGCAATGGGTTTTTGATCCTACTGCACGTGCTGGCTCTGGGGGAGCCTAGGCAGTTTGGATGCTCACCTTACTAAACCTGGATGGAGGTGGGCGGTCCTTGGACTTCCCACAGGTCAGGAAACCCTGATTGCTCTTTGAGCTGATGAGGGAGAGGGACTTGATCGGGGGAGGGGGAGGGAAATGGGAGGCGGTGGTGGGGAGGAGGCAGAAATCCTTAATAAATAAATAATTTTTTTAAAAAGAGAATCGTGTTCTTTCAGTACTATGAATTTCTTTGTGTTATTCTTTTTTCTTTTTTGTTCATGCAAATTTTTGGAAGATCTGTGTGACTGAAAAAAATTTTCATTTTCTTTTGCTTTGAGAATCATAGCAGTACACCTCCTTTTTAATGTTATTTTTCAAGTTTCCTTAATCACCTATAAAAGAAATGATAACTAATGTCCCCTCTTTCAAATCATAAATTGCCTTGTTTATTCTTCATTTTCTTTAATTTTAGCCTTCAATATCTCAGACTCACTAAAGAAATTTAAGAACACCTCTACAAACAAGCTCCACAGCAGAGCGCGTGTTGTCAAGACTAATACAAATTCTGTCTTTACTTAATTGCTCTCTCCCATAGTTGGTTTCTTAATGGAGACCAAATACAAACTTTAAAAAGATTTATACATGTGGTTGTACATGTGTGTGGAGGTATATGTGTGTGGGTATACATGTCTGAGGGCGTACATGTTTGGGGGTATATGTGCACACACATACACACACATATGGATGGCAAAGGACAAGTTTCAGAATTCAAGTCTCTCCTTCTACTGCAAGAATGTGAGGGGTGGAACTTGAACTCCTATCCCCAGGCTTGGTGGCAAGACCATTTGCCCACTGAGTTGGCGCAAGAACAAATTTCGAAGACTAACTTCCCTCACTGATAAAGTATTGGATGGTACTAAGTGCATTTATAAGCATCATTTCTATAGCGAAAAAAGGTTAATTTGAAAGTCATCCCTCCATTCAAGAAGAACAATTTTCTCTAGTCTTCTGACTATTTATAGAAAGACCTTTACATGTGCAAACTAATTAATAAATGGGATCAATTTCAAGGTATTTTTTCTGGTTCATCACCACTTAATCATTCAATTTAAAAAACATTTTAAAGGCCAAGTCTAAAATAGATTTGCACCCACGCCCCCAGTGTGAATTTTTCATTCTTTACAACAGGCAGTAGGTACTGTATAATGACCTTTTCTCTGTTTGGAACAGGGATTAGAATAATACATTTGACCCTTTACAGTCACCTGGGAGAGATGTTAGTCTCCATGTTCAATAAACTGAAATATGTCTCAAGTGTCCCAAGGTTAAGGCCATGACTTTAAACTATTTAACATAGAGTATCATACTGATTCACTTAAACTCCCAGGCTTTGAAAAAAAAATGGATTAAATTATATATACTTGATCAGAACAGTTTCTTTTCTTCGCAGGATTAAAGCAAATATTTTACATTGCAAATACGGCAAGTTAACCCAGATGCATTGTGCATTATAATAAAATTTATAGCTGCATAAATAGCAGTGTAAACTTACAGAAAGACTAGTAATTATAGTGCCATTGATGGTCTTTGTTGCTTTAATTCTGAGGCAGCCAGAATGATTAAACTGAATCTTAATCGACTTCTCCATTAAAAATGCTGGCAGTGGAGCTCTTTTAACCTTTCCCATTGATTGAACACAACAATCACCATTCAATTATAATGCAAAAGGACATTTGTTATAATGTAGAAAAGATGCATGAGCCATTTCCTTTTACTCAAGACAATCAATGCAATGACTCCTACTTCAGCAAAGGTGAGAATGCTCTACCTGGGAGTCTGATAAAGTCCAAAACCTAACAGAAACCTCTCCCAGTGTAGAGAGGAGCAGAAGCATGCCGGAGGAACTCGTCGGGAAGAGATTCATTAAAAACGAAGCGTATTTCCTATTACTATTTACAATAGCCACAGCTATCCTTGATTCATTGTTTTTCTTCCTAGGGTTTCAAAGTACTTAAATTACCATGATCAAAGGTTTAATGGTGAATTAATGAGGGTGGTTGCTGGGCCTTTTCTATGTGCTCTTGGTGCATGTTTAATAATACAAATCAAGGCAACTCTACTGGTAATTGGAGTAACTGAATTTTAGACTAGGAGGGAACCTTCCAGATTAACTGATTTACCTAAGGTCAGACAGCTAATTGTAACAAACCCTGACTAGGAGCCAGTCAATCAATTCCCCACTCAATATTTGCTGCATTTGTCACTTCTAAAGCATACTTTACGTTTGGTTATGCTCCTCACCCAACTCTATACTAGTGTGGAATGCTCAGCTTCGGTATTGATACCATGCGACAACCTAGAATTTATCTCCAGCTGCACAAGCATAGAGGGAGCCACAACAGACTTCTGTTAGGTAACCTCCAGCCATGCAAATCTGGTCCTAAAAGAATTTCTAACATTATGATAGAAAATAGCAGCATTTTTTTATTCCAGTCAAGATCATTAGTCGTGTTAGGATGTGTACAGATGTGCCCAATCAAAATTAAAAATGGTCCACCAACAGAACCGATGGAAAAATTTGGACATATCAACCAATCAGGACAGGCCTCATTTGCTTGGTTACGGTTATATTATGGGATCCCCCCAAACCAAAAAGAGGAAGTTCAAAAATAACAACACCACAGTCTCCCCAAGGCAGTTAGTTCTGCTTCCACCCTTGCAGATCTCCTCCTTGCAGTGCGCTTACTAAACTTGAACATGATGTGTGATAAGATTGAATTCATTGGCTTCCTGTGCGTGTCCACCACAGCAACCAAAATACACAGCGAGACGACCACCTAGCCTTTACTGTTCCCTCCCCTGCGTAGTTACATAGCACAGAACAAAGTCGGTGAGTGTCAGCTGCTAAAAGCATTCAGTGGGGGCAAGCTGTGTAAATTTCAGGTTATGAATTTAATTGGGGGTGTGCAACAGACATTTAGAACATTTGCTTTTTTTGGAGCCTGCACGGAGTACCTTGACTGTTCGTCTAATCCCTCACTATAACTAGGATTATCAGACACGCAATAATTATTTTGTATGCACTTAAACAACTGTTTGTTTAGAGTCAGCTCTATAGTCCCATATCACTCTTTTCAAAAGAAATTTGAAGGTACACCTGATAACAATTAACACGTTCCTAAAGTAAATAAATTATCATCTACTGAAACAATAAAGCAGTCCTGAAATGAATGGTAGGCAAAACCTCTGACTGTATTTTCTGCAAAAATCCTGGGACTTATATAAACTTTTCTAAATCAGGAACACCATGTCTCAAATTTCCGTTTTAAAAAGCAAATACATTTTTAATTTGGAATGAAATTTTGAGAACAGTATAGCTCATTCGGTCATCACCATCTTATTGTTTTCTGAAGTTAATGTCATAAGATAAGGTTCTTTGCTATTCAAGGAGAATACCTCGTAGTGGTCAGCTCTGAAGCCATGCATACAAGTAACATTACACAAACATACAGGGTTGTATTTATGTATTTAGGCATATATATATCAATAATTTAAGAAAAAGAAGCCATGACTTTGAGAGATGAAGGGACAAGTTTGAGGGAAGAAAGGGAAGGAGAAAATGATCCAATTACAACTTCAAAAACAAACATTGGAATACTTTGCAACATAAACAGACTGATTTAGCAAAGAAACAGATACTTCCGATAAAGCTGTCATGTGTAAAGAGTCTTGTGCTCACTTTCATCAACCATGCCCTTCAAGGGTCTATCTGGGCCCCCTTTCATCAACCACACCCTTTCAGGGTCTATCTGGAGGTGTCTTAAATGTAAGGGGAATAAAACTCTCTCATGACCCATAAACAAGCAGTTGGTTGAAATTTTTCTTTTTGGAACAGTTGTGATAACTGCTTGGTTGCAACTGAAAATTCCATACAAGTCTCGGAAATGCAGCTTCTAGAGGTTTACTGATTCTTCATAGACCGCATGCTCATATTATACCTTATTAATAATCCTCCAGGGGCTAAAATAAAGGCTGCTTCTTTGAGATGCTCCATCAGCCATAAGAGGAGTGCGTTCCACATACCTTTGGAAGAGCAAATACCATTGTGAGAAGCGATACCTCTGTCAAGTTAGACTGTAATAACTCTACAGAGTCTGGGTATGTGGAGGACCACAAGAGAGATCGCTAAACCAGAACACACAGGACAGAGTATGCACTTCACAGATTCAGGAACCACTTAAGGCACAGGGACTTCAAGGCAGTTCTTTCTGTGAGTGGGTGGTGAACTGATAAATTCTTTTCTGTGGGTGAAAAGATTTGCCCCCAAGCTTAGGAAACAGAGCAAGCCCTGTCTCGTGTTCTGATTGTATCACTGTGAAAGAGAAAACGATGATGGGTGGAGGAATCGCCCCAAGAACTAGAGCCCTTCCTAAGTCAACTTTCTTGAATCACTTTTCACAGACAATGGCTGTGAGAGTCTCTATGGGCCATTTAGGAAACGGAGCTGTGCCCCTGGCATCTTTCTATTGTTTTGTTTTATACTAGATCCCAGATCCTAGAATCCTAGATACTGCTTTGTGCCAACTCACCCTGTATCTTCGATATTGAGGTGTAACAATAGGGGTAATAGGGAGGGGATTTTGATTAGGTTTAAAATACCTTTTAATTATCAATTTTAAAAGTTGTTCAGAAATGAATGTAAATACCAATGTTTCTTCCCTGACCCTTTGCCTCTCTGAAAGGACATGCCTAGTTTAACTCTTTCCTGCCAGAATTTACATGACTCAGAGAATAGTTACTCCACCGGTTTCCAGAGAGATATAAAACAAATTCTAGCCAGTTACCAGAGAGCTGCTCCTGATTTCAGCATCTGGTTCCTGGCACCCAAAGACAACTCCAAAATAATCTTTTGTGGAAGTACTTAATTTTGTAAATTATATTGTCTTTGCGTTTTGGTTGGTTTACTTAATTTTTTTATTTTCCAAAATTTAAACTCTTTGTCATGCAGATTGAATTTCCTATTTATTCTTATATTTGGAAGCAGTGAAAGCCAAGATCTATGAGTATCAGCACTGATGAAATGATTTCATGCATGTCCATGTTCACTTATTAAACTTTTAATAAATATTGATAAGCACTTTTTATGTTAGCAAAGACACACTGGTATAACAGAATTGAATTACCAGTTGGAAAGGAGCAGTGTACCGAAAGAATACAGGCCATGAAGAGGGAACGAAAAGAAAACCTATCCTAGAGGTTGAAAAGGCCTCGTGGGGAATATGAGTTAGGCAGCGAGTAGGCGATTCTTGAAAGGGCGTGTAGGAGTTTGATAAGTGAGTTGCTGGATTGGGAAAGAGAGAAGTGTCCTTGGGAGATTATGAAAAGAATAAAAGCAGGAAAGCCTGATTTTATAAAATGAACTAAGAAGACTTATGTCTCTCTATTGTACACTAAGACTTATAAATATACAAAACTTTCTTTCAAGACAAAAATAAAAATGCTTGTAAATCTACCTTAACTGAAAAATTTAAAGTACAAATCAAGTAAGTAGCCAGACGTACTAGGAACAGGATTTTTGATAGAAAATCAGCAATGTAGATAGCAGGGTATTTAGACCCTTTTTGCCTACTGTGCGTAGCTCAGTAAAAGAAATGAATCAATCTGAGCCAAGCCAGCTTGGGCAATTGGGGCCCTTACATAATTTCCTTAAAGATGCTCTGCCCTGGCATGCTCCTGGCCTGAGCCGAAGCCAGGGCATGAAAGTAAGACCTATGGAAATCTTAGCTGGATTCCCAGGGGAATTTTTCTAGACCCCACATAGCATAGGATTGGACTCAAGTCTGCTAGCCTTCCCTGGTTTTCTCATCTACCTAAACTCTCCCTGGCATGGAAGGATGGAGTGTTGCGTTCAACTTTGCCCTTGGCATAGTCAGAATGGCCCAGCTCCATGTATCCAAGTCCTTTCAGAGGCTGGTTTTTAAACCATCAGCCTTGGTAAAAGGCAGAAGATTTATATGCTCTGAAGAGAGATCAGAGTTGGGTGGGGAGAAGGTGGAGCGAGCATGAGGAGGGGAGAAAGTGAAAATTGGGATTGGTGTGTTAAATGAGAAAAGAGTGTTTTTTAAAAAAATTAATTAGTTAATTTAAAAAAATGCATCAGTCTTGGGCCTGTCTCTGGATACTGATCGAAAAGCGTCCAAAGGTCAAAAAGGCCAGGCTATGTTAAAGGGAGATCTTTGTACAAACTTCTATAAGCACTGATTTTCTACTTTGAAATCAAAATTTAGAAGGAAGTTCAGAATTATCTAAATGCCTTAGGAGGTTAAACTAAATAGTCACCATTTGTTTTTGTGTTGTTGCTGTTGTTTGTTTCTTTTGGGAATTAGTCTAGCTTACATATATTTGGGTAACAGGTTTTACTGGTTATGTTTGAATTTTTGGCCTAGTGAAATTCTTTTTCTGAGGTTGTCTGATATTATCTTTATATAAATGCAATCTCTATATAAATGTTTCCCTGGTCTAACTGGTTCGTTATTTTCTATTTAGTCTTACTGAAACAGGTATTGTTAAGTGGCTTCTAATAGTAATTTTTAAGGCTTAAAACCTTTTTCTCTTTTGTAACAGATGAAACCTTTTATTTCCAGGTTATTGTAAAGTGGTAGTCCTCCAAGAGGTCTCTTTATACAGTTCCCTCCAATTTTAGCATCTTGCAGAACTGTAATATCACAAAAAGAATATTGACATTAATGAATATAGTCAGAACAGAATATTTCCATCAAAACACAAGCTTCTAATGTTGCATTTTTGTGTTCATGCGTTCTTTTCGACTCCTCCTGAACCCTGGAAGAACTTACTCTGCTTTTATTGCAAAGATATCACATGAATGGAATTACATGTTATGCAATCTTTGTGGCATGATTATTTCCCTCAGCATAATTTACTCAAGACATTCAGGACAGTGAAAAGATCAATAGTTCATTATTGACTACTGCTGAATGGTATTCTATGCTACGGACATGCGAGTTTATTTAAGCATATACTCGCTGAAGGACACGGGAGTGCTTCTAATTATCAGCTGTTAGAAACAAACTTGCAGTAAACATTCTATATGGGATTCTTAGGAAGATATTTCTTCATTTTTCTGGAATGAAGTAAAGGCTTGGGAGTGAAATTGTTGGATTGTGTGCTATTTGTATGTATAGTGTTTTTGTTGTTCTTTTGTAAAACAACTAACCAGCAGATTGCTTCCTAGAGGGCATGTGTCATATCACAGTGCCTTCAACAAGGAGTAAATGCCCTGACTATTACATATCCTTGTCAGCAGTTGAGGGTGATTTTGTTTTTTATTTCACCTAATCTCATAGGTATGTAGTGATGTTTCATAAACACACACGCACACTATAAAAAAAGCCGCATGATGTAATCCAGGTTGGTCTTTACCTATCCTCCTAACCTTACCCTGCAACCTGTGCCGAAATAACAGATGTGTGCCAAGACACTCAGTTAAGAAATATATCTTAACATTTACCAAGAAAAGATCCTCTTATAGCCTTCATTCATGTTCTAAGTAAATTGTTTTTGCTGTTTTATTTTTCTACCACCAAGTTAGAGAGAATAATTATAAACATTAGTTGTCTGTTATATGTGTGATTCTTTTCTCTTCTATTCTTCTCATAGGGTCTGAAACACTAACCCAGCTAAATAAACAAACAAATAAATAAATGAACAAATAAGCAAATAATAGCAAAAAACAATCAAACAGAAAAAGAAACCAACAACAAAAAACTACCTGTCCTGCCTGAACAGGGAGAAATGGTGGCTCAGAGCTGGTGGGAGTGACCAATCAAGGACAGATCTAACTGAGGCACAGCACACAAGATGGAACCTAAGACTGAAACTTCCTGGTTTGCCAGGAACCTAAAGCTAGACGACCCATAGACCTAAGATTGGTGCCTAGCTTAATCGTCATCGGAGAGGATTCCTCTGGCAGCTGATGGGAGCAAACACAGAGCCCCACAGCCAAACAATAGACAGAGTTTGAGGTACTGTTAGAAAGAGGAAGAGGATTTATTGTGGGAGCCAGAAGAGTCTAGAACACCCTAAGAAGCTGGCTCACAGACTCAACTAAGCAGGGCTTTCAGGGGTTCAAAGGAACTGAAGTGGCAATCATGGCGCCCGGATGGGTCTGCACTAGATCCTCTGCATACCTGCTGCGGTTATTTAGCTTGGGACTTTTGCGGAACTCCTAACAGTGGGAGTAGGGGTTCTCTGATTCTCTCACCAGCTCTTTGGACTCTTTTCTTCCTACTGGATCGCCACATCCTACCTCGATTTTGAAGATTTGTGCCTAGTCTCTATTCTGCAGCGTTCAGCTGATACCCCTGGGAAGCCTGCTCTTTCCTAAAGTGAAAGGAGGGAGCAATAGATCTGGTCGAGAAGGGAGGTCTTGGTGGGGACCTGGGAGGAGTGGAGAGATGGGAGGATGCAATGCGAACAGATTGTATGAGAGAAGAATAAATGAAAAAAAGGATAAAGAAAACTGTGTTGTTTTACAGTTTTCCTAAAAACCTTCATTTCTCATGTTTCCAGGCCCATTCTGCACGTTCTACTCTGTCCCATTGTGTCTAATCTCTTTGGAATCCCAGCATTCCTGAGGAGGAGTTGGGAGAGTTGAAAGTTGAAACACTACCTGCACTATGTACCATGTACTGAAGTCCTGTTACAAAAGAGAAAGAGACCTTCAAATAGTTGGCCAAGCATCCTTTCATATTTATAAAGCTCTGCATTCTCTCATGGGAAACTAACGTGGGTGCTCATGATCATCAAGGAATCAGACTCATTATCACACATTTTATGCCTCCACAATGGATCCATCACACTGGTACTTCAGCTGTTAGATCTGAATTTCAAGGCATAGAGGTTTCCTGCATACTTCCTAGTAAGGATGCCTCAAAACATTCCTCTAAGAGATACCATGGATTTTCATGAATCATACCTCACTAGAGGCAGCCGACATGATCCTTCAGCTGATCCATTTGTCTGGAGTTTTGTCCCTGGGAAGAAAGGAAAGAATGGAAACTAGTTGCTTCTACATGTGCTGTGGGACAGTGGTCTTTTATCTTGTCACTTGTATTATTTATAATAAAATGCTGATTGGCCAGTAGCCAGGCAGGAAGTATAGGTGGGGTGAGGGCAACCAGGCAGGAAGTAGAGGCAGAGCAAGGAGAATTCTGGGAAGAGGGAAGTTTCAATCTGCAGTCATCACCCAAACACAGAGGAAGCTAGTCACAGAGCAAGAAAGATGTGACTGCCTCGCTGAAAAAGGTACCAAGCCATTGGGCTACCACAGACAAGAATAATGAGTTAAGGTAAAATGTAAGAATTAATTAGTAAGAAGCCTGAGCAACTAGGCCAACCAGTTTATGATTAATGTAGACCTCTGTGTGTTTATTTGGGACTAAACAGTTGTGGGACCTGGTGGGACAGAAACATCAAGCAACATACATGTTCTGCTTTCTGACCTTGTTTACATCATCTTTTAGAAAATCAACATTTACATGGCTTCAAGCTTCCAATTCTTTTATGGATAAAGTCTCATGGTAATTCCACCCAAATTGCTTTTAGAAACTCACTGAAAGTCTTTTATGTTTTCATGGAATGAAAACCTGCACCAGTGTCTAAATCTCCATTATGTAAAAGACCATTTCATCTCTGAGTACTGGTAAGCCAGCTCTCTTGGCTCTGAAGCTATGTGCATTTTGCTACTCCTCTCTGCTGTGCTGTGGTCACTAGAGTGTACTCTAGTTGGCCTGCTGAAAAGGATAGAAATGCAGAGCGGAGTCCGGTGAACTAGGACCAGTAATCCTCAGCCAGCACACAGAGATCCTCAAGTAGCAGAACAGACCTTGTCAAGATCAGGAGTTAGTGGACCCCTTCATTCCTGAACAGTAGCACTTGTTCTTGTATATCACTGAGAGTTGAAAACTGATACCAAGCATTATATTGATAATCATAATATATGATTAGAATCACTTCTTTATTATTTTAATGAATCAAATTTATCCCTTGTACAATACTTAAGTGATCATACTGAATGGTGAAGTTCTAGTTTTGATCATCATTCATATTGTAATGTCATACATCTAAAATATGTTCCCACTCTATTCCTGTCAGCACATACATGATTTACATGTAATAACAAAGAAAAAAATAACGTTCTTTTTACTTAGCCAGATAGGTTATCTGTCCTATGCTCTGTGAAAATGGCCACAGGTTACAAGATAAGTCTCTTAGAATCTTTGTTATGCCACCCCACCCCCAAGATCCCAGTTTTTTGCCCGGCAATCTTGTCTACTTCCCATAGCCAGGAGGATAACTATATGTTTCTCTTTGGGTTCACCTTCTTATTTAGCTTCTTTAGGATCACAAATTACAGACTCAGTGACCTTTATTTATGGCTAGAAACCAATTATGAGTGAGTACATCCCATGTTCATCTTTTGGGATCTGGGTTACCTCACTCAGGATAGTGTTTTCTATTTCCATCCATTTGCATGCAAAATTCGAGAAGTCATTGTTTTTTACCGCAGCATAGTACTCTAATGTGTAGATATTCCACACTTTCTTCATCCATTCTTCCATTGAAGGACATCTAGGTTGTTTCCAGTTTCTGGCTATTACAAACAATGCTGCTAAGAACATAGTTGAACAAATGCTTTTGTCATATGATAGGGCCTCTCTTGGGTACATTTCCAAGAGTGGTATTGCTGGATCCAGGGGTAGGTTGATCCCGAATTTCCTGAGGAATCGCCACACTGATTTCCAAAGTGGTTGCATAAGTTTGCATTCCCACCAGCAATGGATGAGTGTGCCCCTTACTCCACAACCTCTCCAGAAAAGGCTATCATTGGTGTTTTTTTTTTATTTTAGCCATTCTGACAGGTGTAAGATGATATCTCAAAGTTGTTTTGATTTGCATTTCCCTGATCGTAAGGAGGTTGACCATGACATTAAGTGTCTTTTGGCCATTCGCACCTTTTCTGTTGAGAATTCTCTGTTCAGTTCAGTGCCCCATTTTTTCATTGGGTTATTTAGCATTTTAAAGTCTAGTTTCTTGAGTTCTTTATATATTTTGGAGATCAGACCTTTGTCTGTTGTGGGGTTGGTGAAGATCTTCTCCCAGTCAGTAGGTTGACTTTTTGTCTTAGTGACAGTGTCCTTTGCTTTACAGAAGCTTCTCAGTTTCAGTAGGTCCCATTTATTCAGTGTTGCCCTTAATGTCTGTGCCGCTAAGGGGAGAGAGGGAGAGAAAAGTGAGAAGGGGAGGATGGGGGGAACTTGGGGGAAACGGGATGATTGGGATATAGGAGGGTTGGATAGGGGAGCAGGGAAGCACATACTTTAGTTAAGGGAGCCACCTTAGGGTTGGCAAGAGTCTTGAACCTAGAGTGGCTCCCAAGTGCCCCGGGCGAGGTCCCCAGTTAGTTCCTTGGGCAGCTGGGGATAGGGAACTTGAAATGACCCTATCCTATAGCCATACTGATGAATATCTTGCATATCACCATAGAACCTTCATCTGGCGATGGATGGAAATAGAGACAGAGACCCACACTGGAGCACCAGACTGAGCTCCCAAGGTCCCAATGAGGAGCTGAAGGAGGGAGAACATGCGCAAAGAAGTCAGGACCAAGAGGGGTGCACCCACCCACTGAGACAGTGGGGCTGATCTATTGGGAGCTCACCAAGGCCAGCCGGTCTGTGACTGAAAAAGCAAGGGATAAAACTGGACTCTCTGAACATGGCGGACAATGAGGGCTGATGAGAAGCCAAGGACAATGGCACGGGGTTTTGATCCTACTTCATGTTCTGGCTTTGTGGGAGCCTAACCAGTTTGGATGTTCACCTTCCTAGACCTGGATGGAGGGGAGAGGACCTTGGATTTTCCACGGGGCAGGGAATCCTGACTGCTCTTCGGACTGGAGAGGGAGGAGGAGAAAAGTGGGGGAAGGGGGAGAGGAGTGGGAGAAAAGGGAGGGAAATGGGAGGCTGGGAGGAGGCAGAAATTTTTTTTCTTTTCAATAAAAAAATAAAAAAAAAGAATCTTTGTTATGTTCCCAAGAGGTTGATTTTCCCTTTCCTGAATCCACAAAAATAAAGATCACCTGACAAATCTCACACTGATAAAATAAGAAAGGAATATATAAGACACATTCCATGTTAAGAAAATGTAAATGTGTTATATGACTTAATGGTATAAAGAAAGAAAAGTTTCTTTTAAACCCAGTACAATGTAATTACTAGCTTCAAATCAAATTACATATATTTTCAAAGGAACAATACACGTTCCTGAAGGATTTTTATTAAGTTGGTACATTTGTTTAAGAAAAATATGTCTGTAGTATGCACAACACCAGGCAGCAATCTTCCTCAGAGCTCTGAATTTTCTAATGTTCTTCCTTTTTGCTTTTGGGTTCAGCAGATTAAAAGGCACTTCGTCATTAAATATCTTTGAAGATAGTTATCTGAAGATTTGACTTTGGGGTACAAATAAACAGGAACAATTTGTAACCTGGGAAAGTGGTGGTATTGAAGAGTAATATTTGAACAAGAATTGCTGGAGGAGGAATTTCCTACTTCAGACAGGCATCAACAGCAGATGGTGAGACCTACTGGGAAATAAGTGCAAGTATTGGGAAAGGGATACTGTGTTCTAGCAAATATAAGATCTGATGCAGCAGAAATCTCTCTCTGGAAACTGAAGTTAAATTGCCCATTAATGTTTTATAAACACTTTTTGTATGGAAGAGCTAAAAATTAATCAGAGAAGAGGAGTTTTGGATCGCTTGATTTGTGCAGACATATCTCAGAATTTGCTGGAGGTTATTTCTCTGTAATGTATAAAATGTTTACATTTATAGCATAGCTATTTAGTTATATTGTGTTGGACTTTAAGTCTTATGTTAAGACATCGAAAATAGCTGTTATCAGTGTTCTGAATTATATGTGACTAGCTAGCACTATGTTTTGGGGACATGGAAAATTTGGTCCAAAAATGAAAAAGAAAAGTTAAATACTAAATATTTAAAGTATAATAGGAAGGTTCTATCAATGCAAATATAATCTGACAAGTATTTCCAGCATCTCTTATATAAAAAATGCTTTTTCAATTAATTTATGGCAAAATTAATATTATATTTACTCAAACAAGAGATAGGCCAGAAATATGATTGATAATAAGAACTTTTCCAAATAAAATCCATATCCCAGATTAACACAAACATTCCAACACTGCTTGGGGTTGGATTGCATCATGCCCTTCCAGTTCATATATAAGCCATTACTCCAAGAAGCATAGAATGTGTCTATATTTGAAGATAAGGTTTTTAAAGAGGTAATTAAGGTTAAATGGGGGTAATTAGAATGAGCTTTAATCTGATATGACTGGTATCCTAATAAAAAGAGGCAATGAGGACACAGAGGGAAGCAGGGAGAAGACGACCTTCTTCATGTCTAGGAGAAGGGCCTCAGAAGAAACTGGTCCCACTGACACCTTTCTCCTGGCATTCTGGTCTCCAAAATTCTGAGGAAATCAGGTTTAGTTACTAAGCCTGCACAGGCTATGGTAATTGGCTATGGTGGATCTATAACTAAGTAATGCAAGCAACATCAAAAGACGCAAATTATTTTTATGTGAGAGACCTAATTCTTGTTACTACCATAATAAACACCTCAGAAAAAGCTGCGCTTCCCTTTATGTAACTTTTTAACCAGTGTAATAATGTAAGACATAATCTGAGGAACTTGAAAATTTCTCTACATGTTTATGTGAAGCACACTTACAACCCTCTTTTCCCAACTCAGCTCCGCCATATTCCTTCCATCAAAACAGCAAGCAGACGTCTAATATCTGAAATCATATCTAGTCATATAAGTCTAAAACTGAAACACTGAAACAAGGGCCTGAATTTGATAGACTTAAAATTCTTTTCATGTCTCCTAACACTCCCTTGGAGGGACTGCCTCCTTTCTTAATGAGCCAGTTGTTTTCATTAACCACTAATTACTTTTTCTAAGCATAGGGGTATATGTGACAAAGATGATGAAAGTCCATGGGAAAATATTACACTGATAATTGGGAAATATTATACCAGCCCCAAATAGCAAGCATCCAGGATATTATTGTAGTAAGTTCATAGGAAAATGCGAGCATTTGTCTTGAAGTGTCATTATTCTACCATGAAGACTGAAGGCTTCTTTCAGTTCTATTATTTTAAATGCATGTCACTATGCCACTGTTCTATACCACTGCCAAAATGAAATTCATACTTCATTCAATCTAGAGGCCTCACAAAAATATTTTTTACCGCATTACATTTGTCGAATCAAAGTTTCACTCTGTTAAAACCTTTATCAAGAACCTAGTGGACAGTTGGCTGCCTAACGTCTCCCCATCAAACAGAAAGCAGGTTTTGTACTGTGTATATATAAGTCTTAGTTGACAATAGCAAATAGACAATTGCTCCAACTGTTTCCCAAAACTGGCCAAGCTCTGGTGGAACAAGAAGCTAGAAGTTACTATTTGGCTGAATTTTAATCTTTGATAAAACTTTCCCATCTACAAGGTTGTGAGAGTCGTAAAATTTCTAGCAACGGGCATTTTGGAAGTTCAGGATGCTGAGGATGGTACTCTGAAACTGTTCACATAAACACAGAAGGCATGTAAATTTATACCATTTCAAAGAGTCAGCACAGTGCTAAAGACTTAAATTAACCTGAGATCCACCTGCACTAGGGGAATCTGATAGCAACCAAAGATCGTCACCGGCGATTCAGAACTAAAAGTTCTGCCTAATCCTGCTTTCTCAGCAGCATCGTCAAGTAGCGAACTGATAAAAGTGGGTCAGAGGAACACTTGTTCATTCGCCAACATGGAGGACTTAAAAAATGCATCCCTGTGCCTTCGAGTAGCCTGTGTCAGGTGTGGACTTAAATTTTAGACATTCTGTGCTAGTTTTTAAGAACTTCTGCTATGGCAATGCATTCTGAAGAGAATTATAACATTAAATAAATGAATGCTCTGAATAAAATTTATAAAACTGAACACAAGAAGAGTAGCTTGAAAGGAAACCTGGTAGAATGCTTATCTAGCAACACAGGAAGCCCTGGCTTCAGCTCCCAGCACCACAAGAACCAGCCACAGCTCCATGTACCTGCGACACCGATAACTGGAGGAGGAGTTAGAAGTTCAAGTTTATCCTCAGCAAATTTCAAGATTGAGGCTAATCTGGAGTTCATGAGGCTCTGTTCAGAGAAAGAAAGGGAAGAAGAGGGAGGGAGGAGAGGAGGAAGAGACAGAGTAGGGGGGCTGGGAAGGAATTTTATATATAACCTTCAATCTTGTAAGACATAGCAGGGTGTTGAAGTGTTCAGTTAGAAAGCCCATCAGTTCAGCTAGGGAAATAAGTTGTGTAAGTTGGTTGCTTGACTCGTATTTTAAAAGCCAGGTTTATTAGCAATTAGCAACAACAGCACTCTGGCTTTGGCTGCTGTTACCATGAACACAATAGACAGTTCACTGTTAAGAATGTGTGGGCTCCTAAACAGGCTACGCTAAAAATCCTACCACTTCCTGGCTATTTAGCTCAAGACTCAGTTGTCTCATGTGGTAACAGAAATCTGTGATAATTATTCAAGTTCATTGGAGAAGCAGATGATCAATTCTGGTAATAAGCTTCCTAGAGAGTCCACATCAAGCAAAGACTGAATAAAGAATAGCCATTCTTTATCATTTAGCAATCCAAACAATATTTAATTCTTACATAAAGTAAACAAAAGCAAAATGCTCTCGTGTAAGAAAATACCATTTATGTATTTAACACTACAAAATGGCTTAAACAGAATTAGCTTATTCAGCTATAAATTTTTGGTGATAAAATATCCCAATAAAGGCCTAAAACAGAAATCAAAGAAGCAGATTTCAAAATGACCAAGACATCTTCTTTATTGTTACTCTCAAAAGACTTTATTTCCCCAGGGTTGTAAATTCCTGTTATCATGTTCTAATGTCAAATTGTTTTCCTGCTGCTTTGCTGTCTGAATCCTTCCTCCAAGCTTGATCTTTTAGTGCTTGTACACATCATCTATAACTAAGAATTGCTGCTTTCTCTAATTTTCACTTTCCCATTACTATGGACATTGGCTAATAATTCTACAACCACTTCCAAAAATATTGGAAATTTAAAAAAAGAAGGAAAGGAAGGAAGGAAACCAGAATGTTCTTTTCTAGTTAGCATACTAACTCTATCGTGTGTGTGTGTGTGTGTGTGTGTGTGTGTGTGTGAGAGAGAGAGAGAGAGAGAGAGAGAGAGAGAGAGAGAGAGAGAGAGAGAGTCACTTCTACTTTAAGAAAAATTGAGCACAGCTGTGGAGGCTGGATCCCAAGGTGATGAGATAGGCATCCAGGTGTTGTGTTTGGCCGCCAGTTCAGTAAAATAATATTGGATCAAAATAAATAAATAGATAGATAAATAAACACGGCTCATCTAATTACCAAGGAAGCAGGTTTTAGACTAGAAGTGCCAAGCCACATATGAGTACTCACCTCACCTGGCTCTTAATTCCATGATTTCTGCTTGCCAGTCTGATAGTTTCCTATCAGGTGATCACCACGCCTTCCAAGGCAGAACTGGAGTGAGAGAACATGAAGGATCGTAAGTGTTATTGCTTTGCTCATTATTTCTTTCCTACATTGACGTCTCAGAATTCTGTGTGGAAAATAAACTTTAAATTATTTTCTTAGAAATATTAATTGTGGTAATTGTCTCTCCTCTTTATTACTTCCGTATTCATGAGAATAACCCTAGTTTAAAATATAAGAATCTATGTATTTTTAGAACCCATTTGTGTTATTGAACAAATCAGCACAAAATTTGGTACAAGATGAATTTTTTTTAAGAAAAAAACTTTTACATGAAAACAATACAGAAATGGAGGCAGTTAAAATATCAGATGTACAAAGCTATGTTGACTGTATATGGGCAGCTAAACTTGATTTTTCTTTAGCCACAAATCTAAACTTTTTATTCTGTTCTTTCAATGGACCTTATTATGATGTGGGATCCCCCCTGTGTATGCTGGGAATACCATTGGTAATAAAGGACTGCTTTGAGCCTATAGCAGAGCAGAGCAGAAAGAGCTTGGTTGGGAGGACTACACTGAATGCTACAAGAAAGGAGGAGGAGTCTTTAGCTGGTAGCCACAGCCATGTGGAGTTACTCAGATTAATAGAAATGGGTTAAATTAATATGTTAGTGTTCACCAATAAGAAGATAGAGCTAAGCAGTGATTTAATTAATACAATTTCTGTGTGGTTATTTTGGTTTTGGGCCATCGGGATGAACAAGAAGCCTTCTGCAACAAATTGGCACCCAACGTGGTAGAATAAATCCATGTAAAACCTGAGAGGGCTTGAAAAGGAATTCTAGACACTAAATTATACAAAGTTTAGCGACCTGCAACACTTATTAGGAGTCAAATCATGAGAGAAATGGATGTCAAATATAAAGATGCATGTATAACTGAATAAATGGAAGTTTATGCTGGGAATAAGGGATCATTTTGTTCTAGAACCAAACTACTGACTAAGAGCCTGGGCAGGAAGCCATCTAGTATCTAGGTAGAGCAGTTGCCAGTAAAGTAAAGGGAGAAAGGGCATCCTCAAGCCTTCAAGGAACTGGTGATGAAAAAGCCTATCAGGGAGGCAGGTGGAGGAAAGGAAGTCAATGTACTTGAAAGACTTGGAGAATTTTACTATCTTGAAATCTAGTACCTTGGAAATGGTTGAGTAATGATGAAGTAAACGTTGTGGCCTTGTGTGGCCAGGGATAAAAGGATCCACCTTAAATGTGAGTAGGTCCATTCTGTTTACTCTGGGAGTGGATGAAACAAAAGTAGGGAAAGGAGATAGGCTCTTAGAACCAACACATTCTATTTTCTGTGCCTCCTGGATGCTTTGATGGGAGCTGCTTTCTTCCCATCCTCACTGCCACTATGACGGGAAGATCACAGACCATGAACTCAAATAAATCTTTCCGTTTGTATTTTCTCACGCATTTGTCACATGGACAAAACTGTGACCAACACGCTCCGTCAGGCAGTCAGCAACACGGAAATTAGGATAGTCAATGATAAAAAAGCAGAGATAATGAATTTCACTCTTGACCATGTTTATACTGAAGTTGGGTGTATGGAAGTAGATGTAGGAAGGACTCTATTGCAAGCCCAGGAATAAACGAAAACATTATATGTTTATCTGAGTTTCTTGTATTTAATCCCAGTGAGACCCAGGGAAAGATCATGCAAAGGAACCTGAAAACTTACAGGAAGAAATGCTAAGTAATCATATCAAGAACTATCCACATTCTGACAGTTCTAAAACCTTCTCTCTCTCTCTCTCTCTCTCTCTCTCTCTCTCTGTCTGCCTGTCTGTCTGTCCCCCCACCCTTTCCTCCTTCTCTGACCAGCCTTTAGATCTTGGCATCATTTGTTTTATATGGTTATGTCACATAGGGATAAGCATTTGAAAAAATTATCACTTCCTGTCCAGATGTTAGCTATCACAGTAATTCTAAAAACCAAGCCTGGCATGATAATATACTGGGATTTGGTAAAGAAGGGGACATCAAGGTGATAGTAATATAGCTTGGGCACATCTCCCTTCATCTCATAGGTCTGTTAGAAACTGCAAGGAATTTAAGGGTTCAATAAAGCAAAAAAAAAATGTCTTTTCTTTTAGTTCTGGAGACTACATGCTCATATCAGCAGAAAATGTTTTTTCCGTGGCCCAGAGAGTAATTATTTCATGCCTGTTCTGAGTCTCTAATGGTAGGCACCTATCCTTGAATTGCAGCTGTGGTGCTTAAATTTTTGTCTATGGCATTTCACAGAGCAATCACCATGTGTCTCTGTGTTCAAATCCCTCTGTGTACAAGGACACAAGGTCCACTTGGTTATGAGCTCGTTTTACCTGATGGCACCTACAATTATACAATTATGAATATATATATTCATATTCTAAATGTGTAAGTCCTAGGACTTGAACATTTCTTTGGTGGGACAAAGCTTAAGCCACGACAACACATAAGTAAAGAGAATTCTGGGTACAAGAAACTGAGAAAGAAGAGACTTCTGCATAAAGGAGTATGACAACTTCTGAAGCATCTGACTGAGAAACATGCAGAGACTAAAGCTGCTAGAAAAACACTCTAGTCAAAACGTAAACCAGAACAGGAAAGTAAGTGGCAGAAAGTCAGAAGTGTCCGTAGAGATCTGGCATCTTTGATTCGGTTCCAGTAAGGACTACACAAACCACTGACTACTTCCTTATCAGGACATGCTTATTTGAGGCTAGGCAACTGTGACACTGATTGAGAAATATGTATTTTAACTATTAACCTTTAGATGTTAGTGATGTGTCCTATCTCAGTCAAGAATAAGGTCTGTGTCACTGGCCTTGCCTTGGAGAATGGTTCTATGTTTTTCATTGTGAGTTCTGAGGCAGCCTATACAACCTTCTTGTGACAGACAACAGCACTTACTAAAATACAATACGTAATCAACTCTGCATACTTTTGACACTTATTAAATGAAATTCCTAATTAAGTCTGTATACTTTAATATATTATGTTAACTATTATAATTAATGAAAATTGTAAAGTAAGGTAGCATTAACCACTTGCTAGCTGCTATTCCATCAAGCACACCTCCATAGTTTCTCAGCAAGTAGACTGGCTGCTTGAGGAGCACAATCTTATTTCTCTCCATTCCTCATTTCAGTGAGGCCATTGAAGCAGTGTCCAGGTAACTGGCCAGAGATCTCAAGTTAGCAAATTGTTTCACAAGAACTCAAACCAGTTTCTATCTAACAGTAAAATAATGATCTTTGACCTATATTGTTTTCCTCTAAAGAGTGGTTCTGGAGCCTGGTTTAAAACAAAGAAGATGAAGTCTGTGGTAATGGAAATTACTTTTAAAAGGTATCCTTTTTGTAGATAATCAGAGGGTTAAAAGAAATTTTGTAAGCATAATTTATTTCTAGTACCTGCAGAAACGGCATTAAAAGAAATTATTAGTTAACCTTTATAAAGGTTACCTAATTAAAAAAAATCTTTTCAGAAACCTAAAAATGCATTACAATGACAAATTCTCTTCTTATCACCTTACAAAGATAAACCTTGATCTGTAAAAATATTCAAGGTCAAAGGACCAACACTGCTTTATTGATCTCACTTTGGTAGTTTTTCGTCCCCCAAAACATGACGATCACTTCTGAACCTCAGATCCTCTCTTCACTCTTATTTAAAATGGCTACCTCTGCTCTATGATCATGTGAATGAAAATATCTTAATTGGAATTATTACTACCGAGAAATTATTGAGCAATTCTTCAGGATGAAAATGCTTACCATGAAAAGCCTAATTCTACTGTGCATGTTCATACTGAGCAATATTTTCTGGAGTTCACCTTCGTGTTGTGCAATATTGGATTACGTCCCAACTGTTAGAAGATATTGTTTTTAAAACAAGGCCAAGCAAGCAGAAAAGTTTGTACGATGGTACAGATTTGATTAGCTCTTAAACAAAACAAGTTCAGCCAGGTTGGTCTGTGTGGTTACTCTAGAGTGCACCTCACAACTTTAGTCTACTTCTCCCCTTCTGAGAAGAGAGAGCTTTTGTCAGGCTCTAAAGCCATTTTCAAAAGAAAAAAGCAACATGGTCCCCTGGGTCAGAATGTCTGGCAGCTTGCATTCCGAAAAACCATAGGGATTCTGGGAAGGAAGCCAAGTTGCTTCCACTAGTAAAGTATCTTGTAAGAGATGAAAGGAGTTACACGAAGGAACCCGTTTTTTCTGTTTCTTAGAAAGAATGGGGTCCTGTTTCCTAATTGAGGGAACTCCCTGCTATGTAGAGGACACCTCCCAATTTGGAGAGGCTTTGCTCTTGTTTGGGGCAGCATTCCTTCTAATGGTTGATATCAGGGCAAACACATGGAAGGACCATCTTAGGACAGCCTGAAAATGTGTGTATAGCGATGCTCCTCACCAAGGAGCAGGCTATAACTGAGCCAAGCGTCCGTGAAGCCTGTTACGGAAAATCTGTTTTAGTCTTCTGTTTTCCAACTTTTTGTTCACATGGGAATCATTGATTTTAAATCCCAATTTGAATCGAGGAGTCTGTGACTAAGGACCATGATTCTAAATTTGTATTAGTATCAAGATGATATCAGTGCCTTGTTCAATAGACTCGGTTAGGCACTAGTCTCAGTCGTTGGGTTTTTTTTTTTGTTTGTTTGCTTCTTTTTTCTTTTTCTTAAGTCTTTCACTCTTTACTCTTTGGGGGGCATGCCAAATAAATACTTGGGGAGGCTAATTCATTTTTGTTTCTAGAAAGCCTTGCTTAAATTATACCATTGACCTTTTGCATCTGCTCTTTTACATTTCTCTATTTCTGTTTACCTTTACTTCTTTCTCTGTGGCTTGCTAGGTGCTGGGAGGCTGGCCCCTGGAGTCTTCTTTTCTTCTTCTTTCTCTCTCCTAGATCTTCTTCCCAATTTCTCCTCTTCTTTTATTCTCCCTCTTTTCCAGTATGGCCTATCTTTTCTCCTGCCTTGCTAAGTCCATTTGGCTCTTTATTCGACCAATCAGGTGTTTTAGACAAGCAAAGGAACATAGCTTCACAGATTTAAACAAATGCATCATAAAAGGATGCAACAGATCTTTGCATCATTAAACAAATGCTCCACGGCATAAACAAATGCAACACATCTTAAAAATAGTATTCTACAAGTCTCCTTTCCTTTTTTTTAAAAGCAAAACTATGCAACTTTGCTGTATTGGTTAAGTAATAACACACCTGGACTTGAAAGATATCATTAATAGACTGGAGCTTCTCCAAAAACAATTCAATTAAAATTAAACAAGCAATTACTGATAACTAAATTCATCATTCTGGAAAAATTTATTTATTTACTTATATTTATTGTGTGTGTGCACGTGCATGCATGTATGAGCCTGAGTGTATGTATGCATGTGCCATGATGTGCTTGCGAAGATTAGAGCATAGCTTATAGAATTTGACTCTCCTCTTCTGCCATGATGGTCGCAGGGATCAAACTCAGCTCATCAGACTCAGTGGTAAGCACTAATACATCTCACTAGAACTAAATTCATTTTTATATTTAAGTTGTGTTTTCCACAAACTAATTTTTTGGCTTTTGCATTATGATATAATTTTCTTTTTTGTGAGTTTGGCTTTTTCTGTTTAGTCTAAAGTCCCCTTTGTGTTCTGGAAACAACAGTCATGTGTAGAAAATGGGAGAAACTTCCTTCACACGAGCTCTTCTTTCTACCTGTTCAGAAACAACCTTAAAGTATTGTACTAGAGAGGACTGGTCTCTATGATCATCCATGAGCAAAGAGACTTCACCAAACATTCATAAATTTAAATATGTTTGGTAATAATTCATCCAGGCAGATGTTTTAAACCTATAAGGAAGAAATAAATTAGAATTAATTTAGGAGAGTTTTCTAAATGTGCCACACACACACACCATCTAATCTTCATGAACTTCCAACTTTTCATCCTCCTTTAGTACATACAACTTCACTCCACACACTCCCTTGAGACCATAGTTTAGAGATGAACAATGTTTTGTGCTGACTGATGAGCCTAAAATAGGAGGTTCACTCAGAATAGGAAGTTATTTGTAAATGATCTATTTGTAGCTATAATAATATTCTGAGTATCAAGATGAGAGCTGGGTGGAATGCAGTGACAATTATCCTTATAAGAATGAAAAAGAAAAAGACTCCTTCATGAGGGAAAGTCATAGAGAGGGGTGGACACAGAGAGTGGAATAGTGCATGCAAAGCCATATCAGTCTCCATCAGGTGTTGGACAGGACAAAATGAGGCAATGTGACACTTCTGAGACCTTGACTTTCGAGTTACAACCCCAGCTCTGAGACATTATATTTCTTTAAACAAGAAACCTAATTTGTGGTAAAGCAGTACAATAGTTAGGCAGGTCTATCTATTCTAGCAGTGATTTTAATTATTCTTATATTTTGGCCAAACAATAGTAATTATTCAATTCAGTTTACAGAGAGGAAAAGTTACCCTAGAGTATGGCTTCTTTCTTGCTGTATGAGAACAGAGCCTGAATGGTGTTTACCTATAGAGCTTAAGAATTCCAAAAGATAATGAGCAAAAGCAAGTCTTTGCACACTCTTAAAAAGCCAAAGAGAAAAGACATGTCATCCAGAGGTCAAATCAATACCCCAGCCATTCAACCTCACGTTGTTTCTCAGGGAAGTGAATGGGGCATTACCGCAGAGGAAATAACATGAAAAATTTGTTCATCGGTGACAGGAAACCTGCCACTCGTGAGGACTAAAAAGAAGTTTGTTAGAGGTGATTCACATAAAGAAGGCAAGAGGCTGGGTGAGGTCAAAGGTGAAGTATAATGCATATTTAGAAATTACATGGGTCTTTTCCTTGTTTGGTGCTATTTATCACTACTTATCGTTATGTTATCATGACTGCCCTGCCACTTCTGGGCTCAAAGACTGTTTCTGCCTCAACCTTCTGAGTAGGGAGAAAACCAGTCCTCACCGAAAGACTCCATTCCTGTGCTTTTCAAAGCACAGCAGAGACATGACGTAAGGATTATCTGGGTCGAGGTGTATAGATAATGGTGGTGAAACTGTTAGGTTGATGATATAAGATTTGTGAAAAAGCTGCTTTAGTTGTTTCTCAAAGAGATGCTCGGAAGGGAACAAAAGTGGCATCAGAAGACTATGGGGCAGGATGTACGTTCATTTAAGTGAGCAAAAGTCAGCTTAGAGATGACAGAGACAGAGATGAGTGGAATGTTGGGAACATTTTGGGCAGAAATCCTCAGGACCTAATGATGGATTAATGGCAGACTAATGGATAATAGATTATTAGGGGTTATCACAATCTAGGAAGAAGGAGAAGCCAGTGACGTAAGCAGTCATATATGCACTGTGCTGGTTATCAGGAAAAAATCGGATGGGTGAGTTAACACCATTTAAGAAATGGAGAAATTGTCTTTCTTTTTGGTTTTGTCTGTTTTCTTTGGTTTTTGATTTTTAAAAAAAATGGTTTTCTTTTGGGGGAGGTTTCAAGGGCAGAGGGCAGATGTGAGGGGACATGGAGAGAAGTAGGGCTGCAATGCCTGATGTGTAAAAGTAAAACAGCTAAAGAAATAGAAAAATTGTAGAAATTGAGCTACCCTCGTGGTATCTATAAAGCAGTATCAAAGAGATGCACAGAAGAGAGAACTCAATATATATAGGAAACTCTGCTAAATAATGGGAGTAGAAATAATAAAATCAGGAGAGTATTGATCAGGGAGAATTTTAAAAAAAAATAAAGAAACGGGAACAAAATGAAATTTGTATATGCTGCAACATTTAACATCTAAGTAGGGAATAATATTTTTTAAAACAACAGAAATGAAACATCGGAGAAAAACTGAAAAAGAACCTTGTTCTGGAAGCCAGTTTGAGGAAACTCACGGGGAAGAGTGTCTGATATCGCGGAACAATCAAGAAGGAAGAACGCAACATGCCGCTTCTCGATAGGGAGGGTAGAGAGAACAAACATCGATGCAGCTTCTCCCCAATAAAGTTTTGTGTGAGAGATTTTATGAAGTAAGGGATACTTTTCATAGTGAGAGCAAGCTCTACCGTGAAGAGAACGTGAAAGTAAACAGCAGCAACACAATTTGTGGAACTGACAGGAAATAGACATATGGTGTGGGAATTTTCACAACCAACCGTGTGGAATCCCAAATGGGAAAAGTGAAGAACCCGAAACAAAACAAACACAAAACATAGCTCAGTTTGTCTCACAAAAGTATCAGACTACTCACGAACCAGATGTACTGATATACCACAACCAACAGCAAATTCTGATTTTACTGTACAGGGAGGCTGCTTGCAGGCATCCATGTCTTCAAAACATCAGCTATGTTTTTATTTTCCATGCCGAACACTGTGGTTTTGCCTCCAAACACAGGAAGCAGGAAGGCATGGCACGAAGAATGCCAAAGCTTCAACACTAGGTAAAGAGGAGGGAACAAAGTATCCCAGAATAACAATCAACCATACAGTGCTGTAGGCCAGTCTCTGCAGACTGCAGTGGATCAGAAAGCTCCTGGATAAAAGTCTCCAGTGAGAGCGCACTGAAAATGCTCCAGTATATCTAAGCAGAGGATAAATGTAGGCAATGGGCAAGGAAGATTCTAGAAAGTATGATGTATTAAAAAAATGCAGAAAGCTAAAACTAAAAATAAGTCTGTTGTTAGCTCTGGAGGAAGGCTGCATGGCGATAGTTACCTGATCTACATTGTACTATTAAGATGTAAGTGTCAGCCAAGAAGCTAGAGCTAATGGGCCAAGCAGTGTTTTAAATAATATAGTTTCTGTGTGGTTATTTCGGGTCTGAAACAAACAAGCAGCCCTATAACAACAGTACTATGATTGTTTCAGAGGACGGGACACTGTAAAGTGACCTCCATGGAAAGGACAACAAACAAAACCTGCAACTCATAAATCTGTGAAGCAAATAGATTCCTAGTGACACCATGGTAGTATAAAATAACTGACTAAAATTCAAATCAATTGTCTTTGTGTGATGGGAGTGGACAAAGGAGTTTAGAAGACCCCCTCTCTCCCCCTCCCTCCCTCCCTCTCTCCCTCCCTCCCTCCTATTCTCTTGCTCTCTCTCTCTCTCCTCTATCAAACACACACATACACATCACAGTATATAAACACACATGCACATACATGTACGTACATACACATGTATACATATGTGTACACACCACACACATGTGTGCGCGTACACATACAAACACACACACCTCACTGCAACAATTTTTGAACTCTTTTAGAAATACCTAAGTCCTGGGGGGAAAAATGGGGAAGGAAATTTTTTAAAAAAAATGGAACAAAGGAAGGTATGTACAATGAGCTTTTGAAAATGAGTAACTTGCAGGCACAGCCATCAGACAGCACGTGTGGCCCCAGGCTTTGTAAAGATGAATTGGCAGGGACTGTGATCTTTGGAGGAGGCCATTTGTTTGTCCCGGCTGCCCAGCTAGCTTAGACTTGAAATAATCACACAGAAACTGTATTAATTAAAACACTGCTTGGCCAATTAGCTCTAATTTCTTATTGGCTAACTCTTACATCTTAATTTAACCCATTTCTAGTAATCTGTGCAACACCACGAGGTCATGGCCTACCAGCAAAGTTTCAGCATGTCTGTCTTTGGCAGCTCCATGACTTCTCTATAACTCCACTTTCCTCCTCCCATGCTATAGGCCAAGCCAGTTCTTTATTCATTAACCAATAAAAGCCACACATAGCCCGAAAGATCACAGGAGTGATCACTGACAATCACTTTCTCATGAAAGAAAGAATCTTGAGCTTCTAAGTGTGGCCTTTCTCGTGAAAGACAGAGTATGGCCTCTGAGCACTGGGGTAAGAATCTTTGTTGGCCTCTTTTTCCTGTCCCTTTCCTTACTTTTAGCCATCTCGTTATTTAAGGGAAACATGCATTCTAGTAAATGTCTTGTATAAATATGTTTCCCACTTAAATTTGAGAATGACAACCCTCCTGTAGTGACTAAAGAACATCTTCGAGAGGCACAACCAGCTCTTGCCATGCAGGGCAATCCAGCTCAGTAAATCAGCCAGGGCTGGCTTCTAATTCAAGACTATTCCCTCACGTAAGTTCACCAGATGCTTCCAGTACTGGCTGATGATAAGCTTGGCTGCCGGTAAGCTCAGCTGCTGAGCAATAACAGGGCTATCAGCTTATGCCTTTTGACCACATCCATCTTAGGTATGAGGGTGTTTGTACTGAGAGTTATGTGCATGTTGTGAAAGTCTGAAGCAGACAGCTCTTTCCTGTATAGTTGGCATATGATCAGCCCTGGTGCTGAGCCCTTGCTTATGGGGCAGACATGAACCAATCATATTCACACCCTGCTCTATCCAGTTATTACCACTTCATTATGAACCCTAATACCCACAGATGCCATTGACGTTGTAGATGAAAACTAAATCCTAGAAAGTGTTAGAACTATGAAAATAACATTTATCATTCTTACCTATCTGACTGTACTGCTTAACCCCTTCCCCCAGAAATAATAACAAAATCCCTAAGCTACAAATCTTCTACCACTGTGAAATATAGGGAATATTGCCACTGCAAAAATAAATAGCTTTTGAAAGATGCCAGTTAGGTTAAAAACTAAGTTATTTGATTATTCTTTTGCATTTTAAGAAATGTAAGTTGTTTGAACTTCTATAACAAGCACTTATTATCATAATGTTACAAGAATATTGCAATAAATATTTTATCAGTGGTAGTCAACAATTTCAAATTATTTTACCAAAAATGTAATTTATGATGCAAACCTTAAGTGACTGGAATTTTCAAATTGCTGATAAATATTATGTTATCTATATAACCAGTGCTTCCAATGTGAACTTGCAAAAATATGCAAGGGTCAAATGTGTTCATAGGTGCCTAAGGGACTCTCTATTAGGACTGGAGAGAAGACTTAGTTATTAAGAACACTTACTGCTCTTGCAGAGCATCCAGACTCAGTTCACCATTCCCATGTGCTCATAATAGCCTTTTCCAAGAACCCAATACTTTCTGACCTCCAGAGGCTCCACGCCCACATGGTATACAGCAATTCATGGAACCTCATGTGGATACAAATGAAAACAAATCAATCAATAAATGTTTTAATAAAGATTCCATTTATCTAGAATTGTCATTTTAGTAGAAAAGGCTGAGAAGTTGGAGAATACTCACATATCACAACACTTCAAACCTCCTGGGAAGCACTTAATGAACCTCCCTTTATCTACTGCACTTATCCAACAGGATCATTGTTAATATGTTGTGAGCGGACAAAAAGAGACCAAGTTCATCAGGTAGGACTGGCTTACATTACTCAAAGTTTCGTATTTTTACCATATCCATAGGATTCTGAATTTTTGACTTTGAGGAATAAGCTTTTCATAATTTGAGGAAACCTGCAGAGTTTTCACATTATATCAAGCCTTACAAATGGTTTTACATGAGAAATGAAAAAGTACCAACTAATAGAGACCACGAAAGAAGGCATGTCTATATTCTTACCATATATGTCTGAAGGAAATCATCATCTATGAGTATCATAGCTTAAGTGTAGTGCTTGGATTCTTAGGCCCAAAGAGTTTGTATTTGGTAGTTAAGGAAAACAGGCAGCATCTTTGGATGTAATTTATCATGTAGCTAGAGAGTATGCAAAAAAGTAGGAGGAAAGTTCATAATATCTTCCACAGGAGCCAGCAAAGTCAGACTGGTGGACAATAAATGTGAATCAGCTGGGTACTTGGTTTCTTGCCAGGGTCCTGTACTAATGGTGTCACAGACTCATTGTAGGAAGTGAGCTGCTTTTGTCTCCCTGAAACAGCTTTGTATACTTGGGAAGTACCTTATTACCAGACACCACTCTTTTTTCTGCCAGGCCACGTGGTTTTTGCTCTTTGTTTTGTGAGAACTGAACATCAAAGTTCTGCAGATGAAGGAAGTATCTCTACATCTTCTTTGGATGACTCTGCCACACAAGATTATTCAAGGACCGGCACAACATCCCCAGTGTGTTTCTTAGTGATGTGAAAATAACACCGTGCTTGCCCTGTGTCCCTTGCTACCAAGTCTTTGAAACCTCATTCCTCAATCCTACTTTCAGGTCAGTAGGACTCCTACAAATGTTTTTGAGATGTCTTCTTCTGTCATTTTAGCTACGAGAAAAATTTAGAAATCTTGGGTTGCAGGGATAACTCACTGGGGAGCTCTGACTAGCCTGTATGAAACCCTGGACTTGTTGCTAAGAACTGAAAAAAAATCTTGTATACTAACAATTCCAAAATGACCCCAAGAAGAATTGTCTCCTGGACTGCTCAGTGTTATACAGATGTGCTGTATAGATTCAGCTTGACACAAAGAACATTCTGGAATAGTTTAATAAACTACATAGTTATGTACTTTGATGCTAGAATATCTTATTGGTTTCTTTTCAAATCCATGAATCCAAGTTTCTTTGCTGAAACATTTTATAATTAAATTAAATGACCATGTATGCGTAATATTCTCATAACTTTGTGATAATTGATTATAATGTTGGATATAATGAAATGTATACAAGATGGAGCCAAAATCAGGATAGAAAGTACAAAGTATGAGGATGATTCATAAAAATACGTTTATTTTCAGATTTGAATGATAAATAGAAACATTTCAAAAATAAAGGAGGTTGGGGTATTCTCATCAAGAACTTTGAGAACACGCAACAAAAATATAAAATTAAATATGCCTTACTAAGATATTGAAATATTTCCACCATTGGATTTTCCAGAATCACTTAAAGGTTTGCCTAATGCTAGATTGTTCTGCAACTGATCTCTTGAACAGTAATGGAAGATAATAAAAAGCATAATCTTTGGAAGAATAAATGCTTTCCCCTCTTAGTTCCTCCTGTGCACAGTCAGGCTCTGGTCATGTGGGACTCCATGGATGAATATGCTGACTGTATGTCATCCTTGTCTGCTCAGGGTATGGAAGAGGGGTCAACTGGCTGTTGTTGTTTGCCATGATCACGGACTTCCTCAGGTGTCAACTCATTTGGATTTGGGGGTAGGTATAATGTGGCTGAGCAGAGGCCTGCTGGTGACTCGGCTGGCACTGAAGGAGAGGCTCTAAGGTGGTGTTTTGTTCAGTTTTATGTTAGTATAATGAAACACCTGGTATCATTCATGTATAAAAGGTTTATGTTGACTGCTGGCCTTGGAGGTTCCAAACTACAATCAAATGATTTCATTGCTTTGAACCTGCAATGAGGAAACACACTGTGGTAGGAGTTCATGGTGGAGCAAATCCATTTACCTCATGAATCACAAAACAAAAAGGGACCAAGTCACCGCAATCTTTGTTGAAGATACACCATCAGTGATCTAAGGAAAAAAAAAAGAAAAAGAAGTAGAAAACTAAGTATGGTGGTTCCCACTTGTAATCCTAGAACGGGGAAGATGGGGAGATGCAGATCCTAGTCCCTGGCGGCCAGCCACGTTAGCCTGTTTGTTAGATTTCATACTAATGAGAGACTCTTGTTTCAAAAATTTAATCATGAATGGTTTCTGTGGGTCATATGTGGTCTCTGCATATACATATGTGCACATGCACTCCCACATCCATAGGTGCATGTACCCCCCCCACACACACACACACATACACACACTTGATGCTAATTTTACACCTTAAGAAAATGAAGTTTTTTGACAAAGGAAGAAGACTGGCCCATGAGGCAGGAACACTAACCTAGAAAGATCAGGCAGATTTGGGCCAGTTTTTTGGAAAGAGCTGCAGAACTGGCAGGAGTGGAATGTGAGGGAGATGTGTCGAAAGATGCGGGAAAGCCAGGGAGCTCATCCATGCAGAAGGTTCAGATTACAGCAGATAGTCAGGAATTGCTTAACCGGATGAACAGAAACACCATGCGTCACTGTGCTCTTTAGAGCAAAACAGCTTTAATTTATATACAGTGTATACTTCACAAACCAAACGGTACTGTGTGTGTGAACCCAGGGCCTTGTACAAGCTAGATAAACTGCTACAGAGGTACATCCCTGACTGATGCTGAAATACACTTGACAGACAGATAAGATCAACTTTTTAGTTGTAAAATTACCTTAGCATACCATAATTGACACAAATCCCAGGGAAGGAGGGGCCTCCCTAAAACTGTAGTCTCATTGCACGTAATGGGCCATGGTACCAGACTTGTAAAATGGCAACTGGTGCCTTAATGGAGGCAGCAATAAGAAGGAAAAAAGCACAGCAGGCCTTCATTCACCTCTGCTCTCCCCTTCCTTTGTTCTGTACAGCAGGCCTTGCTGGGTTTGCTTCATATGTGTTTCGTATGTCATCGTCTTTGCTGTGCTCTAGTAGTAGACTAAACATGCTCCTCTCTTTGTCACTCTGGGTGTTTCTTTCCTGGCTTAAAATTGTTAGAGAGACAAGTAAATATGACATACAAATCCGAAAGAGGCAGTGTTGACTACTTTTCCAAAAAGTTAGCAATGAGTGAAGAGTCTTGGGTAGTAGCAAGGTATTTGCTTCCTGTCACCTGTAGCTTACAAGAGCAAACATGGCGCTCCAGGAATGTGGGAAACCTGTGCTATGCTGAATTTGAGGTCATCGCCTCACTTGTTAGAACACGACTTCTTAGTCCCAAGTTCCAAAACTTTAGAGGCTTGTGAAATACTTGGAGAGGTCCCAAAGAGGAGCAATGAAAGTGATAAAAGATTTGAAGGCTGGTACCTTTGAGAAAAGACTAAAAGTACAAGAATTATTTCTCCTTTAAATGAGAAGTCAGAGATAATTTAACAGTCTTCAAGTCTATGGAAGCTTTTATGGGTAGAGCAATGGTGTCCAGGGAAGAATGAGAAGCAAGTCCTGGGCAAAGCAAAAACAAACAAACAAACAAAAACCAAAAATACTAGTGTGTGTGTAGGGGGTGATTTTTGTCATTAAATATCTCCCCATAAAATCCCATTCTAAAAAATATAGAAATTATCTATCAGGAGGTGTCATGTTCTGTCTTCATAAACACTGGGGTAAGATAAATGACTTCTAAGAATCTCCAAAGTCAGTAGGTTTTTTTTTCTTTCTTGGATTTTCTAAAAGGTCTTGCATTTCAGAGGACACCGAGGGCAAATAAATTCTTGCCTAAGATTTTATTCTTACACTTTCCTGAAACAGTAACATACCCTGATCACTACTGGTGAAGTCTGCAAACCAGCATACCACAGGCTTCTGCTGCATTAATTGGCTAGAAATCCTCTCAAGCATACAGCTTCCAGAAACATCCATGCTCTTATATTCCTTAGGTCATCACTACTGTCCTTATCTCCCCACACTCAGATAAGATATTGTACTGAACTCTCTCAGCCCTTTCTTTTCAAACCTGAGGAGGATAAATATATAGAATAATACAACAGTTCTGTTAAAACATTCTCTCCTTTCAGGAGAAAAATCTATGCATAGCAACACCTGCATATCTTTGGAAGTGTACTAAGTTATAATTTTATGACTGACAACAGCGTAGCATTCCATTTACAATCTCTTTAGAAAGGTGGATGATAACAGAAGCCAGGACAATACAATAAAATACGATGCCTGCAATAAAACATCAGACTTCACTCTCCTGAAATGGGCTCATGCAGATCACTATACCTCTGTTTACGGGGAAATTTTAAGATAGTCACAAAACAAAACTGCCAAGCATGAAAGAATAATTCCTTTAACAGCTGTTCGCTAAGGTCAAAAGCACAGACACTATTGAAGGTTACAAAAGTCTGGTTAGAACTCCTGGCGGTTCTCTCGCGCTGCCACAGACATTTCGTGATCACCTGCTTGTAACCCGCCCACTATGTTAGGATGCTTATCCTTTGTTATAAGATTTTAGAAGTTGGAGATCAGTTCTGTCGTCTGACTTGCCATCTTCTGCCATCCCGACTGAGGAGGCAGAGTTAATAAATGAAAGCACAGATGTCTCTGATGCTTAGTTCAAAACAGAAACAGGCACGGATCAATAGGGACAATCTGACACCAATATCCCAGTTTCTGCACAAACATCAGCACTAGGAAGGCTGCTGCGCACAGTTCTGAATGCCTGCTTTCTACACACACTATTGACAAAAAGCTAGGCATAATAAGAAACTAAATGAAGCTGAATAAGTAACCTGTTCTGGCCGCTAAAAATCAAAACTGTATTTGGTGGAAAATAGCCAAAAGATGGGAGAAAAAGGGGCACAGATCAAAAGGTTATCGTCTGAAACACAGCTATTCTTGTGGCTCAAAGCTCTGAATTGAAATATAAAGTCAATCCAATGCCAGATTTATTCTTTCTTATATCTGTACATACAGAGCTTTGTCTGCCTAACTATTTCCCATCAAGTGTTAATATAGGCCAACATTCTCTCCAGTAAAGCAGAAGTTTTCTGAAAAGTGGCAGTTGGGTAATAGACTCACATGTAAGTCATCTCCTGAAATGTCTGCTGGCCATGTATTTTCCCCACTGAAACACAATGGTGAAGAAAATTTGTTTTTTTTAGGAAAATCTTCAACAACCCAGTTAAATAGAATGTTAGTTCTATTTCTAGCTGTAGCTAGCTAGATTTTCTGAATTATAGCACATTTAAGTGTTGAGTGTCTGTCTAGAGACACACGGGTGCTTCTCCCTCGATTCAGAGGTTCAAATTCTCTCCCCTAAGCTCACTTAGCTCTGATAGGAATGTCTTCATAGAGTGTGAAGAGTTCTGGCTTTCCTCGGTTTCCCCTGGATGCTCCACCTTGATGTATCCTCCATTACCCTATTTATTTTTCTTTATAAGTAACTTTCCATCGATGAGAGTTATACCCAACTGAGTGTGAATCCGCAATGACCCTAAAGCTCATGCTTTGAGTTCTGGGTTCCCACATTGTGGTGCCATTTTGAATCCACAGAATTTAGGAGGTGGAGTCTGGGACAAGAGAATAGGTTAGTAGTGTTGAACTTGAAGGATTATACCCAGCCCTGATTCTGGCTATATTATCTTCTTCCTGGGTGTCTGTGAAACGCAAAGCTCTGCCTCGTGTTCCTGCTCTCATAGACCAAGCCAAATTCATGACTATACCTATTTTTCTCTTTTAAGTATGTTTTTAGGTTTTGAGATTATAATGTAATTGCTTCATTCCCTCCTTCCTTTGTAATCTCCTCAAACTCTTCCATGCACTTCCTAACATTAGCCATTTTATTTCAAATTTATGATTTTTTATTTTTATATATATTATCTGTAATACATATATATACATACACACACATATATATGCATGTATGTATGTTTTTGTATGTATATTTTCAGAGCTTACCATTTGGTATTAGGTAACCAATAATAGTATTCCTTTCTGGGGAAGACTATTTCTCCTGATCTCAACATCCCTTAGTCGACTGTAGTTCTTTTTGTAGGACTAAGGCCTCCTGAGCTTCCTCCTCCCCCAGTTCATGTTAGCAGGTCTCTTGCTGTATGCTTAGGCAGTAATATTGACAACAGTTCATGGGTGTGGCTTCTGACATGACGAATGTCATACCTTTGACCATGACAGACTCAACGCTCTTAGGAGCATTAAGAAAGGCCCAATACCCTTTTCTCCCTTTGGTAGCTTCTGTCAGCTATTTTGGTCAAGCAACAAGAAAAACAATCAATACACTAACTTTTAACCAGCATTCCATGTCATTTTTTCTTTACTTTTATTTCTTAAACACACATTTATTTGAACTTAAAAGTATTTTTTAGTCCTCCATCCTTTTAAGAGGTTTTACTTTATTTAGATTTCAGTTAAACTCCTAAATATCCCCCCAACATGTAGCATGAGCCTGGGGAGCCTAACAGGGGGAGTGGGTGGGTGTGTGATTCCTTTGCCTGCCCTTAGGAATCTTTTCCTCCTATTAGGTTGCCTTCTCCATCCTCCATCTAAACTGGCCTTTCCATTGTCTTATTGCATTTTCTTTTGACTTGTTTAGCTTTTGTGCCCTGAAGGCCTGTTCTTTTTTAAGAGGAAATGGAGGAGGAATCAATCTGGTGGAAAGGAGATATGGGGAAGGGGTGGCTGGGAGGAATGGAGGGTGGAGAAACTGTGGTCAAAATGTATTGCATGAGAGAAAGATCTATTTAAAATAAAATGAAAAAAAGTTTCCTTTTAAGAATGCCAGTTGAGGTTAGATCAAGAATCCAACCTTGATTTGCCAGTATTTTATTGAATATTTTTGTATCAATGTTCATGGAGGAAATTGGCCTGTAATATCTTCCTTAGTTGCATTTTGTGTGGTTTGGGTACCAGGGTAACTGTCACCTCATAAAAAGACTTTGGCAATGTTCCTTCCATTTCTATTGTATGGAACAATATTAGCTCGTCTTTGAAATTCTAGTAGAATTCTGTGCTGAAATCATCTGGTCCTGGGCTTTTTTTTTTTTTTTTTTTTGGTTGGGAGACTTTTGATGACTACTTCTATTTCCTTAGGGTTTATAGATCTATTTAAATTGTTTATTGGTTCTTGATTTAATTGGTATGTGGTACCTATCCAGAAAATTGTCAATTTCTTTAAAATTTTCCAATTATGTGGAGTGGGGCCAGGATGTATCCCTAGTGCTTGAACTAGCATCTAGGAGTACATTCTTTTTGGTGGGATACCTTGCTCAGCCTAGGAGGGAGGGCCTTGGTCTTGCTGAAATGAAGTGTCAGACTTTGTTGACTCCCCATGGGAAGCCTTACCCTTTCTGAGGTCTGGGTGGGTAGAAGGGGTGGAAGGAAGATAGAGGAAGCAGGAGGAGGAAAGGGAGTAGAAATGGGGATAGCTATGTAAAATGAGAAAAGACTGTATTATAAAAAATCTTAATAAAAAATTAAAAAAGAAGAATTCAAGTTCTTCCAATATGGCTTCCTCTTAACTTCCCTAAATACAATCTCTTTACTATAGGCCATATTCTCAAGTACCATAGGCTAAGGCTGTAGCACAGTGGTTCTCAACCTTTCTAAAGCAGTGACCATTGAATATAGTTCTTATTCTAGGGACCCCAAACATAAAATTATTTTCATTTCCACTTCATAACTACAGTTTTACCATTTATGAATATTAATGTAAATTGTTGTGTTTGATGAGGGTCTGATATGACTTCAAAAGGGGTTCCAACCCACACAGGTTGAGAATCGCTGCTCTAGTATGTAATCAGGATAAATGTCCTCCTATACATAGCCACAGAGATGTCTCCCTCTGTCACGGCTATGGCGCAGTCATGCCATTCTTGAGACTGACCCCACCCTCTCACTGTCTAAGGGTTTGTGCAACCTGGTGTTGGCCTTCTTTAATGCTCAGCATGTTCAGATTGAGCTGTTTCATTCACAGAGCAAGTCAACACTGTGTTGTGTGTTATCATTCCTGCTGTTTGAAAGACTACTAGATTCATTTAATATTAATTCTATTCTATGCTTTGTATAATTTTAGTGAACAGGAATTTTTGAGTGGCATTGTTCTTTCTTATTTCTTCCTTTTTTTCCTTTGTATGCTTGCTTTGTTTTTTTGAGGTAGGCTGTCTCTGTGTAGCCTTTACTATTCTTGGCTGTACTCTGTAGACATGAATTCACAGAGATCTGCCTGCCTCTGCCTCCAGAGTACTAGCATTAAAGGCATGTGCCACCACCACCTGGCTTTGGGTGGCATTCTTTTTAATCACTATAGACCTTTTCTGGTACTTATGATCAATAATGATGGAATAAATTTTAGTTTTCTTTCTCTCTCATTCCTTCACAGTACCACCCATGTTAGAGTAATTGTTACATCTTCTTGTCTAGTCTTCATTTTTAAAATTACACTTATTTTAGATTTGCATGTAAGAGAAGGACAAATTTCATAAATTTCCTTCTACCATTTGGATCGTTGGGATCAAATTTAGTTCATCAGGCTTGGTTGCTAGGGCTTTTGCCTATGAATAATCCTGTTTGTCCTCTTTACTGCTCTTTATGCCCTTATACATACCTAAGCCTCTTTTGTTGTTTTATTAACCTTAGTGAAGTAGTCTGAGTGTAGCTGGTGACAGATAAGATATTCAGCGTATTCATCCCATGCCTCTATTCTCTGTCTTTCCTGCCTAACTTTGGCAAATTATATATACACCAACTGGGCTTACAGCTTTAACAATCTGTTTCATAATTATAAGTCCTATATTTTAGACTTAGTCCTTAATTTAAATGCCTTGCCAAATAACTTTCGGTCACTGTATAGAAGTTTCTTCATTTTTAACACATGTTTTGTCATATGTACACATTTTATGGAATTATTTTATATTTTTGGTTGTGAGTCTAGCCTTTAATGGCGGATTCATCTCTCCAGCCCTATTACTAGTTGTTGTATTGACATCTCTGCTTTCTTGTGTTCCTCCTGAGGGACACTAATTATGCATATGTTGAACTCCTGATCTGTGTTCTCTGTCTTTTATTTCTGTAGTCACTTTTAACTCTTGGTTCATTCACACTTCAGCAGATCTTGAGTCCATGCCCCATGCTGTGGCTTCAGCTATGAATATTCTCCTCCTATTGATCCTAAGGTGCTCTTTGTTCCTGATTGGTTTAGTTCTCATCTACTTTTCTCTTGTGTCGACTCATGTGCTTTATACATTTGGTGCCTTGTTCTACTTCTCTGTGTTTTCTACTTTGAGATCCAAACTCCTGGAGTTTGGGATTAACTTTAGGGATTTTAAAATATTTATGTCACATAATTTAATCATATGCTCCATGGCAAGTACTTGCAATAAGGGTTCTTTCCTGCCTTCCCATTGTGATAGGGTTTGCAAGTGATCAGGGCTGTTTCAGGCATTCAGGAGATTTCTCTTAATGGTGTGTGTGTGTGTGTGTGTGTGTGTGTGTGTGTGTCTGTGTCTGTGTCTGTGTGTGTCAGTGTCTGTGAATCTTTGTGTGAGAGAGACTCTGTGTGTGAGAGACTGTGTCTATGTGTAACTGTGTGTGTGTGTGTGTGTATGTGTGTGTGAGTTGTTTTGTTTTTTCACTTCATCAGTCAAGACAGTCATCTATCGTGGGCAGTTCCAAGACTCTCCTCTTTGTCATCTGACCTGCTTCACCAACAGCTGCCCCCAATCAAGATTTTGCAGTTCTCCAAACAGATCTACCTCCCCACTTTTCCTTGATACCTCATGGTGTCTTGAGAAGGAACTCCTACCTCAATTCCTGTTTCTCATTACAAATCAAAGTCTTTCTCTCCCATCCATGGAGGCTCTTTTAGGAAAGAATTATGCCTCTCTCAGCATCAGAAGATCTGCATCCGTGTGATTTCTGAGTGCATGCCTGCAGTCAGGTCTGACCTCCTCTTCCTGACAGCCTTTCCATACACAGTGTGGCTCAGATTCCAGAGGTCTCCTATGTGTCTGCTAATTGCAGCAAAGACCCAGAGTGTCTTTGTTGGTTTTTTCTCTCAGTGTCTTTTATACTTATTGCTTGGGAGTTATTAATGCCGAGGGAAAGAAGCAGCAATGTACCATCATTTCTATGCCACTATCATAAAATTCAGCAGGAAACTTAGGCTTCTATCATTTTGTGTACTAATGTTTCTTTACTTTTTTTGCCTGTAAAGAAAAGCCACAGATGACAATACTGTGAAATCACCTTCAATGACGCCATCCATGGTCATGATGTCACATATAGAGGAGAGAGCAAAAACTTGCTCTGCTTCTTAAACTCAGTGATGTTGACTCCCAGACACCATGTTGCATAGCGATAAAGTAGATTTGACCTTATCAGCCCTGTACCCCCAAATCCCACTATATCTGGACTTTCATTGTACTAAGAACTTCATATTGACTTTCATGGATTAAAAAGCATTTTATAGAAGATTCCCGAAGTTTGGACTCGCAGACGTTTTGCTAGTGATCCTCTAATAAATATTCTAGTTACCAGCAGAAGCAGGTCCAGATAAAGGAAAACTAAAACAGCAAATGTTTGAACTGCTTCTCTATTTGTCTGAATCTACAATAGACTTTGCTGAGGAAGAATTTGCCTTTATATAATGTATCTAGTACTAACCCCAGATATCCAGCTTCTCAAACTAGAGGACTTGGCCATCTCCTTCTCATATACTTATCTTTTTTCTCTTTTCATTGAATGCAAAGAAGTACATTGGTGGTGTTCACATCTAGTTAGCCTTAAATATACAACAACCTCTAACACTAGTTTTAAAAATGTCTAGAAATGTATTGCCTTAAAATTAATTGGAACTAAAAAGGGGACAAAAACATTCATTAAATATTGTATAATGATTTGTACCTTTGGACAAAGTCCACTGCAGAATAAACATTGATATGCTAAGGCATATGGAAAATTTGGGCTTCTGCATAGGACTTGTAAGTGCACCACGCCGGTCTGTGTTCGATGCGCTACCATGCAGTTCGTGGACTGGGCAAGAGGATGGAGATCGAAACACACAAAGACTCACAGACAGAGACACAGGTCATACTTGATGCCAGAATGCCCCCTTTATTGTGTTTAGGGGCAACGTATATAGGGATCCTTAACTGATAGCCATGCCCCAGCCAAACTCACCAGAAACCACTCCCCTGCCATCAGGAACTCCCGAGGGTCTCCTGCTCAACGCAGCTGCAAACATTACAAGTTGTTTACCAGAAATTCAGGATCCAAGGAGTTCACAGCTCCCAACAGGACTCTCTTGGATTGACTCACAAATATCTCACCAAAGTCAGAACAGATGAAGCTACACAGGAAATACTGTGATAGCAAAACCTTTATTTCTGGGAGTTAGAGGAAAAGCTTTATGAACACACTTCTTCCTTGAACATGCCCAGACTCTTCTAAAACTGGTACCTGTGTAGCCTGCTGTGGGTGGGAAGCATCAGTGAGCTTCTGAAAACCTCTTTGTTTGTGAGCAGTGAGACAAGAACCTGGGCACACTGCAATCTTATCTATTCTCTTACATATAACAGATATCTCCGTAGTCACATTGTTCTTCAGCTTGTGTCCATTTGGTCTACTGCTTTTTGTTTTAATTGCTTCTCCAGAAATCTTCTACCTTCTATGAGCATTTTTTTTTCTTTTTCAAAAAAAGCTTCTAATTTTAAAATGCTTTGTTTATTTTATGAGTATATTTGTACATCGTGTGAATGTATGATCCCCTGAAACTGGACTTAGGGATGGCTGTGAACCACCATGTGGGTGTTAGGAGTCAAATTCAGGTCCTCCAGAAGAACAGTGAGTTCTCTTAACTGCTAAGCCACCTCCCAAGTCCTAAAGTATTCTTCAAATGGCATTCAAGGAATTAGATTTTTTTCTTAATAAATTGTGACTGTGAACTCACAAACTGCAATGATAGCATTTTAGTCATAAACAGCAACTGAGATTTAAATAAATATTTACTCAAATAAGTCACCAAGAAACTTCAAAAGACCCTTAAGTCATGCAATGAGGTCCTACTCACATGACATTTTTATTTTTATTTTATTTTTTGTGTCTAAGGAGAGCCTGTTTTGGATCAAGCAGAAGAGTTAATTTTGGATTTTTACATCTAGAAGAAAATACTGGATTGTAACACCATTGATTCAGTGTTGTGGTCTAGAAGTATCTTAGGTAACTTCTATATTTCATAGAGTCACAAGTAATTAAGATTGGGGAAGTATAAGCAAGAAGCCATGGGCAAACAGAAGAGTCACTTGTGGATATTATTAAGTTTAGTTTCTCTGTCCTAACTACACTAGGTGGTGATTCTTCTGATAATTACTTATTCCTGTTCATTACCAGATATGAATACATTACTGACTATAGAACATTATCATTGGCGTTTGGAAGAAAGAAAACAGAAGAAAGTGGTCCTCACTCTGGCACTGATACAACGTTTCTCAACCTTGGTTCTGTTCACATTTTAAGCTGTTTCGGAGGGGTCATTGTGTAGAGTAAAAGATATTTTAGCAGTGTCCAAGGTTTTACTAACAGGATGCCAACAGAAGTCCTGCTTCCGTCCTCTCAATTTTGACGATGAAAATGATCTCCAGATAGTTCCCGTGTTTGAAAATTAAAAACTGCCATTCATGCTTTGTAGAGATGCAGATACTGAGTAGGACATGATGTATACTCAATGTGAATAATGTGGACATTGGTGGTTTGAAAATGCAAAGTTGAATTTTGATGAGGAGACACTGAGGAGGAGTAGGAGACTGACTGAGAGCATTGAAGAGATGACTAGTGTTTGACAGGCCAAGAGGATGAAAAAAGGAGGACATGCCACAAGGTAAAAGGGTTGTGGGAAAATTGCGATAAGAGAATAAAATCAGGGTGTCAAGTGCAAACACTGGTGGAGCGAGCCCGTGCTCGGCAGTAACTAACAAAAGGTCCAATGCATAGAAATGTGGCTTATATTTTAACTTTCATTCATGGATAACGTGGGCATCAAGTACAGATACATGGTTCAGAGAATGTACCTTTGGATTGAAGTTGTGAGAAACTGAGATATTTTAAGTAATAGAAGGCAGGAGGGATTTTGTGGTGTCCCTTAAGTTGATGTACCGATCGAAAGGTACAGCTGACAGATCCTATTGAGTCCCCCATGCTTTATACCATTCTCTGCAGGATCCAAGACTATGTGACCAACTGAAAATTCAAAGTAAAGCTAGGCTAAAGCAAGCAGTGTCTGTGTTATTGGACAGCTGAGATATTCAACCCAGAAAATGGAATGTAGAACTGGAAAAAGAAGGTTGCCTTAGTTGTTCTGGATCTGTGTGTAAACATGCAGAGCAGCCTCTTTCCATGAACATCCAACTTTGGGTAAGAGATACGCTTTCTTTTTATTGACTTCTCATTGTCACGACATTAATCAGCATTTTACCCAATATAAAACAGTCCATTGAGTTCTCTTTTGATGCAGAAAAACATTTCTAAATGAAAATAGAAGAACTTTTAAAGAATAAGCTAACAAAGTCTTTTTCTTCATTTCAAAATTAACCTCTTGAGCCAAAGTCCAGCATTAGAGACAATAAATCTTTAAGGTCTCCCTTTGCTTTGATTGGTTCCCAGTCTTCCTTGCCAAATTTACTTCCTACAGTTCACTCAAATGAGCCAACTTTTCCACCTTAGGACTTTTCACAACAATTTTCTTCTTTTCCCAAGTATTTTCTTCTCTTTTCCTCCTTCCAAATGATAATGAGAATGTACTATAGTCAATAATATATTCATATCTGGTAATGAACAAGAATAAAACGTGCTCAAAAGTATTACCATGTAATGTTGTTAGGACCAAGAAATCAAACTTAATAACATCCACAGTGACTCTTCTGTTTGCCCATGCCTTTTTGCCTATACTTCCCCAATCTCAATTACTTTTGGCTCTATGAAATATAGAAGTTACCTAAGATACTTCTAGACCACAACACTGAATCAATGGTGTTACAATCCAGTATTTTCTTCTAAATGTAAAAATCCAAAATTGACCCCTCTCCTATATCAAAAACATGCTCTGTAGTAGGAGGCTGCTTGTTCGTTTCCTGGCCGCCCAGCCTCCCAAAATAACCACACAGAAACTGTATTAATTAAATCACTGTTTGGCCCATTAGCTCTAGTTTCTTAGTGGCTAACTCTTACATATGAATTTAACCCCTTTCTATTAATCTGTGTATTGCCACATGGCTGTGGCTCACTGGGTAAAGTTCAATCCAGCATCTGTCTCTAGGGGGCCTACATGGCTTCTCCTTGACTCTGCCTCCTTTCTTCCAGCATTCATTATAGTTTTCCTTGCCTACCTTTATCTTGTTCTGTGCAGGCCCGAGACAGATTTTATTAATCAATGATATTAATAATACAGCATACAGAGGGGAATCCCACATCAATGCTCTCCTTAGACACACACAAAAAAAATGTAACATGTGCAAGACCCCATTGCATGACTTCAGTGCTCCATGAAGATCCTTGAGGTCTTATTTTGGTAAATATTTATTTAAATGTTAGTTGTTGCCCATGACTAAAATGCTAATTTTGTTCAGTCTGATTTTTTTCTGACTTCAAAGCTATCATTGCAGTTTGCATATTTCTTTGTTCATATTGATTGACTATCTTCCATCTGCCTCTGCCTCTTCAGTTCACATTGCTGATGAATCAACTTTTTAAAAGTCAACAGTTTTGAAGGCTATCTTAACTAGTCATTATTATGCTTTGGAATTTTGGTTTGTCACTCTCTTAGATAGTTTTCTAATATTAATAATTTCTCTGTTATTGGCCACATGGAACTTATAAATAGAAAAGATGTTACCTTTCCTACTAGACAATGTATATATTTCAGTTTGAAACTAAGAATTTAATTTAATTTATTTCTGTCGGTTTACAAAATATATTCTGTTAGCATGACAACAATCACGGGACAGAGTTCCATAGTGCTAGTGACAACATCAAATGAAGGGAATGAGACAGCACATTGAGCTTTCTACCAAAAGTAGAAACTCAGCATTCCAGTGTAACTGTATTGTTTGTTGTTTAAACCGATGAGATTTACAAATGCACTTTAAAACCCTTCAGCCCTATGCGAATGGGAATCATTGTTGTTGTGCAGATGAGTCCCTTGTTCTGGTTTTGTAACTCTAAAAGCATGAATCAGTAAGCTTTGGTTTCCAGTCCACACACTAGATTGTCCAAAAGCTGTTTTTGTTTCTTTGTCCAGACATCAAAAGACCAATGTTTTCTATGTAATTTTTAAAGTATTTTACAGCATTTTCACTTTTTGAAGGTAATGGTGATTATGTTAATTTTTCTAAGCATTCAAGTTATCAAGGAAGATAAGCAATCTTACTTCTCATTAGCACCATTGATAAAAAGAAAGAGTGCATAATCCATTGTGCTACTCAAAAATGCTGAGACAAATGACTATAACAACATTGAATCATTCTCCAAAGTGTTTATTTGTAGCTCAGTTGTAATACTATTAGAAACAATAATAGTTTTCTCTAGGCAGTGTTTTGTAGGTGCTGTACTCATTGGTGTATTTAGTTCTACAACAATGGTGCAAGCTTGATAAAACATCCTGATAAGGTAAAATTAAACCCAATATTTCTGGTTAGAATAAATGACCTCTGCTCATTTTAAATTCCATATAACATTTGTGATCAGTCTGTGGAATCTGTACAAACTATAATCTGAAAGAAATTGGTGGTATTTTTACAGTGTATGAACACATCCACCTGATTTATAGTTCAATCTGTTAATGCACTCTGTTTTTAGCCCACCTGGCAGTTTTATGCATTGTGAATTTAAAGAGGAGCTCAATGTAACATAAGCTTTACAAGCTGGGGAAATATTATTGAAATGAAACATGAATGAAGACCATTTAAACAATAAAATAATGTATACAGACTATATTTTTTAATTTTAGCTAATACTTGCCTTAGGTATAAATTCTGATATAAGTTGAGGGTCTTATGAGACTATAAAGAAGAAATTCAAAACAATCGTATTATTACACTCTTGTTAATCATGCAACCTTTGTGTGCTTATAGAGAAGAAACATGACCACAAATTATCTGTGAAGAATTAAGACTACGTGTCAACTACATTTTCTTCTAGCATTCACAGAAATGTACTTGGGGAAATGTTGTCAGGAAAAAAAAAACCAGAATTGGGAGATGAAATAGCAAAGAGCTATAACTTATTGGCCATCTCTTCTTTTATGACTCTCAGTTTTATTATCATTTAAGGAATTTGATCCACTCCTGTTACAATACAAAATAGGACCTGTACAAAGATAATCCTAGAAAATATGGTAGTGAGATTAAGCAGTGGTACCCCAGTGAGTGCGATTCAGTCTTGATGAAAGTATCTCCAGCATGGTTTTATCTGGTCAGGGTTGTTCTGAACACATGTGCCGGTACCCTGTGTCATCGCTGCAAACATAAAACCTTCTATAAAACCACTTCTGTGCAGTCTTCACAGTGAACCATGGAATTTTGTCTCCTTCTACTTAATTTTCTATCCTAGTTTCTCTACATAATTAAATCCATGAATTCTAATCTACAAAATAGCTGTTATTTTTATTTAGATGTTGCATTGCAAATACTGCAATATCTGCATTAGGCTTTCAAAGAAATATTCTTATTCATGTTTAGATACTTTTAGACAAACTTTTCAATGTGTATCATTGTAAAACACATGTACAGAGCTTAGGGAAACTGTATTTTGTTTATACAAATGTATTTTTCTCACTTTTAAAACTGGAAACGAGAAAGATTCATAGAAATGATATAAGCCTTATATATTGATTGAAATATATGTTTCTAAGAATGATCCAAGACAATGTGTTTTCAAACAAATGTTTTGTCTCTAAATCATGAGGAAGTGCTCAAACTGCTTCTGATGGTCACATTGTTAATAGACTATTTAGCTGTAATGTGATATAAAAAGAAATACACCTTCTCATGCATTGGAAAAGAAAAGTATATGCTTGGATCTATCTAGTAACTGCTGTACAGTGTGTTTTTAGCCCTAACTTTTAATGGTTTGATGACTCAGTTCCACATCTTCATACTGAAACCTCAAGTTTAACATTCCTGTTTATAAAACTTGAGGATATGACTTTTCCCACTTGTGGAACAAAGAAAAGCCCGAGGAGAGAAGATGAGTGATAAATTAAATTATTCCCTGTGTTAATTGCAGCACACTGTTTGGTTTAATTTTTAAAATAGATACCATTTGCACTCTTTTGTGTGGCCATTTCCTGAGGTCACCGTGTGTGTTTTCCTCTCTAATGCGCACTGAAGACTTTGGTTCAGGAACTTACAGAGGTCACGGGATATGACAAAATTCATTTTACCGGAGTGTTCTGGTTATGAAAATTGCTTGTTCCAGTGGCCGATTTCACTACTTCATTTACAGCCTAAGTGTTCATTGTGTTCCCACTGGCTGGGATCTGACCCCTGTAGTTCTCATTTTGCTTCTGAAATGTGGGTCAGCAGTGTTGTCAGACTCTTTCTCTCCTGTAAAACATTTTAGTTTTAAATATTTGACACTGGAGCCTTCTAAAGAACAGGTTGAAGGGGAAAAAAAGTCTCGCTGGATGGCATTTATGACCGGGAGAAGTATCGTTGCCGCTGACCCCACAGCTCTTCTTAAATAGTCAAGAGAAGGGCAACACAGTTGTCAATTAGGCTTGCTGGGAACAGCGCTCAGCCCGGCTCAGCCCGGCTCAGGCCGGCTCAGCCCACGTGTGGCAGTGTCATCACACAGACCTTGTTTCTTTATGAGAAGCTGCTCAAGCCTGTCATAACCAGGGCTCAACAAATACGAACTTCCTTTCTCGACAGCAGATTTAGGAGCTGTTGATGTCTCTGGAAGGCATTAAAAGGATTTGTAGCATTGAAATGGAGCATTTAAGTGTTACCTCAGATACTCAACCTAATTCTCTGACTCACAAGCCAGAGGTCATGTTTCTTGAACCCGTTAAGACCATTTCCAGTATGTGTATCATATAAATTAATAAAAATGCATCAAATCCATTGCTTTATTTTACCCTAGGAATGCATTCTACATTCTGACTTTTTGGAAGGACTGGTAGACAAGTGGGTTTGTCAATATCTAATATGTATTTGCCCATCAAATCATGTTTTCAAATATTTGGTACTCAATATATTTGTTAGTAATAGAAATAAGGAAAAATTAGCCTAAAATTTAAACTGTTCACTGTATTATAACAACTACTGCAATATTTTATGATTAAACAGATACCAATATCTTTTTAAGAATGGAATAGAAGTTATATAAAATTTCAAACAAAAGGATTATAATCAATTTATATTACACTAGAAAGAAAAGATCACAACACATGTGCCTCAGTCTTCCATATCACCATCTTAAAACCAGATGGCCACATTTCAGCTATCAGAATGATAGTCATTTAGAATGTTCCCTTCATGGATAAATTATGCCTGGTCTTACCCAATGAGCACCAGACCTGTGTGCTTCATTTGTAAATGAACTTTCACCAAGCCTAGACCTGTTTCTCAAATTCAGAGGCAAAGAAAAGAAGATGGGACCAGAGCCAATAGTGCTTGCTTGGTCTAAGAGACAATTATTATTTCTCCATGAGGAAAAGGAAGCCAGCTATAAAAATCTTATGTTAAGACAAACAATAGAGGCTCACTGTAAGAACTGCCAGAATCTGAATTAGGAAATCAGAACAGCTGGGCTGGATCCTGGGTTGGTCACCTGTCACTCTCCTGAGTTTCCAATCAGGAAGAGATCTCAGGTCTTTCATGGGAAATGCATACAAAATCCCAACTCACTTTTATAGAGAACCTAAATTCTTCAACCAGTTGCTGTGATGATTTTATCCCGGCACCCCTTGGAAACTGGATTGCAGTGCGTATTACCCAAGATGGTTTTGGCTCCCGGAGGTGAGTTACTGGCGTTGAACAAACAATGAAGAACACCTGAGAGAAAACTCAAGTTAGGAAAGAACAATAATGTTGATGTTTTAACAGAGAGAGCACTAGGGCCAGATTATCCTCAAATATTCCTGTTACCTGATGGACAATCTTTAAATAAATCCACAAGAATGGCATACGTTAGTAGAAAGAAGAGATATGTTAAAAATTATCCTCAAGAAATTCTTCAGAGATACAAAATCACTGCCTCTATTTTGATATATAATAAAAAATATACTATGAAGATATTTATGTATATTTTTGAGTACTTAATTTCCCCTTTGTGAAAAAGTTAAAGTTACTTTATGGCCATTAGGGACTTAGAAATTATTCAACTTTCTAGGTGCACACTGTCTCCAGATATGCATACTTCTATTCAAGTCCATTTGTGTTTTCAATCACAATTTAGTATTGACATTGTAACCAAAGACCAGAAAATACTGCACCTAAATAGGTCTCAGACTGGCTTATTTAACAATTCATGAGTTGTCTAAAGATATACTAAAATTTATTTTATAAGAATCTCCACTATCACAAGAAAACTTCATTGTTCGTTTTCTGGTGGGTTTTTATTGTTGTTGTTTTTCATTTGTTTGTTTGTTTTGTTTGGTCTTCCCTGCAATCCTTGGGGCATCTGACTCACTTCCAATCACCGAGACTTCTACATGCCATAAATCATAGATGCCATGACTTTTAATAATTGTTTGTATAGATTCTTCCGTAGGGTCATTCCTTTACCAAGAGCAAATTTCACTTCTGGTAAAGGCATTAATAAATGGACACTCTTTGGTGCTCTCAATGGGCTTCACCACCTCCAATAGAAGACATACATAAATATACAAACAATATTATTCTTCAAACCTTCCTTATAATGTTCAGGATGCAGCATTCTATGCATGTTTTAGTTCCTTGATGAATGATTCATTAGAGAACACACTGGAAGGTTAAGGGATACCGGAGTGGTTTCTGAGGGCAAGCCTTTTTGCCTGTCCTGGAGCAGAGTAGATGGATGTAGATAATTAATCTAAGAAATACTCTTCCTTTATGCTAAAACATATCTGTAAACTCTTGAGCTGGAAAACTGGCTTAAACTCTAAATCACAGATATTTTTATTTCTTCACATAAAACAAAATTCAATTCAATTCAATTCTTTTTCTTTAGAACATTTACCATATCCATGTGTTTCCTGTTGCCTAGAGAGGACAGGTCACCGTTCACTAGATAGATGGCCGAATCTTTCTTCAGGAAAGCTCAAATGTCATCATCAGCTATGATCCCTTGTCTATCTAGCTAGGTCTGTCGGTTGTCTAGTTAGGTCCCCGGTTATTTTTGATTGTCTAGATAGGTCTGATCCCCATAGGAAGTTGCAAAAATAGAACTTTGCAACAGTTACTAGTGGTTCCAAGTAACATTTGTTTAAACTTGCTAGACCAGCGGAGCAGTGGTGGCTCATGCCTTTAATCCCAGCCCCCAGGAGGCAAAGGCAGGTGGATCCTTGTGTGTTCCAGGCTAGCCTAAACTACAAGAGCTGGTTCCATGACAGGCTCCAAAGCTGTAGCAAAACCTTGTCCCTGGGCAGGGGGTGGGGGGAGCCTTGCTAGACTGAGGTATGAGACATGACTCCCCAAAAGGCAGACTCTCAAACCAAAAGTGAGCTGAGAGGAGAGGTGGAGGACTTTTAATCCCTGCCTCAGAACAAGCAGAGGGTAGGGATGTGGTGCATGGCGGGTAGAAATGGAGACTATAGTTCTACCTTGCCCCACCTTGGGAGCATCTGTGCAATCTGCCTACTCTATTTATCTCTCGACAGTGCAGAGAGATAACGCAGGATCAACAAGAGACTAGAGCGCAGTGATGGGTGAATTAAGATATGTAGCTACTGGGGCTGTGACCACACAGCACAGAATGGGAGGTGTCCAGAGAAGTCCCAGACAACATTTTCTCCTATGGCAGACCTGAAACCGAAGAGAGCAGCCGGTGATGATAGCTGCAGGCTGCTAGGAGTCTATGACACCACAGAACATAGTTAACAAAGGACATAACAGGTTCCCCTATGATCTACAGGAGCTTCCATTTAAAATAGTTGGGAAGATGGAGGTAGCTTTCTGATGATGTTAGTTCTCAGAAGAGAGAACATTTGGAATGAGCTCCAGGCCAATAAAAATAATCCTCGGATTAATTCCTACCTGAAAGACTGGATCAAAACCAACTAAATATATATCTGAATACAATTATAAGAATCTTTTTTTTCAGATCTCAACTGTAAATTATCTCTCTTAAATAGTAATGTCAACACTACATCAAAAAGAGTTACCCTGAGATAATTTCTTAGTCAAACTGATTATTGAATTGAGGTCTCAACACTGGATAAAAAATAGATTCTGTATTAAGTTATGGTTTTAAGTGTAGTAAATAGTTCACACTTTTATATTTCATATTTGAATTGGAAACAAGTAAAATGAAAAACAACAACAAGGTAGAGTGTCTAAGAACAATATGCATTTTCTCCCTCCCTCCCTCTTTCCCTTTCTTTCTTCTTCCATTTTCTCCTTCCCATTCAATTCTTTGCTCACCTAGACATAAAAAAAGAAAGAGAGAGAGAGAAAGAAAGAAAGAAAGAAAGAAAGAAAGAAAGAAAGAAAGAAAGGAAAAAAGTGAATATAGATTAAGGGAAAATTTTAAATTATGTAAAATATCTGTCTTGATCATCATGTGGGAGGGGGAAGTATACCAATACAAAACATAGAGTTAAATTTGTCAGACTCAGAAACCATCAATCTCCATTGTGAAGATGCATGTAGAAGGAGGAAGAGGAGGAGGAACGGGAGACATGTGAGGACTGGTGCTGCTCTCAACATTCCCAGAATTCGGGATTGGAATGTGGAGTTAGAAGCATTGGAGAGATGAGTGAAGGGAAGGATTCATGAACAATCTTGCTAACTAACATGACTGACTGAGAGCAAAGCAGAGCAACCAGAAATGGAGGCCAAGGCCAAAAGGATTAGCCATTTGCTCTTGCTTGATCCTAGCAGCACTGAAGAGGTGAAGTGGGTGCTAATAGTTTACAAAGAAAGATCTCAGTGGCATTCAAAGAATCTAGTCTTTATGCAGCAAAACACTCTCATTGGGATAAGAAAAGTAAGGGGTAGGTTGTTTATGAAGTTTAAGCTTAAGGATCCACTAAAGAGGCCCTGGCACTGCGGAGACGGAGTAGAGAGACTTGAAGGAACATTATTATTTCAATGCCGTTCTTAACCCATTATTCCATGGTCAAGGTAAAGAGAATAATGTTCCCATGACAATCTCAAAGCTAATTCATCTCTATAATTCATATAAGAACAAATATTTTATTATATATTTCAAGTGGTTTGCTTTTATTTTTCTTATTTTTAAAATTGCCTTCCAATAAATAAATAAATAAATAAATAAATAAATAAAAATTCCTATTTTCCCCCAGGTTATAAAAACCTTGTCATTTCTCTAACATAATTTTGATCTGATAACATCTAATTTGGTTCCATAAATATTCAATATTTTTCTGTCATTTGTTCATGTGTGTCAAGTACTGACCTCTTTATCAGATTAGATGTATGATCAAATCAGAGAAATATTCTAATATTGTTATGATTTGTCTAGCAAGGTTAAGCAATTAATCTTTGAACATTTCAAACTCATCTAGAAAGCTACTACTTTGGGTGAGCGTGACAATTAAAACCATTCAACTCATCTCTATTGAAAATAACTTTGTAACAGTTGCTGATATACCAAAGGACTTTTTTTCTACAATTTCAAATTATAAATTATCACTTGTTTATACACTTGTTCATGGCTTTTAGACAGGGACACTCACATTAGTGATTAGTTTTCAGGAAGCCCCTTAGAAATGTCATCATCGTAATTCTTCTGAAAGTTACAGAAAAGAGCTGGTGAAATAGTTCCACTTGTAAAGGCGCCTGCCAACAACCTATTGTCATGAGTTTAAAGTCTGGGACTCGTATGGTAGAAAGAGAAAACTGACTTCTTGGGTTGTCCTCTAGGCCCTTTACAGATTCTGTGACAAACACAGCACACTTCCCACAGCAAACTGAAATAAAAAGGGACTGCAATAGAACGTATTAAAAATAAAAAGTATAGGTATAGAAAGAGTTCATTATAAAATTTTCAGATAATGTAAATAGAAATAAAAGGTTATTCCTCAGACATGATCATGAAAAATACAGTCCTATATTTGCTTCCATATATTCTAAGTTCGTAAGAAGACTCACTTAGAGCTGTCCTTCTCTCCTGTAAAAGAACCTGATATCAGGTCATAAATAGCTGTCTCATGTGCTTCTTTCCATTTGGATATATATTATGCATGAGATTGTTCTTTGGGGCTGGAAAATGACTCAGTTCTTGTTCCCAGTACCCACAAAGTGTCTTACAACCTCCTGTAATCCCAGTTCCTACCTCTAACGTCAGCAGGCACCATGTTTATTGGTGCACACATACAGATGAAAACTCATACCTGTCAAAGAGAAATAAATCAGTCTACTTTCCAACTCAATCTATTAGTCTGTAATCTGATGGTACTTTCTCAATAACACAATGTAACATTCTCAAGATTAAAAGTCTCAAACACAGTATCATACTGCATTATTTAATACAATCATTCAAAAAACAGAAACGGAATTAGAAGGATTTTCCTAGTGCATTGCCTTGCTAGGTGTATTGTGGGCACACATTGCAAGCTTCTCTTTGCTTAAATTAATATGTTTTGTGCACAGGTCTTCCTAGAAAGGCTGAGTTTCTCTTAATGTATTCACAGTTATATCTCAGGAGTGAGTGGATGAATGAACTGGGAACTCTGATTTGTGCTACTAAATAATCTATTTCATTAAAATGGGAATTTTAGCATTGTTATTGAAATGAAAAAAAAACTTAATTTACCCCTACCTATCACAGATTACCCAGCACACTTTGTAGAATTTGTTAGCATATTTTACAAGGACTTCTAGTAGAGTTTAATGTTACTTTGGAAAGATGAAAACAGAAGAAAAGTCTAACTCACAAAAGAACACAGTGCACCATAGCTAAGAGGAGACGTGGTTCCCTACCGCAAGCTTTCCTGTTCAAATCACTTTAGTAACTAAATTTTTAACAAGCAGTAAAGCAGATATTTATATTTATTTGCACAGAAGTCAATTTATATTCCACAAAAGCTAAATTCCCACCCCCAACAAAGCTTTATTCTCATTGACATTGTGCAGAAAGAAAGAAAGAAAAGCCCCGTAATAAAAACCATTCACTATGCCAGATCTGTCGTTACATTTTCCTGTTCAGCTGCCAGATGTATTGCATTATACTATCAAATTGATAGATCTAGTGTTATTTCTACATTTACCATTTTGCAACAACAAATAGAAATATAAGAAAGCTTGGGTAACAAATCTTGCTTAATATGTATGTGAAGGAGACAGTTTGTCTCAGAGAAAAATATAACTGATGACAGATTTCATTTCAGGCTGCTTGTGCTTATTAAGATGTCTACAAACAAAAAGCCAGATCTGGGTACATCTCTTTCTGCAAACAAAGGGAAGTTTTAATTGCTTTAATCAGCATTTGCATTGTCTTCATGGTGACACAGAAAAACAATTCAGTTCCAATCAGGCAACATCTTCCAGAAGGGAAATCTTCCATTTAGAATAGAAGCGAACCTAATAACATGTTGCCTATAATTCTAGAATAAAGTTTAACAATGTAATACTGTGCTGACTTCTATTTAAATTATTCCTAAGCCATTAATAGAAAGGCTGGTGCTGGGATTTTGCTATGTCCTTATTAGGAATATCATTTTCAGATATAAAAAGTGACTCCCATAAAATGAGGAAGCAGACTGAGCAATCAACCCAAATGTCAGCATACAAGCTATTTTCCCCAACAATATCTCAAACATAAAGATGTCTTTGCTTTCCAGGAGTTCTTTTCAACTTTGCCCCTCAAATATGCATTCCATCCCGAGCAAATGCAAGATTATGGTATAAGTTAGCAATATATTAAAAACAATAAAAGAACTTTGGTATGCTTAAGTAAGTCTGTAGCCTTAGATTTTGACAGGAAGCATTTTCAAAACTCTTGGTACTTACCAGAAAGAAAGATGTAAAGAGCGGAAAGGAAGAAAAAGACTACTGGATAAATGTCACCACAAGCTTCAAAAAGGCTAAAAGATTCTCCCGTTCTTGGTTTAATATCACACATATATCACCTGCATCCTGCAAATGTGGCGATGGTTAGACTCAGAAATCTTATTAAAGGTTGGGAATTTTAAAATGCGGAATGGATGGAAATTAAGCTTCAAAACTGGAAATAAGAAGATATAGATGCTGGCTCTAGACATCATTTGAGTTCTGGAATCTTGGGTAAGCTTCCCGACCCAACCCCTTTCCAAAGCCTGGGTTTGCTCATGTATAGAATGAGCGTTTGTTCGATGTTCCTTGAGATAAAAGAACACCAGAGCCCACTGTGTGGAGCAAGCATTGTATTGGTACTGAGAATGTGGGGCCTTCCTTCTTAAGTCACCTTCTTGAGTGCAGGTACAGATGAGTTCCATTGCTTAATCAGTGACATGCAGACTGTGGTTTGGGGGCCACATGGGATACTTCTATTTCCTCAGACACCTGTGTCTGAGGAAAGCAGTTTATGTCTATAAAGTAAAATTGGGTCAGAAAATCAAGAATGCTTATTTTAAAAAAAGCTATGCAAGCAAAGATGCTGTCTGGAGATGCTTACATACATAAAAATGGATTTAGCTGTACCTTTCTTTTCATCTTTTTGGTTTTTATAAATTCAGTGCCAAAGATGTCATACCTTGGTTCTGCCTTTCTTCAGAGGACTGAGTAATTTTGAACAAATTATGCAATGTCTAAGATTCAGTTTTCTCAGTTCTAAATAAGGTCTTAACTCAGAAGACAGTAATTGGGCTTAAGTAAGTTAATCATGTGATTCTCAGAAGAGAGCGTGGATTATATGGCTGGTGTCCATCAGTAGTAGCTACGGCACATCTCACAAAACAAAATGTTACAAAGCCCGGGAGCAAGAATGAAAATTCTTTAAGCAGCCACATCATATATTTTAACCAACAATACAAAAGGCTGAATAACATATAATAATATATGCCTTGTGGGTTTTGAAAGAGTGATGCTGTTTCTCAGGGCTCTCCCTTCCTCTTCCATGCCTTCAGCTGGGGAGGTACACTTTCCTATGAGAGATTTTAGGTAATACCTGTTATGAGGAAACGGGGCTGTAGCAAATGTGTCCTTCTCTCCTGGAGTCACCCTATGACTTCCTGACTAGGAACTCTACAAATGCTAAGCACACAGAAAATTAAGAAAAGACTTATTCTTTCAGGCAGTCACACCCCCGTTGGTGGAGAAAACTTAAATACTATGATAAAAGCTCACATTTTGCATACTAGCAGTTATAACATAATCTACATTATTATCGACTCCATGAATAAAAAAGCAAGGATTTATTTATTTGTCTGTCCTGCACAGCCTGGTAATAATGTTCAAGAAATGTTTGCCGGATTGAACTGAACACATTAACAAGTACAAATGAATACAGTTTGAATAAGTAATTGTCGGGAGAATGTCATATCATGAAGTGATGGCAGCAGAACTCTGAGATCCCCATTGTAGGCCTGGAAGATGTGAGAAGCCCCAGCTTTGAGTGTTGAGTTCCTGATGAGCCAATTATCTTGGGAACATGAGCGGCAATGAGGCAAATGGCACGTATAGGGTGTATTGAGGTAATCCGGAATCCACATAATTTTCAATGCATTGAGTATTGCAATATTTCTCCTTTTAAACAAATTGCCCTAATAAGAAAGATTTGTTTTCTGTGAATAATTTTATAACTTGGTTTTAAATGCTAAATATCCCTAGTTTTACAGATTAAATTATTCTATCCAAACTAAACACTTACCTAAACATGAATATGTCAACCCTTGAAGTATGCTGTTTAGCAACAGTGTTGTCACAGGTACCTACCATCCTGGAACAGAGGTCTTCTTTCACTACCAAAGACAAGGAAATAATGTTGTCATGGGCTAGGTTAGTCAGGAAAAATTTTGTTCATGACCTCTGATTCTTTTCTGTCTCTAAACAATAAATATCAGTAGTTGTTCAGTTTATGCCTTAAACACAACTTCAAAACTAATTGCCCTTATCTTAGATTAAAAATACGAATACAATGAAGATAGGGGTAATATAACACAAAGAAAACTGTCCTCGTGCAATTCTAACAAATGTCTCTGTAGTTACTTATCTTCAAATGTTGTCACTTTCTTGATGATGGATGTGTGGTATTTAAACCAGAAGTACCATCATCTCAGCACTACCAGCATCCCAGCGGCAGCAGCATCCCACTGCATCACAGCACCACCAGCATCCCAGCTGCACCAACATGTCAGCAGCACCAACATGCCAGCAGCACTGACACCCCAGCTGCATCAGCATTCTTGCTGTACCAGGATCCCAGCAGCATCAGCATGCCAACAGCATTGGCATCACAGCCGTGCCAGAACCCCAGTTGTCCCAGCATCCTACTGCATCAGCATCCCAGCTACACCAGCATCCCAGCTTTACTGTTATCCCATAGCAAACTTGTGGAGATACAGTGCTTCATGCCTTACTTTAGATTCACTGAATTCTGCTCTGCATTTTAACAAGTACCCAAGGATATGCATGCATATTTCAGTTGGGGAAGCATTGTTTCTGAAGGCTCAATTGTGTAAAACATCAAGGGAAACACAAGGTAAGAGTGGGTGGTCACTAGTCATTCCTATGATATCTAATGCCATTGTTCATCATAGGAGCTACAAGAAAACTTTGGGTTCTTGTTATAAATAGGGCATGTTACCAAATGAATTCTCTAAATGATTTCCAAATCAAAGTCTTGTATTGGTTAAATGAAGAAAGAAAAATGTAGTTTTTTTTTGACTTAGTTTTTAAAAGTTGGTACAGGGCATCATAGGCATGCAGAAGAAGGTAGGGATATCTAGTAGGCTTCTCTGCTAGTTAGACACTTTCTGAGATATACAGGACCTAGCATTTACCTAAAGACAAAACACAAAACTTTCCCTTTGTAAGTGTCTGCCAAGTCAGAAATAAAAAAATCTGAAGGAAGCATATTGGAAGGATGTGTTAGAAGGATATTATCATCTGTTAGGGTACTCAATGAGGATGCTTTGGGATGTTTTCAAGATAATCTACTGCACTACGATAATAGAATTCTATGTAAACTAAGCTGTAGAGAAAATACATAAAAATATTTATATCTAATTTGCTCTTGAATAAAACTTCATTCTGTGCTGTGTTGCTTGTCTATTAAACACCTATTGCCTATTACCAGGCACAAAGTATCGACACTGAATTATTCTGTCAAGCGTAAGTCTGGGAACTTTACACCTGCCAGTTCAGACTGATTTTCAATATTGTGTGAAAATGCCAAGGAATGACCCGTCAGTCTCTGTTAGTGACATGAGTCCTGTTCATGTTGCTCAATGGCTTGTGCAGTGTATCTTAGAGGGATTATTTTTATATGGCTCAGTACATCTCAACGTCCCAAGCAACAATCATCTTGCAAACTTGGTACTGAATTAAAGTAGAAGTACAAATCAGAAAAATTTCTTTAGTTGGCAATTATATGTGAATGTTTGAGCACAAATTATTACTTATTTTGGTTGTGTGTGTGTGTGTGTGTGTGTGCATATATGTGTATTTGTGCTGCATGTGTTAGAGATCAACTCCAGAAGCATTTCTAAGGATGAAATTAACCACGCAGTGTCACCATACTTCAAGTCCTATACTTGCATGCAAGCACTTGACTCCTTAGCATTGTGGTTTAATTTGTCTAGGAATACTAATACTCTGATTAAAATAAATAAAAGACTTTGATCCAAAATAAGGACAAATTTTGTACAAACCAAGGCCTGGGACATTGGGGTTCTGGTATTATAACTAAACTTTAATAATAATATCCCCTCTTGTTATAGATGACCAATATAAAAGCACACCAGCATGCAAATGAGATCCGCAGTAGAAATAGCCAAACTTATTTCTGAACCCTATAATACCCTTTATATTTAAATAAACCTTTAGTGGAGGAAAATTGCTTACGTTTTCTTTGGATACTTTCTTTACATTTTGAACAGCTGTCAACAATAAATGACCTGGGAGGTAATAACAACCTCTTTGATTGAGGACATTTGTAAGCTAATTTAAGATGTGTTCAGCCTAGGGCAGGCCTCACGTTTCATTCTTCATCTTTTGTATTGGATGAGAAACTTTCATCTCTGGTTCCAGGCAATAGAAACAGGAGCTAGCCCACTGAGAACATGCATTGTCTTTACTAAGGCATGCATACTATCCACAAACAGTAAGTCATGTCTTAGGCTCTGTTCTCAGACTTCTACCCATAGTAAGTCATTTCATACCTGTGATAGCTTAAATACAAAATGCCCCCTGTAGGCTCACGCTTGAATGCTGGAGACAAGCGAATGTTGCTCTCTGGGGAGGCTGGGTAAACTATGGGAAGTGGAACATAGCTGGAGGATGTGGATCTTTGGGGGCATTCATTTGAAAGTCACACCTGGGCCATTTTGCTTCTTCCATCATCTGTTTCTAGTGAGAAGCAGTCAAACACTCCTGCCACCTTGTTGTACCACTACTTAACAGGTCCTGTATCGTGGGCCTAGTATTGTGGTTTGAAATTTCAGTAGAAGTCAATCTTTCCTTTTTCAAGATGCTTTACTCAGTAATGAGGTCATACCAGTGCAAAAACCAAGCACAGTACCTGTCAATCAAGACTAAAGTATAGAGAGTTAAACTTGACCAATATCACACAATCAGTAATGACAACTAGGGCAGAACTCCAGGCAACTAGACTGTGTGCAATAGCAACTGATCAGGCATCTAAGATACTCCACATGTGACATGTAATCATCAGTGATTTCTCCATACTACATTGTGTATAGTTGAAACCTCACAACAACCAAATGAAAGAGAGTCTATTATGAGTATGCTCTGTTTCGTTTGGATATTTGTCACTCATAAAACTCATTGACATTCAATTTCCAAGTGTGGTGGTTTGAATAGGTACGGCACCTATAGACTCATGTATTTGAATGCTTGGTCAATAGAGAATGGTACTATTAGGAGGTGTGTCCTTGTTGGAGTACATGTGATCCTGTTGGAGGAAATGTGTCACTGGGGACAGGTTTTGGGGTTTCAAATGCTCAAGCCAAGCCCAGTGTACCTCTCTTCTTGCTGCCTGTTCATCCAGATGTTGAACTCTCAGATACCTATCCAACACCATGTTTGCCTGCAAGCTAGCCTGCTTCTTGCCATGATAATAACGGACTAAACAGCTGAACTGTAAGCAAGCCCTAAGTAAGTGTTTTCTTTTATAAGAGTTGCCATTGTCATGGTGTCTCTTCAGAGCAGCACAACACTAACTAAAACACTAAGATGCTGGTATAGAGGTAAAGCTATTTAGACATTATTAGGTTGAGGGGGACATGTTCGTGCTGGGAAGTGAATTCACTCTCTGCCATGTGAAGAATATAATGTTGAAAGCAGAATCTCAGCTGTCATTGGGGACTCAGCCTACAGAACTGTGAGAAAAAAATCTCTGTCCTTTATATTCGTTCCTTTTCAGGTAATTTATTCCAGTTCATCCTCCTACCCATTTTACATAGGAGAAAACACACTAACTAGTGGAAGGATGCTGACATGGTAGAGGAGAGAACCACGAAAAGACAGAATTCTTTCAATAACTCATGCTCCTGGTCAACTTTATTCACAGTTTTGAGTCCATTATAGAGCAATAAAGATGCTTTGTATGAAGGATGCACATGTTGTCCAGGAGGACTGAATAAAGAAGAATAGATGTTTTATCAAGTTTGAAAATCTTGTCAGACACAGCCTACTCCTTCCCCCAAAGATTATGTCTTAACTCTACTATTAAAGCTAAACTGATGATCAAGAGGGAAGCCATTCATAGTCCTGGAAATCCAGCTAAGTACTCAGTGCTAGTGTAGCCATGGTTGTTCGGGGAGACAACATTACTACTAATTTACTAACCCAGCATAATCCCCCCCAAACAAGCTAATCATGTATCCTTATACCCACAGATAAGCAGTCTCCTTGTCAGGAAAGCATCTCTTTGAACGAATAAAGATGACTAAAGATTGTGGTGTCCAATCCAATGGATACTTGGAAAACAATATTCTAGCACCTACAGATCAGAGAACATTGCAGAAGAGGAGCAGAAAGATTTTAAGAGCCAGAGATCAGGGAGTTGGCAGCAAGACTGTGACCTTGTCTATTAAGGTCAGAAGCTACACCCACATGAAGAAGTCTCACCAACATGACTGTCTAAGCAAGACCTGAACAAAGAAACCAGAAATGGACACACCAAAGCGAACAGGGAAAAGACCACAAGACCTCAGCCTTGGTGAAGAACTATAGACAACTGAGGAAAACTAGGAGCAGGAAAAGTTATCTTTCCAGTGAAGAACACACCAATTGATTTTCCTGTGCCAAAATGGTAACCCTCAAAACATACATGCAAGTAATATTATATAAGATTGAGCAGGTTATATGGAGAAATGTATATGTAAATATATATGCTTATATACGTGTAATAACAATTAATGAAAAAAGAGACCATGAATTTGTAAGTAAGCAACAGAGATATATGGGAAGATTTGGGGGAGGAAAGGAAAAGAAGAAATGTAATTATTATGTCATAATCTTAAAAACTACAAAAAGAAAGAAAGCGAAACGATATCACCCCACCACCAGGGTTAACATATTCCCTTAAGTTACTGCTTTAGGTCCTATATCTGTTTCTCACTCAACTTCCAGACAAGTTCTGAGGTTTTCAGGAGGATGGATGGTATGCATCACTTAGAGGCTTTCCCTACCTGTCTTCTTCTTTGATCACCGTCCTTCCCATGAAGTCAATCAAGATTTGTTTCAGAAGTTGCTTTCCCCTGGGTCTCTACCATGACCTTCTTCAGAATAGGGCACACCTGGCCCTGCCTTTTCTATGCTATCTTGGTATTCATTTTATGTTTGTTTGCTTTAGGTATTTAGTTCTGCAAGTACAGAACATGATAGCCCAGTACAAGGACTTTATTTTTCTTCCACTAGTTCTCCAGTGCCTCACATTGTACTTCAGACAGAGTGGGATCCCAGTGAGTGATTGGTGCATGAATGGATTAAGTAAGGTATCTCCTACTCTCATGGGAAGGTATTTGGATCTTCCTCTGAGAATCATAAGCATCTCTTCTTGATATTTTACTTTTGTAAGGTGCTAAAAGGGCGTGCAAAGGACAGGAATGCAAATTATAAAAAATGTAGGAAGAAAAGGATTCGCTAAAGATCTTCTCTGTAGCCCTGATGGAGAATAAAAATTGACAAAGTAAACAAGACTTACTTGAGTTTTTCTATGCCAGATCGTAAATTAATAAAGAATTCCCTTTTTCTCTGACCTCACCAGGGGACTTTTCTTTTGGTTTTACTTTGAACATTTTTACTTTGGAATAAATTTAATTTGCAGAAGAGTTGTGTAGGTCATACAGAGTACTCTTAGGAAATCCCCCGCTAGTTTTTCCTGGTGTTCACATCTTTCACAACAAGGCATGTTTCTGAAAATTATGACGCCAACAGTGATGCATAACTGCTAACTGGACTCCACGGTTTATCCTTTGTCTCACGAGTTCCCCGGACTCTCTATTTTTTTCTATGCCAAGATCCCATCCAATTAACCATACCACAATTAGTCTCTATGCTCCTTAGCTTCCTAACTATGCCGTTTCTAACTTTCCTTGCTTTTTATAACCTTGAAGCTGTGTTCTAACCCTCTAGCTTGGCTCAATGTTTGACAAGATTCCAGCAAAGAGAAATATAAGATTATAATCTTTGTTATACTTTTCTGAAATATCATGAGTCTTGACAGATTCATTCCTTGCTCCACTCCCAGGCTCTCTAAGCCAAACAATTCTCCGTCCTACAATAAATGACCTTTAACTCCAAATCCCCAGAAAGAGTAGTGGCATCTGTTGCCTATGACTTAGGCATCTGTCAGTAACATTTCATATAACAGTACAAGAAAGAATATGGTTCAGAGTCAATGCAAATGGCTCAAAAGCAATTAAGAAATATAAGCTATTCATTTTAAGGATTATTTAAATTCTGTATGTGTCAAACTTTAAAAGATTAATTTGCCATAATGAGTACCAAAGTGAAAGCCCTGGCTTTGGAGTTAAGACATTCTTAGTACATTTTCAAACTGTGCCACTCAACAAACTGCTTTCAATACCAATTCTGACCTCAGTAGTCCCCTGTGTATCCATTTGTAATTGTAATTGTGCAGAATGACATTATGAAAGCAGTTTTGTGATCTTTATAGTCTGAAACTGAAGATTTTGTTGGTCACAAGGTAAGACACTGAAAGACCAGAAAGGGTTCTTGAGTGCTATAATTTCCTATTCCAAACGTTCTTTCTTTGATCTATCAGACTTTTAGAAAGCTCAAAAAACCGTTCTGAAGCTACAACAAGACTTGTGAAGCAGACTGCTGCCACTGAGTGTTTACAATGTGCCAAACCCCTACTTTATCTTCACTGAATCCCAGCACTGTGTTGAAGGTGGAGAAACTGAGGTCTGGGGTGCAGAGAGGTTGCTGTAATTTATAACGGGCACACACATAGAGTGTGCACTGTGATTGACTCAGGCCTGGCTCCTCTTGACAGAAAATCTAGATTGACATTCAAGGAACTTCTTCGAAGTCTTCACCACACATGGCAAGGGCGCTCGAAATCTTGTGTTGATGGCTGCAAGCTGAGGGCGCTGCTTCTGACTCCTTTGTGTTGCCCATTGAATGTAAAATGATGACTTCCTACTCTTTCAGCACATTCTCCACATTGCTTTACATCTTGATGGAATTTTAGATCTATAAACTATGACAAGTTGAAGGAAGTTAACAGTAGAAACAGTTATTTTTAGAGTACGGGAAAAGGATACATTTGACCATGCATTTCATACATAGACATGTCCCTAAGATGGTCAAGTACCTAGCTTCTGGTTCCAGGCTGAGCAATTCCCTAACATGAAGCCCACTGGATGCATGGTGTGAGTGAAATCACCCATTCTCCCACTCTTGCTACCAAATATCCTCTTGAATGATGTAGCATACTGCTCATTGCACTGAATACTGGCTGTTTCATTATGGTGGTGGTTTGAGTAACAAGCTTTCTGGGCTTGAGTCATAATTGAAACAATTAATATTGCTATACTCTTCTTTTGTTTCTACTTCTTTCCTATCATGGTGCTTTCTCAATGTCGCCTTCCAATATAAATCTAAAATTGGAGCAGAATAAACTACAAAAATGCTTGCATGTGTGGTGTACCCATTAAAGAACATGCACAACCAATGATCACCTTTATAGCAGGATTTATTAGCTTCCTTAAGTATGAGAAATTCAATATGTACCTTACAATACCTTTTCATGGCCAGCCAGAGTCCTTCTGATAGCCTCTTTCTTCACCCTATCATTTCCTTAGGACCCAACTACCTTAATAAATGAAAAAAAGGCCAGTTCAAGGAGTTGCTTGAGCCAGCCAAGAGTCTAGAATTCGACAATATACCAGTACCACAGCAGTTCAAAAATACCCTCATTCCAACACATATATGGATTATATTTATAATCATAATAAAGGACGTGACTTTAACATGCAGGAATAATCTGATTGGCTGCTGTAAGCATTTTTCTTATAGGCACATGGCCTACAATTGTAATTTACTTGGCTGTTTAATTACAGGAATTTACTCTTGGATTAAGATATGATTTGCTCTCACACAATCTAGGGAGAGCTCACTTATGTAAAACAGGTGCTTTAACCTAAACTTGTCAGACAATTACAGAGGCTGTTTTAAACCAAATTTATTTTGGTTCAAAAATCTTAAATGTCTTTGAAGATATTTCTCAGTCTCCCAGGGAGGCAAAGTCACATGATCTTTGTTCCCTAATCCTTCTGCTTTTCCATTACCTAGTATAGTAATAATAACTGATTTGTAACATCAAACTTTCTCAACTGATGGTCTCTTTAGACACACCATCATGTTGATGTCTGTGGCAAGGCTGTCTAGGTCAAGATGGCTTAGACCTCCTCCACCAGCAATGCTGTTCCCCTTGCCAGTGTGTCCTTCCGCTGTCATTTCCACAGAGAGAAGTTACTGGATTTCTTCTTTGTATGTTTGCTTGCTCTGACAGATTTTCCTTTCCAGTTCTTATTTATCAAGCACTCAACTAGAGTCTTAGCATCGGATCCCTCTGGCCTATTCTTTTCTAACCTGGGCATTCCTGTGAGCCCCTCATTCACATGAAATGGCAGGTTGTACTTGAGCCATTGAAGATATGTGCCAGACTTGCTTGAATCATAAGGTGAATACCATTTATGATCCAGTTTTCTGTATCACTCTCTAAAGAGGCCAACTTTCCACAACACTGCTAATGTAATAGTCATAATGAAAATGCATTTCCTTATTACATAAGAGCTGCTTATGAAATCCCAGTACATTTCTCACAGCCAGATTAAACATTTTATTGCCTTTATTTTTCATCAAGTATGCAAATTCTTTTTAGCAGGTTTCATTCTTGATTTAAAACCATTTTTCATGGAAAACTAAATCATTTATGGCCATATGGTCTCATGACAAAGCATAGTTAAGAAAAAAACTCAGTGAGTTTTATACAGAAATGCCTCTTTGATGTTCCTTCAAGTGAAAGAAACACACTTCGTAGCCGCAGAGAGAGGTGCCGTGAGAAAGAACTCTTAAATGTCGATAAACATGTAATGCAAGCACTTGCCAAAGATAAAAGACCGTCCACTTTCCTTTGCAAGAAGGGAAGACGCGGTTTGGGTCTCAGCTGTAAGAGTGAAAGAGTGCATGGAAGAAAGCGAGGAAGGCTTTTCGAGGGAGGGAGCAAGGTGAATTTTGAAGTGACAGACCATCTGAGCTGTTGGCATTCTGCACTGACATGTCCCATGCCATTTCTTTCCTGGGTTCGAGGAATTCAGGAAAACCTGTGGAGCTGCCACTAATGAAAACAAGGAACATCCAGTGGCAGGGCAATGCACAGCGGGCACTGTAATGCAGACAATTCATTTATAGTGCAACTAAGTCTCAGAGCACCATTGAAAGGCTTATACTTCTATATGTAGATAAGTGAACCAAGGTTCGCAAAGGAAAAGTAAGTTCGTGAAACTTGTGGTTAATAGGTGACAGTTCCTGGCTCCCAGCTCAGGGAGGTCTAACTTCACAGCCCACATTCTTCCCGCAATTGTGTTATGTCGTTTGGTAAATAAACAAATAATCAGAATTATTAAGTATCCCTTATCCTATTTTGTCCAACTCTTCCCTAGGATAGATTTTAGAAACTCAGAAAGCAATCATCAAACAGTCAATAGCAATATATTATTAGCACAAACCCACCTGCACCAGAAGTAATGCATAGGAAGAATTTGAGCCTCAGGACCATCATCGGTTAACAAATTCTGTCATCTTGACAAGGTACTTAATTTGCCTAAGCATGTAACTCCCCCTTTGAAAATAAGCATGATAACACTCTTCTCAAATAGACCTCTTTAAGAACTAAATTGCGTATATGTATATATTACCTGACTCTTTGTGGGAACAAATAAGATGATACTTACACATAGGCTTCTGGAGTCTACCTACAAGACCACGGAGTTTCTTCAAAATTCTTTTATCATCCAACAGCCCATCCCAGTCTCATATCATGGTGTGGTCATGGTGCTTTCACCATCTCTAGCATTCTGCCTTCAGTCAAAACACCAAGTTCCCATCACCCACTGTCTTCCATGCAAAGGGAGCTAGAAGAACAAGCAGCACAAGTCTTTGGCAAATTAAGAGTCTGAATCTGACTCAGAATCCCACATTGGCTCAACACCTTCTAAGGAGAAAGTTTGTAAGTGCTAACAACACTGTTCACTCTAGTCTGTGAGGACCTTTGCACATTTAAAAGCAATGGAATTTGTGCCCGGTGAGATGCGGCAGATGAAGATGGTGCTAGGAACATAGCCCAAAAGAAAGCAATTGTTGTTATGTTCCAGTCCCTTGGACATACAGATTCCAGGACCGAGGCATGGGAAATGTCCACCAAATTCAAAGCTAAGTTGGACATCAAAATTTTACTTTAATGGACCCAGGTGTTTTTCCCTATTCTTTTGTTGGGAAAGATCCTTACGGGGAGGTATGGATTTTAAAATATGATTTAATGAATGTTTCAGATTGTAGAAAGGCACAAGACCCAGGAAAAATATAAGAAATATCTGAACTTTCAGGTAGGATCAACCAATATGTAATAACAGACAGGAAAGCTTGCAGAGGTGGAGGAGTAAGAAAAGGAAAATGTGCCTACGCTCTAGACCTCGGATGATAAATGTCCTGGAAGTACTGTGACCTTACTGAAGGAAGAAAAGCACTGTTGGAAAAGGAAGATATATGCATGTAACAACAATTAAAGGGAATAAAGAGGCCATGAATTAGAAAGAGAGCAAGAGAGTGGGTATATAGGAGGGTCTCGGGAGAGGAAAAGAGAAATATAAATTATATAATTATAATGTCAAAATGAATGGAAAATATTTTCAAAAGTATTCTTACTAGAGAGAATAGCATTATATACTGGACTGGGGATGAGGGTGTGTCGGAATTAGCTTATTACTCAACAGAAACAGGAAAGTTTCTCAAAGCACAAGCATGGTAAAGCCAACTTCCACTTAATATGTAATGTCTCTGACTCTTCAATCCTTGATTTTTAAAATACTGCATTGTCTACCGTATACCATCTGTTAACACAGTTCTCGAGTACTAGATGGTGCCGTTCCTGGCTGGCCTCGAACTCATGATCCTCCTGCTTCTGCCTCCTTCAGCAAATCCTACCAGAGTGCGCCACCACAACCGGCGATGGTGCTGTTCCTTAAATCACATTCTTCGCTCTATGTTTTTCCCCAACACTGGGCTCCTGTGTGTTAGTGTTAACTTGCTGGAAAACCTCCAGCAAGCCACTTCCAGTCTCTGAGCCACCATGACTTCATCTTGATAGTGGGAACTGGGCAAAGGCATCTGCAAGTTCCTTGTTTGATCAAATGTACTATGAGTCTATGAATATTCAGAAGAGCATGATTAGCATAATACCAGGCTCAGAGAAAAGGGAAGGTAATTGACATTTATTAAGAGGCTATCGTAATGCTTTGTTTTGACCTAGCAAGAGAAAAAGCTTGGTTCACTTGCAGTATTTTCCAAATTGCAGGTGAGTTAAGGAGATAAAGTAATCAAAGGAGGTAAAAATATGTTATAAAAATGTTACCTTCATAAAACCTTATTGCAAGGCCATAAAGAAATCAATCTCAAACTGATGGGAAACTTCTTTCAGGCTGGTTGGCTTTAACTGTGACAGAAAACGCTCTATAGGTTCTATGGAAAGAAAAGACATCAATGGTCTTGTCTAGCAAGTCTGCATGTTCAGTATCAACCTTCAAGGCAAGGTGTGTGCATGAATACAATAGAGGCACGCTGTTATAGGAGTAACCAAGCATTTTGACTGGATTCGATGTCTTCTCCACAGGAGGGAAATTGCTCCTGGTACTATAAACATGGTCAAATGCCCATGGCTGGAAACGTCCTAGGTTTGAAGGATGAAGCAGGGGTTATTTTGTTATTTGACTAATGATACGTTGTCAAACTGCCTTCGATGTGTACAAATGCATGCTGCAACTCTAGCTAGACAAGCTTTGGTTTGCTTTGGGTAGTATCTAATGAAGAGAATCATAACTGGTCCAAATGCTAAGAATCAGGAACTGTGAGACATCTGCATCAAATGCTCACCCAGATTTTCAGGGAATATCACAGGAGAGCGAACAACATAAAGTAAAAACCAACAAATGAGAATGAGTGCTGAGAAATCCTGTGTTATGGGCATGGCATGGTTGCTGCCCTTGAGAACGCACAGGAGCTGTGCTTTCCTGAAAAGCCCATCAAGGTTCCATAATGAATTAATGGGAGGCTCCTGAGGCCTCATCCCCAGCTGAGGCGCTACTGGCAATTTGTGGCTGATGGAAGATAGTCACTTTTTTTTTTGGACTATGACAACTGATAGGCTGTTCATGTTTCATTGTATCACTCTACAGACATCACTAATTGAACTATATTTTTAAAAGGGGAGGTTATGAAGTTGGAAGAGGAACATGTTGAGGGGGGTGGTCTGAGCGTAACTGTAGCAGGAAATTGGAGAGGGTAATATTGTAAAATTACATTGTGTAAAAATCTCGAAAAATAAACACAGGTAAGAGGAAAAATATCAAAGTAAATTGGAATAAGTTGTCATCTTTAAAATTATTGCTTATTAAATGTATTCTAATCAATAGGAAAATCACTTCAGTTATAACAGTTACCCTTAATGACATCATCTTTGCTGTAAACCTTTTCCTTGAATCCTTCTATTGCCTTATGCGTTCAATCTGCATTTCTTCTAAAGGTGACTCTAAACTTAAGTTCCTTACCCAAACTCTTTTACTTCCTCTAGAAGAGAAAAATCATAATTGTTTGCAAGTGATTTTTATCTTTTACATTTAATTTCACTAATTCTTGGCAATGGAACATAGGGTAAGACTGTGAGGAAAGATGGGATCAGGGAAAGGAGGAAAAGGCAGAAGAGAGAAAGAGGTCAGGCCCAGAATCAACTTTCCTTTAAATGGGTCGGTGCCAATTTCAAAACTCTGGGTTCACAAACGAAATGGAAATACAGTGAAGCCATTGTTAATATGGAAGGATTCCGTTATCTGAGAAAACTGGGCCAGGGTCCAGGTCTGAAGTGTAGCCTGAGGCTCAGTATCAGTGCAGAATGTGACCCAAGAAGCCAGAAGCTGCCACTTCAGTCAAAGAAAGAAATGGCAGAAGCAGAGTGGAGAAGATAGAAATTGTCAAAGGGGCAAATACAGGTTCCTGGGGCTTAAATCAAGGTTATAGGTCCCTTTTTACAAACTGAAATCATGTATGTCTTTCAAAATTTGTTCATGCAGATTTTTATCCACCTTTCCTTTCTGATTCTGACACAATTGAAGAAATATATTTTGTACCACATGCAAATAAGATTATGAATGTAAAATAAATCATTGTTTAGTTATTTTATTATGGATGAAATATTTTCTTTAAAATGAAGACTTTTACTTCAGTACCAGTGGGACCATTCAATCCAGTTGTAATGTGAAAAGAAAAATGGAAATTGTTCCATTAATATTGTTCATTTAGACTTCAGATTTATTTCCAACTTTTGAAGCATTAATAGAATTTTAGAACTTCTGTGCAAAGACAACTTTCTAACAAAGTCTGAAAGCCATACTAATCTATGGGAAGAGAAATATGAATTTATAGAGTAGGGTGGTAGTTTAAATAGGAGTGGCTCCCATTGATATATATATGAATTCTTGCTCAACAGGGAGTGGCACTACTTGAGAAGGATTAGGAGGTGTGGCCTTGTTGGAGCAGGCATGGACTTGTTGGTGGGAGTATGGCACTGGGCGGAGAGGTCTTTGAAGTTTCAAATCCTCCCAGTGTCTTTTTTTCTTTCTTTTTCTTCTGCCCATGAATTCAGATACAGAATCTCAGATATCTATCCAGCACTACAGCACAAATTCTAATTGGTCTTAATAATAGAAACCTGGAGCCAGATATCAGGGCAAATGCTGGAGGATCAGAGAAACAAAGGAGTAAGCCATAGACAATTCTTACCTTGCCAGCTCCTCAGTCATAAAGGTGCTGAGCTCCTGTCTCTGTCCCACCTTATCACTTCCTCTCTCTGTCCAGTCATATCATTTCCTGTTTCCTCCTCCCTAGTGGTGGGATTAAAGGTGTGTGCCACCACTGCCTGGCTTCTGTGTTTCACTAGTAGCTAGCTCTCCCCTCTGAACTCCAGGCAAGCTCACTTAGCACAAACAAAATATCACCACACAGCACCTTGTCTGCCTGCATGCTACCACCGTGTTCTTTGCCATGATGACAGCAGACTAAACCTCTGAAACTGTAAGAAAGTCCTAATTCCATGCTTTTAAAACAAAATAAGAGTTGTTGTGGTCATGGTGTGTCATCAGAGCAATAGGACACTGAGATAGTTTGATACTGAATCCAATTACAAAAAAATTAAAGTAGGATCTTTGAGCCCTCTCTGTGCACCCTAGATTCTTATCTCTACCATGCTCCTCCTGCAAGGCTCAGAGACCACTGTGACAGAGGGGGAAGAAAGGTTATGAAAGCCAGAAGTCAGAGAGGACTAGTGTGAAACAATGCCTTCTAGATATGACAGGAGTGTGGTCCTCCTGAAACCTCAGCAACTGTGTGTGCACAAGATCAAGTCAATTAACATTAAAGCATAGAGCAAGGAGAGACCTTTTCCAGTCCTGCAAATCTACAGTTAATGGCTTCCAAGGGATAGAAAAATCTTCAAGATTTTCTTTCATAGCATGGCTCCTGATAGGCTATCCATGATCCAGTGGATGCTTCCATACTCCTGAGTGTATGTGAAGTACAAACTGGACTGGGTAGACTATTGTTTAAAAGGAAAAGAATCATGTTTTTGTTAGGGTTACTATTCCTGTCATAGAACACCAAGACCAAAAGCAAGTTGGAAGGAAAGGATTTGGATTACACTTTATATCATAATCCATTAATGCAAGAAGTTGGGGTAGGAACTCAAGCAGGGCAGGCTTCTAGAGGCAGAAGTGATGCAGAGCCAAGGAGGGGTGCCACTTACTGACTTGCTATCATGGTTGGCTCAACCTGATTTCTTCTAGAACCTAGGACCACCAGCTCAGGGATGGCATCACCCACAATGGGCTGGGTGCCCATCAATCACTAATTAAGAAATACCCTGTGGGTTTTCCTATGGAGGCATTTTCAATTGAGGTCCCCATCCCACCCATATAATTATAGCCTGTGTCAAGGTGACATTAAACTAGCCAGCATGCACAGAAGGGTAAGAGAAGGTGAAAGTGGACCTGAAATGAGTTAGAGGTGAATATTGTCCAAGTACTTTATATCCTTGTATGAAATTCCCAAATAACTAATAAAACTATTATATTATGAGTAACCAAGGGCAATAGTGTATTCACAAAAGTTGAAAGAGTGTATTCCATTATTTTTCCTCCCTTTTCTTCTCCTTCCTTGTCCAGTATTTGCCTACTGACTTGTTTGATGAGGACAGAAAGTCTTTGAAACCACGAATCTAAAGGATGTTAACTTCAGGCTCCTTCAAAGTTCTTGAATGCTTTGACTGACCTGGGTGCGGACACGTGGAAGTAATATACCTGGACTATATTACCTTCTTTTCCGGAAAAATGCCTCTGCTGAATTATGATTTAATTTTATGCCCTCAGCTTTTATAAAAGGTCACTTCTGAAGAATAGTCATTCATCCATTTGGAGAGCTATTCTGTATCTTTTGCAACAGCTACTGGAAGACTGTGAATATCATATAATCTGGTGTCTCAGATGAGTATTCATGTGACAGAGTTCTCCTCTAATTTAGTAAGAAGGAAACATTCTTTCTCTCCAGCTTACATTTCTATTCTACTTGAGAGAGGGAAGAAATTTAAAAATATATAATCTGGTGCTTTTGTTTTTATTTAGATATTACAAAGTACAAAATCATTCATATTCCTTATTCTTATAAGTGGTTCCAAAGCTCAAATTCCCAAAGGAGAAAATGTTTCTCTGATGTTAAGATAACCCAGCCACAAGTACCTAACAATTACTAAGTTCTCACAGGAGTGAGACAATAGTTGGCACTATTTCATTTCACAGGTAAACTCATTTAGTATTGAAAAATTTACAGATAAATATATAATAAAATATTACATATTATATATATATAAATTTGATCACTTTTTTCCTCTAGAGAAGCTCGACTAATACAATGTCCCTTTTTATTTCCTGTTTTCTTTCTCCTATTTAAGTGTAATAATGTATTTGACTATTCTGTTAATATCTATATAGGTAGTATTTAGTTTCTTTTATTATAAGTGGAGCAGAATGAAGGAAACACATTAGTGAATATTAATTTCTTTAACTATTCAGGGATTTATCACATGGAATCTTTTAAAAACTTTTTGAAATTTCTGTTTTTATTTATTTATCCACTTATAAATCAGATGATTTCTTTCTGTGATATGATCATATTTTTAAGCTAGTATGCTAAAATGATAATGCCAGTTATTATATTAAAATAGATAAGAAGGAAGACAGGCAGAGTTTGGTGCGGCAAGGAGGCTGAGGAATGATAAGCATCTGCCTCAGCCAGAGAGAAATCATGACAAAATATGGAAGACACACGAAGCATGACTAATTTTTATTGATGAGACGTCTTACAAGTCTCCCTTTCTCCTGATTTTCTCTTTGTCTTGGTTTTTCTTTTCTCAAATACAGTTTCTTTGTTGAATCGCCACATTTACAACTCCATTTCTTCTTTCTTAAATACTCTAAAACAAGTTCAAATGCAAATGTACTCAAATCTAAAACAAGAACACAGATCATGCAAACAGAACTTCATGGGACCTACAAAGCTATATTTTGAAGCCTCTGGAACATTTGGTTTGGTCTAGCACGAAATATAGAATGCTTAGCCAAACCAAATTTATTTTAATATTAAGACAATGCAGGAGACAGCTCAGTGGATAAAGTGTAAGCCTTGTGAATGTGAGACCCAAAGTTTAGATAGTCAGAGTCCACACAAAAGCAAGGTCATCAGCCAGCTGTAATCCCAGCACTTGCAGGGCTGATTACAGTGTCTCCAGTTCAAGTTGGCCAAGCTTCAATTGCCAAGCTCCAAGTTCAACGTGAGACCCTGTCTCAATAAAGTGGTGAGTGACCGAAGGAAGAAACCTGATGTCAGCTTTGTGCCTCCACACCCATGCACACAAGCCATTCATAGGACTACCCCCTAAACCACAAGCGCACACACAGTGCACACACACACACACACACACACACACACACGGTACATGGAGAGAAGGGAATGTGAACATGAAACTTTCAGCTTCACCAATGTAATGAGGATATATTACAGCACAAATCTGAAGAAATAACTGTGTCCCTGGGATTCTTTAAAGGGATTAGAGAGATGCAGCCATTAGGTTTGTGAGCACTGGCCAATGAGGTGATTTGAGAGGGCTAAATATTGCTTAGATTGTGCCAATAATTTATGACTTTCTTAAAAAATCTACTGGAGGTTTTTTCTGAATATATGTATAAATGTGTGTGTATGCGCGCGCACATGCACTCACGTGCTTTGCAGCCTTCAGTTCAGGTGGGAGTAGTGATCTTGCTCACCAAATGATGCTTATCAGCACCTCTAGAGTTCATTCTTTTTTCAAATTGGGTTAAAGGTAGAGCCCCGGGATAGTACTAAAGTCCTACAGTGAACGGAATAGCCCCACACAAAGTGTTCCATGGTCCTACACGTCCACAGCATGTGCTTGAGAAGCCCTGTGTCACTGTCTGCTTCTGCATGCCATTTCATATTTTATTGTGCTCCAGGCTGTACAAAAGCCCTGGTGCAAAAGAAGGGCAGCAAGGTGTGTAAACAATGTTGTGACCCTCTCAGGGCTCACAGCAAAAGCTGGCGAGAGACATGAACAGGAATGATTTAAATAAGAAAATAGAAATCCAATTAAATCAATTTTGCAAAAAGATTACACACATGCAGAAAGATAGGAGAAATCCTGCCTTCTTCATGTCATGCCTGAAGTGGCCCTGAAGTAAGACTTTCTGGGTGGTAGAATATGGCCGTGTTATAGATGAACAGCACAGTCCAATAGTATTTTCCTTCACACACACACAGCTCTTTCAGATATCTCCTTTCTTTCATTTACATCACAATGAGGAGATGGAGTTCCTTTCCTTGTTATTTATTTTTCATGTCTTAGAGAAACATGCATGACAATGTCCTGTGTTATCCTGTTCAGTGGCGTGGTATTTATTACTGTTCCTTGGCCCTGGGGAACTTCACTGACCTTCTTGAACTACGTTTCAGAAGCATTTGAAATCCACCTGACCAAATTTGATTTTGTACTTCTCTGTTAAGCCAGGGCAGCCAGGAAAGGCATTCCTTGCTTTCAGTCTGCTGCAGGCATCCCATTGAAAGGACAAGAGTCCACAGAAGGGGCTGCTTTGTCCACAGACTTCCTGACACTTGATTTTCATGAGAATACAAATAATGCATTTCGATCTTTATTTGGGAGAGCTAGATAATGCAAATGTTGACACGTGGTGGTTGAATGAGTAAGAAAATCAGATGAGGAAGGTCTAGGGCGCTCGCTCATCATCTTAAAAGATAAAATAAAAAAGCAGAACATGTACTTTGGATCCAGGGAGGCTCAAATGAGATAAGGAGCCATAGGTCATTCACACTAAGACATACAGAGAGGAAGCAGTAAATTAAAACTTTGTAGGGAAGGGAATCAAGGAATTCTTCTACGCTGGAGGCCCTTTAATTAATCTAGAACACAAGCCATCTTTCTGAAAGTATATATTTGAATAATCTCTATAAAAATACAACAAAGCACACTTTTTTTTCTTGAAGACTGAAGTACCCACGATCCCCTCCTCTAATCATGCCATTTATATATTATATAAATAGGGACAGACATTATGAGCCATAACTCAAGTATACATTTGTGAAAAAAGAAAAGGTTAAACTGTACATATTTAATAACGTCTTCTAAGATTGCATGTGTTCCTTGCTTTACGAACCACATTGTCCAATATCTTACAAGCTGCACTTTAATCCCAATAAAAAAAATTTAAGTGGAAATGACATTAGGACTTTAAGTGAAACAGCAGACCCAGCTCCCCCACGCTGCCCCGTCAGCTGTTTCCCACTCACGATACAGATCTGCATTCGAGTGTGGCAACTCAGGTCAGAACCAGCGTTCGGTGTGCCACCTCAGAAAAGTAATAACTCTTACAACTGCCGAGCTAGATAGATATCTGATTAGAGAAAAGTCTAAATGAATCTGAAGGTGGCTAGTTCACACAGCCATGTAAAACTGTTATGACCCTGGGCTCCCAGCAAGGTTTGCAGAGGGCTGGGAGATTCATGCCGGCCACAGACGAAGGCAGGGAGGCAGGGGGAAATGGACTGAGCGACCAACTGTCTAACTTTTCAGTTGTGGGTTTGCTCTGTGTTAACTATGGCTCAGAAGATTAAAGTCTTCATTTTAGGCAAAGAAAAGAAATAACGTTTCCTGTCCCATTTGCCAAGCTAAGTGAACAACTGTTCCTGCGCAATTAGAATTGTTAATTGATTTGAAAACATAGGGCTTTGAAGGTGGAAAACTGCTGACATTATTTCAGTGGGGAAATGCACTCCTGAGAGAGTGTGCTGCAGTACAATTTCTCTCCTTGTTTTGTTGAATATCCATCTATAAAAACACTGTGAATCATGCAGTAAAAACTGCTGTGCTGATATCATAAATCTCTGATAATAAAAATTTCATTGTTGAAACAATAAAATAGACTTTTATTATAACACAGAGTATCCACCTAAACATTGTCCTTTTAGCTTCTTCGAGTTAAATGTATGCACAGTTTTACAGTCTATAAACAGATCTGGAATAAAAGTTAATAAATGTCAAAATTTGCATTTCAAAAAATTCTTGCTGCATTTTAGGGAAGATCAATCTATGAACCTTTCAACATTATGTCAAATGAAATGCTAATTGTACCTTTAGGAATTTCAGAGAGAGTGACAAGAAACTAAATGCTCAATTCCTTTGCATCAGCAAGTCGGGGATAATTGTATATCTACTCTTGTGAACTTCTAAGAAAAAAAGGGGGGAAAAACGAAGAAAAAAGGGTTTTCTATTCTTTAACTCTGGAGGGTAAACTCCTTCAGCCACCCTCCATCAATCTACCTTCAAATAAAGAGTGTTAACGTGTTGACAGTGGACAAATCACACGCTGCTGCATTTATTCATTTTATAATAGGTTTGTCAAATGAGCCTCACTTAGAGAGATTTAAGAGTAAGAAAAATTTTCAGCCAGAAATAACCGACTTATTCCATTCAAATTGATGTAAGGTTTAAAGGTATACTTCTTTAAAGTCTAATCTTTATTAAAATGCACAATTTTTGAAGGTTGTCACAAAAATAAATACCAGGAGCCCAAAAAGTGCTTTTATTTTCCTTACCCTTAAGATAAAGCACTAATACATCCTATCCCTTCTCTATAATAAATCTTAGCTCAGGGTTTCTAAGAGATACAAATTATCCTCTATACTGCCTTGCAAGTGTGAGTATAGATTGAACCAATGAGCAATGTCATCTAGAAAATAGCACTTAGTGTAAGGTTTGTACCATTTTGGGGGGCATTATCTTCTCTGTGGCACTGCCTCCATTTCAGAGTCAGGCTGGAAAGGGTCGGTGCACCTGCACAGCAGTGACAAACGAAGGGCCCTGCAACCCAGCGGCAGCTGATAGTGTTAACGTGCAGTGTTTGCTCACCTATCACCATTTTCAACACAAAATAGGCATTTGCTCCTCTTTCAAATACCATTTATGGATAGCATCAAGTCAAAAGCAAAGATTGCCCCCTTCCACATTTCTGGATCTCTACATTGTCTATTGATATGTATTAGGGATATGAAGCAAAACCACTCCAAGCGTTTGGAGGACTTCATTTACTAGGTATATTACACAGGGCCATTTGCAGGCACAAACCAGACAGCCAATTTGTAATCCTGCCTCCCATATGGAAGAAACACATCACAGCACTTATACAAAGCAGCCACAATTTGATTTATAAATTCTATTTTAGAAAATTCAAGGGGAAGTAATATGTACTTCCTCCTCTATTTTACACAGATGTCAAGTTGCCAAAGCACATATGTGTGTATATATGTATATGTATATATATATATATATGCACATACACACACATATATATTATATATTAGGACTTAACTTATTCCACATATTTTGTCATTAAAATGAAAAAAATATATTTTATTCTTAATCTCTAATTATGCATAATAATTTGAATTTTCTTCATGTAAGTAAAAAATTTAAATAAATTCTTAGTGGTATGCATAAACAAATGAGCATCACAGAACCATGTGTCAAAGAGTTCTCTCCACTGAACAATTGTGTCGCCACCCTCCGAGCGTACTTTTTCCCACATGACCTGTGTGACAAGTACAGATTCGATTTAATTTTTAGACCAAAATATTATATTTTAAGGGCACTGAGACAAAAAGGAATAGATTAATTATTTTCAAAGTGTTTATTGTGCAAGAGAGTTCCTGATGTATTATGAGCGGTTTATTTAATGTAAGAAAACAGGGACATAATACTTAATAGAACATAACATTTGACAGAAATTTTCCAACTCTCTCTGATACACGCAGTTCCTAAAACAAATGCAGGACGATCAGCTAGTCTGCGAATCCTTAAAGGGAATTTCTGCACCCAGCTTTGTTATCAATCATCCCAATTTTGTTCCTGTTGTGCTACATTGGGGAAAAAGTCTTGAGCAGGGGACAAGCGCACTCTAAACAAAATGCTCATCTTTCTCTTAAGAGTCCAAACGGAAGGCTAATAAAGAGCATTTAAAATAAAAGGGCCCATTACTCCTCAGTTTTATATGAGCTTACATGCTTTCATTGTGCAGAGTGTGTTATTAATTTAACATGCCAGATTCATAGGTTTCTGCGGTATCAGGTTTGATGTATTCATTATCGGCACTCAGTACATTAATTCACGCTGAAGTCCGGTAAATCAAAATTATACCATCTGGCTTCCTGTTCTTAATGATGAATTTGATGTAGGGGTGATTAAGATTGTTAGGCTTTTGAATTTTAATGTAAAAATTAGGGGATTAAAAAGGCATTTAGAAATGACCAATAGTTAGAATAAACTTACTGACAGGATCTAATTTGTGTACTTGCTGGTAAAGCTCCATTTTAATTAGCAGCCGTAGTCTTTCAGCACAAGCTCAAAGAGACAGAAGTTTAGTGATTAAGAAGATGAAGCTGTTAAATTGATAAATTGACCTTGAAATACTTGTAACTGTGGGGGACGGCCCAGTAACTCAAATTGTTAGTGTGTTGCAAACACACAGGGAACAGAGCCCAAGAGTGACCCTAGACAGAGGTTTGCTTTTTCTTATTCCTGACTCTCTCTGCCTTCCCACTGCCCACCACCCCTGCTCTCTCTGGTGTGGTCCGTCTCTCTCACTGTGCCACCCTTATCTTTTGGGGTAAGAGCCGGGGAGCACAGATAAACAAACCTGGCAGAGCCACCACTTGGCACGCTAACAGTAAGATGGTGACGGTTCCGTTAGCGTTTCAGAGCTCTTGACAGGTGACATTGAAAGGTACGTCTAAACTTGAAAGGATCGCATTGGTCCTCTCTGTCTCCTGCTACACTGATCCTGTACACACACAGGAAGGTGTCGGGAAGAAAGACACTTGAGCAGTGAATTAACACAGAAAATCTAGGGCACAGCCACCAATCATCTCCCTTCGGCAACACATATTTCAGGGGTGGAAGTCCCCATTCTAACCATCCCCAGCACCAAGCCTGGATATTGCACACAGTCACTGCACTCAAACTTGACATGAGACTTTTTAATTGAAAGACCAATCTGACATGGATGTTCCTTTGACAGTTAAAATTGCCTCTGGTTTGAACAAAAGCACTTGAAATGTTACACCGAACTCATTACACCTTTTCTGCATAAAGAAGTTAATAGTTAAAACAAGTTAAGACAGAAGAGAATCTTAATGTACAATATTATTAGAATAATATAAAGAAACATTCTCAATTTCTTCTGAGACTAAAAGTATAAGAACTGATACAATGGAAAAGTGGGATTTGAAGTAGAATTATTTCCTGGGAAGGGAAAAAAATAATAGCTACTACCTTGTGCAGTCTCGCAAAATGAGAGGCTTTAGTTCCTGTGAAATTAATAAATGCAGTCACTAATGCACTGGAATAAAGTACAGTCGGAATGTCTTGCAGCGGAAAAACAAGTGCATCTGTGTACATCAACAACGTGAAGCACCCTGATTCCTGGCAAGTCAAGGAATATTTTAAATCTTATATTTTAGAGGAAATCGAATCTTGACTAACCACTGCAATTTATGTCATTTTAAATAAGATATATTTGAATAAGTATATTTTTCATGCCCTAAAAAGACTGATGTCTTCTTTTATCAGCTCATCCTGTGACACACTTGAGTAGGTAGGTATATTGATTTTTTTTCTTTTTCTGATGGCAATGAAGTGTAAATGGAAAATATCAGACTTGGCAATCACTTAAACCATGTGAAAATTTCAGAGTGAAGGCTATTAGAGTCACTTTGTGATCTCCCCAGATGACCAGAGGGGGGGAGGAGGGGAAAAACATTTCTACATTTCTTCAGATCCTTTTTGTGACAGCTAAGGAGAATAACATTCTTTCTAATACGCCAGTTTTCGTCTCTGGTTGAGAATAACCTCCGTGCTTTCTTATGTCACTGGCTGGGAGAAGATGAAAGAGCCAGCCTTGTGTAAATGGCTTTGTCTAACCATCCGTCTTTAGCTCTGCATGGCAGCTGTACTGTTGACATTAGCTTGTGCACTGGGTGAAATTGAAGTGAGTTAAATGTGACCTTGGCTTAGTTGCTGAAGTAGAAATGAACTCTACTGGGAGTGAAAAAAAATAAGACCAGTTTCTCTAACTTCATTTTTTCTTTAATGAGTTTAACAGCACTCCTAGGATTTGGTACATTTTACAAAAAATGCTTTATTTCCTTTTCTATTTTATACTGAGTAATCAGCATGTAGTTAGGTTCGCTTGCCCTTTTGTTATGAAGTCCTTGCTTTGGGTATTTAAATGCCACATTTTTAAAAATAAAGAGGCACAATTATTTAGTCCCATTTTCCACCTGATTCATCAACAGCCGGTAAATATGGCCTAAAACTATTCATGCTTGTTTGTCCTTTGACTTCAATCATCAGTACTGGACCATGGGGACATTTTTAAATATCCAGTGTTTCTGATAATACTGCATTGTCCATGCTTGCAATCACTAAACAACCTGCTGGAGACCCACGTGAGAAAGGTGACAGGACAGACTAGAACACTGATATCTTTGTTTATTTTCCTAATATAAAATCAGACAATTTTAATATCCAAAGATTAGTCGTTTAGTGGAAATAATTCTAAAAATCTTTAGAGTTTTAATTCTTGTTTGACCAAACTTTATTCATATATATGTATATATGTGTGTGTGAGTGTGTGTGTGTGTGTATGTGTGTGTGTGTACAGATGCAAACACACATTCTATATGTGCCTATGTCTCCTCCTGTATACAGGTGGATGTGGTCTTTGTAGGTACAAGTTGCTTTCTTGCAATGAGCAACAACTGAGTCTTTCAAGCTCAGTGACTGTCATCAAGATGTTCAAAACAGCCAAGACAAAGAGCTGAAATTTGCCATCTAGAATCTGAATATAGCCTAATTTCCTTACCATTTGCACTGCAGATTTCCTTAAGAATGGCTTCTACCCTATGCTAGACTCACCACCACGGACCACCCTGGAGCCTGCCTTTTAGCCTTCTTTTTAAAAGCATCCTTATAACAGTTTCCCGTTTTAAGCCTTTATTCTTTTCCCTGGTTTATTAGACAGACTGACCCCCAAAGATATTTACATTCTAATCTTTAGAACCTATAGCCATCTTGCCCTACCTAGGAAAAAAAATGAGTAAAATAGAGATTCTGACAAGGAGAAATTCTCTGGACTGTCTGTGTGGATCTGATATTCCTGTGAAGGTTTCATGGGAGAATTATTGGAGTCAGAGTCAAAAAAAGAGATACAAGAAGAGACTAGAAGTTGGGATGATGTGGGACATTAAACTAGGGATGCAGGAAAGCACCAGTGACCAGAAAGGACACATGAAGGCATAGTCCTCCCCTAGACATGCAGAAGGGGCATGGTAGAACCAGCTTAAAATCTTGGATCTTTTCCCTCCAGAATGGTTAAGATAATGGTTTTGAGTCTTTAAGTAATTTGTTGCAACAACGTAAGAAAATGAATACCCAGGTATGTGAATGTTGCAATCATTGACAGTCTATCATATTTTCATAGAGTCATTTAAGTAATTTGTTTATGATCATTTTTCTCACTTTTTTTACATGTGCTCACTCCAGTACAGAGCTCAGAGTTAACAGGCTTAAAAGGGGTTCATGAGTAAATCTTAAAATGAAATGCCCACAGTCATCACCATGTTCAGAAATATATGACCATTCAGAAAGCTTGTGTACAACTGTAGGTGGATCTAACCATGCCAGGACAGCATAGCATTCTACTGAAGGCTAACATGGCAAACCACAGAATGGAAAAGATTTCATGGAAAGAAAGCATTGTAGAAAAGGCCACGGTGGGAGCCATTCTTCTAGAAAGCAACGTTGAAGTAGTTGAGGGTTTTTAAGCAACTGAAAAGGATAGTTAGGGCCACTGTTGTGGTGTGAATGAGAAATGTCCCTCATAGTCTTGAGCTTTTTGACACTTTTTTTCTGGTTAGGGCCACTGTTTGCAGAGGTTTAGGAGAGGTAGTCCTGCTGGAGAAAGTCTGTACTGGGGCAGGCATTGAGAATTTAAGGCAATTCCCTACTCCCAATTCCTAATATCCCCCCCCCTTTTTTTTTTCCATTCAAGATGTAAAATCTCAGCTTGCAGCTTCAGCTGCCACTACTTCCCCGCTGATGAACCCTAATTCCTCTGGAACCATAAGTACAAATAAACTCTTGCTCCCATAAGTTGCTTTGGTCATCATATTTTATCATAGCAATGGAAAAGTTAGTAACGCAGAGATTTAAATGGCTGCGGTATCTCCTCTCCATCTCCACTGAGAAGTTATAGCCCGAGACAGTTGGCTTAGCCTGCACACGTACTATAAAGCAGACACCCTTTAGTGGAACTCAGATGCCAGTTCACATAGGAACGTGGGGTGCTGTAATGAGCCAGTCACCCCACTTTCCTGAACTCTGTTTTGCTGTTTGCAGGGCTCATTATGCCCATACCATAATACTGTTGTGGGCTTTTCATATAAAGGATAAGAAAAGAAATTAATACTACCTGATATGTAGGAGGCAATCTGCAAACATGAGTTCCTCCTGGTTCTCTGGTCTCAGTCAATGGAGAGGGCCTGAAATCAACTCATATCATCAGGGTAGCCTGATTTTTGCTCTTTTTCCACCCAAACCTCACTCTAGGTTCCTAGTTGTCTTTATAAATCTTCATTCATCTGCTTCCCCTCATCACCCTCATTTTGACCTTTATAAAATTATGAAGGCCTACTAAGAATAAACATATTTTCCAATTACTTTCTTGTATCATTATAAAAGAAACTTATCTCTAATTTCCCTTGTTCAATGCCATTTACAGAAAAGAAAGACACGTGCCTTACAATTTAAGGCACATTAAACATCTTATGTATATATTTTAAAAGTAAGATATTTGGATAAAAATATATGTATATGAGTGTATATATCTTAAATCTTCCATGGATATTTTGATTTTGGTGTGGATATTTCATAAAATTATATTCGATAGTGAAAGTGCAAAATCCAGTGTGAAGATTCACAGCCTGATAGGCCTGGGCTTTAAAAGTACACATCTAAATATGTATAAAATATGTATTAAATATTCATATATATTTATACATGCAGTAGCAGTTAGTGAAAAAAGGAAGGAGAAATATTGTAATTATATTAAAATCTCAAAAGTAAAAATTAAAAACTAATCTAGCCACGTAAGGCCCAGGAAGGAAGCCTGTAAGCAGAATTCTTCCATGGTTTCTGCTGCACACTCTTGTCTTTAGTTCCTGTCTCAGCTTTCCTCTGTGACTGACTTTAACATGCAAGATGAAACAAATCCCCCAAAGTTTGTTTGGTCACTGTGGTGCTTATTGTAGTAACAACGACCTAACTGGAAATGTTTGTCCACAAGGTAGCAAAAAGCTTACGTCATGTTTGAGAAAAACAGGTTGAAGAGAACGTGGTGCAATAACTTTTTGTATAAGAGAAAGCAGGATGATAGGTTTGGGGAAAATAACTTGCTAATCAAATACTAAAAGTTTTGAAGCAATCACTATTGAGAATAAAACCCTGAGGTTTTCATAGTAGTAACAGCACATAGCAATCTAATTGCACGGTTTGTTCAATTTGAATTTTAAAAGGAAATAAGATTTACGTTTAAGTTGTCTGTCATTGGTCAGACATTAACCTAAATCAGACAGGAGTCGAAATCTGTGGGTTACTAACTGTGATACTCTTCCTCAAGGTTTTGCCAGCTATCTCCCTTATGGTCCTGTCTCAGCAGCTGGGATGGGCAGTGTCTCCTACCACATCTTGCTTTACTCACACATAAGATAGATTCATAAGGGCATCTCTACCATGAGGGTGGCAAGAGGATCAATGAGTTCCTTTACACGGTGTTCTTAAGAAAGTGTTAGAACAGAGCAAATTTTCGGTAGAGGTAAACCATTGTACTTACTTAACATGACAAGAGTCACCAAAGCCACCATGACACAGGTTCTATGTCACTAAGAAGATTCAGAGAAGTAAGCATGTAGTTCGACCTGTGATGGTGACAATACAATGAAGAGAGACAAACCCAAGCCTGCCATTGGAAAAGAGACCTTTTAAAATGGAAAACCAGATGCAAACTTCTGAGCAGCCTCCATAGAAGAATGACACAGCTTGTTTTCTTTCTAAAACAGGGAGATGTATCAAAGCCCTGAAGTGATGGCCACCAGGAAAGCAGACTCAAGAATGTTGTCTAGGAGTTTAGAAGGAGCTAATTAGGTACCTACCTACTTCCCAGCATGCATCAAAGTTTTGCACTCCCAGAAGGAAAACAGGCATTGAACATGAGCTATCTGCTTTGTATGAACAATCTGAGCATAGAAATATATTCATATCTGCCAGAGTTATGAAACTCTCCTAAAATTCAAATCTCTAGATGCCAGCAATGGCCACCCTTGTAAGTAGGACTTGGTAAGTAAAATAGGTCACTATGTTAATTTATTTAAGCATTATTACACATTATGGTCATACTGTCATTCCTAAGGGATCTTAGTGAATAGTAACCTGGTCACCTCCCAGTATAAAAGTCACATGTCTTAGAAACATAATCAAATTGGTGTATACATAGCAAAATCTGCTGTAGATTGCCAAGTATTAATTAGGACAATGACCCATGCAATTATTTTCTATTTACATTAGAGCCAGGACAATGTAATCATTGCTTTTTGCTACAACAGGGTAAGGTACTCTGAAAAAAAATACGCAAGACTTGCATACTTTGCTTTTAATTCCTCTTCACTTGTTTTGATGTACAAAATTTTAAAACAAATGAAGCCCAAACTCTGAGCAGGTAGTGGTCAAGTGTGTTGAGATTTGTGAAACGACAAAGAAGAGGCCTCTAGAATCTATACTGTTCCTAAAGATGCTACAGCATCATCAAATCTGGAAATGCATAAGATTCAAACATCCGTATTTGATAGTGTATACAGAATTTACAGACAAGCATGCACTGCTAATGGTCACTAAACAAAGAAGTTAGCTATTACATAAGGGATAGCATAAATAAAGGTAGTATATTAATACTTAGTTCTCTAAAAGATAGCTGATCAGAGCATCTCAATTCACACTTAGGTGACACAAATTTAGGGGTGAGCACTTAAATCTCAACCTTGAGGCATTTACAGGCCCTGGTGGAAGCATAGACATGCCGTGCACATGCACTTCATCAGGAAGTACAAGCATTTCACCAAATGACTATCCAAACATGACCTGAACGAAAACAATGCCAAAAGACATGATGAAGCAGAGTGGAGAAAGTCTAAAAGGTCTCAACCCTACAAAAGAACCATAGAGAATTAAGAAATGTTGTGTGTAGGAGACTAGTCTTCCCCAGAGGAAAAGCATACCAATTGCTTATCTAATACCAAAAGGTCAGCCTAGAAGCCATACATACCAGTATCATTATACAGGATGAGGAGGTTATACTTAGGAGTGTGTGTGTGTAAACCTGCAGTAACAATGCAAAAAGAGGACATGAAATTTAAAAGAGAGCAAGGAAGCTTATATGCAAGTACTTAGAAGGAAGAAAGGGCAAGCAAAAAAATGTTTTAATTATATTATAACCTCAAAAAAAGTGGAAAAGAAAGAAGAAAAGATGGAAGGGAGGAAGGAAGGAAGGAATGAAGGAAGGAATGAAGATAGGAAAGAAGGAAGGGAAGGAAGGAGAGAGGGAGAGAGGGAGGGAGGGGGGAGGGAGGAGAAAAATATATACACAACACTGTTGAAAAAGCTCCAAAAAGAGTTTCAACTTTAAGCATTTTGCTTTGTGTAGTTCAACAAATTATTTGGCCTCTGGGTTTTAGTTTCCTCGCTTGGGAAACATTATAGAAATGTGCTAAACTTATAGTTTCAAAACTGTTAAAAACTAGATGAGGTAGCTGTGGTGTCCAATTTAAAAAACAATGCCAAGTTTCTAGGACATCCGAAATACTAAAATATTTTTATTCTGCAAGTCCTGCACTGGCAGATAAAGGCTGTAAAGATCCCTCCTTTTGGTTAGAATTACCCTATAAATAGTCTGATCACTAGCTGGTGGTAGACGGCAAAGGAAAAGTTGACAGACTGTGAGTGCCTTTTCCCTTGAAATGTACTTGTTTTACTGCTTTGGCTCTTTTTGCTTAGTGCATCCAGCACCAGTTCACAGTGGGTTTCTGACTTGAAACAGACCTGAATAAAGCCACTAAACATGAGCCCCCAAGTCACTGGCTTCAAGCTATTGAAAAAAACTGTTCTATAATAACAGATTCATCAGTGAAGAGTTATAAATGTAAGCCTCAAACACCTCCTGAGTATTTTAAAAATCAGCAATGAACCTGGCTGGACAGAAAGTTTGTGTTATAAGATATCACAAGGTGTCTAAAAAACACAAGGTCAGTCTGAGAGAAATGATGCATGGGTCTTAATTAGGTCTAGGCAAAGTGCAGAGTCCAGTGAAAGGGTTATTGTTTCTGTTCTGGGACCCAAGGAGTTGGTTATTATGCAACAAATAATTGTGCTTAGTATAAAATAAAACTTGATGGCATACAGCTCATGAATCTGTGCAAGGTAAATTTGAAGGGAACTGTGTTTTTTAAAGGCCCATAATAATGCATACTGAAGGATTAAATCCCTGAATATTCCAACTTGAATCCCCATTTAACTCTGTTAATCACACAGATGAAAACTAGAACATTGTAATTTATCTAAGTCATTGCAGGAAAAAGACATATGCAAATGATGGTTGGACTTGGATAGTATTATGTATGCCTATGTTGTATCTAAATTTTTGTGGGTTGCTAATTCTAAAGCTCTGGAGCGATGAAAAACTTTGCATTTGGGGATTTTGAAGGAAACGACTTTAGGAAGCATAAACGAGCCCACTGCTGGCACCATAGAATCCCAGGCAACTGTTTTTGTGATAAAACAAATTGAGGCAGTTTATAATTTTCTACTGCTCTTTTTTTAAATGATTTTGTTATTTGCTTGTGCTCGTATCTTTTGCTAATGGGTAATCTTGGAGGTAAAGTCTATTTCTAAGTATTCCACAATAGCTCTGTGGGCAACCTGCTGTAAAAAAAAAAGAGTCAAGTGAGAAACACATACTTCTTCATGTTATCTCGTTTTACTTCATTTCCTAATCCATCAGCTGAGAACTACTAGGGAAGCTAACTTCTGAGCAGAAAGTTCCACCAGCATTTTTCATGACTCCTTGCATGTTTCATGATGCTCAATCTTCAAGGATATCCTCAAGTCCATTTTGAGAAAGAATGAAATAAGGCATAGCATTCCAGACCAACTCAGGATCACCATGGTTTTCAAATATGTCTACTGTTCTACAAAAAACTTGGATGAAAGTATTCAGAATAATAAAATCAAAGGTCAATAGTAGTAAAAATAAATCCAAGTAAGATAGTTTGCTGTTTACTAAATTAATAAACTTACATCTGTTAGCCAAGATAGATCCTAGTAGGCCATACCCAGCTAGGCCTCATCAGGTATTTATGACCACATGGATAATGCATTCATGGAAGACATTATCTTCGACATCATGACGAATTACCCAATAATACATTTAAGCTGTCTTTCCAGATTGGTTATGGAATTTTATATGTTCTACATCTCCATTTCTCCTATAGTTAGTTCAGTATCATGAATCCTCAGAAGATAATACTGATACTAATAAATTTCCCCAACAACTGTCATTGCTGTTGTTGTATCTGAGTCCAATGGCAAAGAAGAAAACAGGCAGAAGTCTTAGAAAGATCCATGTCTTCGGTTCTCCTGAAAAACACTGCCATTGTCTCGAATTTAAATAGTCTTAAATTTTATCACTCTGCTTTTCTCATGTACTGGTCTACAACTGCTCAAATCCAGAGCATATGCAATATATTTTGCATTTTTATTGTAAATAGTAAATGTGGTCTTCCTAAGTTGAAGCAAGTTTAGAATACATCAATAAAAGTATATAACTTGCTTAAAACACTTTCTAAAGGCAAGGTTCAAAAGCACTCTGAAAATTTGTAAACTTGTAAAAATGGGAGATAAATAGATGATACAAATTCTTCTCCTGAAATGCATGATAGTATGTGAGAGGTGAGCTCTATAGTCTGTCTGTGGGGCTCGTTCCCCAGTTCAGGGAGCTCCAGTATACTCTCCTGATTGAGGCTGAACAACTCACAATGCTTCATATGAAATAATTTGAGTTTTGCTACAATTATGATACAGTGAATATTGGTTTCCAAAGGCAACGCTTTCTGTAATTTTCTAAAACATTTCGCATGTATAGTCACAATTTCTTCCAAGTCCTTTTAAAAGTTTGTTTTATATTTGAAAATTTTCCAGGTTTCATACATAAGTGGTCTGTTCATATCATTTCCATCTATCTCCCTGTCTCCTTCACTCCTTTTTAAAGGCATGAAATATTCTTCTTTAGTTATTGTTGTTGCATAATTATGTAACATTTGTTACATATATGTAAATACATCCTGCGCAGACCATTTACTGTTGCTTATGTTTGCATGTGTGTAGGGCTGACCACTGTGAATTAGATAAGCTATCAGGGGTCCTTTCCTAGAGAAGAATGACTTGTCTCCTTTAGTGACTGTTCCTGTAGCTATTCCTCTAGGGAAGGGGCTCTGTGAGATTTTGCTGCATCTTAAACACTTATTCTTAAACCCACAAATAAGTGTAGCTCTCACCCCTCACCAAAGAAAACTTCACTTACAACAAATTATTATGGAAATCCAAAACTGAGAACAAGTGGCCATCAGTGCCCAACCACAAGAGACACATCTACAACATAACTTTCCATACCTACACTTTAGGCTCAGGTAACACAGAGGAAGTGAGACGGGAAGGGCAGTCAGGGTCGGGGACCAAGATGGCTGCTCCTCAGTGTTTTGTTAAACATCACAGTCTGGATTTTGAAGCCCGAGTCTGTTATTGGATAAATGGCCTCAACGTCAGAGAAGTAAATGACGAAAAAATTACTGTTACTAGTTATCACCAGGCAAGATTTGTAGAAATGTAAAGAGATTATTAGAGGTAAGACATCTGTATGGAATATATACATATATGTGTGTGTGTGTCTAAACTCAATTAGTATTTTATGAACAAATATACTTTAAGCACATTTTCAAAACTAATATGAAGCATAATTCATTTATATTAGACTTCTAATCTAAAAATGTTAATGCCTCCTGAATCATATTCATTCTATAGCACAGTTAGTATCTTCATATGATGAAATTTCTAGGTTTTAAGTATTATTGTGTTTTGCTTCAGTGTCGTAAAAGTATTATTAAATGCGCATACCAGCAAGTCACTGTAGTCTTGAAAACCTACTATCTCAGATACCTTTCAAACTCCACCCCCAATCCAATCTTACTACTTTCCTCCATTCTCAAAGGAAAAGTCCTTCTCTTCTTCTACGAGCCGGATGTTTTCATTCATACTATATATCAATATGATTTTTCATTTATTAGAGATTTTTTGCAATCAAATCCTCCATTTCCAACTGTTTCTTACTATTGAGTCACCATCTTCAGGATATAAACATATTCTCTACACAGGAAGGAAAAAGCAATATTTGCCTAACATCTCTAGAACATCCAGAGTTTGAAAAAAAATGCATTCATCTCAAGTACACGTGGATCATTCTCTAGAGAAGCCATTTGCTGAATCTCAAAGGAAGACTTTACTAAGATAAAAGTCTGAAGTTGCCCAAGGCATTTTCTCCATCCACAGTGGAATGAAGCTAGAAAGCAGTATTAGAAAGTTGATATAAGTGTGGGAATAATAATATTCTTTTATAATAAATGGATCAAAACAGAAAATGTAAGGAAAATCAGAAAATGCTCAGTGTTGACCGCAAGTGAAAATACAGTATTAAAGAGGCTACAGAATCCACACTCAAGATTAGGAAAAGCAGGAGCCAGATGACACATACATGTAATTCCAAGCATGTGTGGATACCGCTGGAGTGGATACTGAGTTCAAGGCCAATCTGAGCTGAGAGAGAGAGAGAGACACAGAGAGAGAGAGAGAGAGAGAGAGAGAGAGAGAGAGAGAGAGAGAGAGAGAGAGAGAGAGAGAGAATAAGAAAAAAGATAAGGATGGTTTATTTGTGGAAAGAAAAAAAGACTACTGGTAATCATTAATTATTAATTCATTGTTATTTATGCTTGCTTTGGTTTCTTTTCACTCAAGGCTATATGGTTTTGTTTAGGACATTTTCCATGTTGATATTTCTAAACATCATTCATTTACTCTCACTTCAATACCATGAATATAAATATCAATTAATTTACCAGTTGTAGTGTTGGCTAGCTTTATTAGAGCTTACAATTATTCAGAGACTAATATAGGCAATGTGGCCACGAATGCGCTCTATATACATCCAGTGTAAATGATATCTGAGGTCATCAAACTGCTGAATCACAAAGTATGCACATAACCAAATTCAGTAGATCATAAAAATTGGTTTTCAAATTTTGTTAAAGTAATTTGCATTCCTATTAGCAATGCATTTTGAAGTTGACACTTTTGTGATGTATGCCAATCAAAGGATGTGAAATGGTGTCACATTGTGATTTATATTTTAATTTTCTTGTTTTCCTAAAGAATATTAGTATCTTTTATAATATTATAGATCCACTCTTATTTTGTCTCCTGAATGAGGAGGTCTAGCAATAATTTTTCAGAACAATTATGTTATTTTCAGGGAGTGGATTTAATCAAAATGCATTCTTTACAGATATAAAACTCTCAAAGAAAAGTTAAAAATATATGAGAAATAAATAATGGGGCAGGAAAAAGGATTAGTAGGAATAGAGGGGACAAGAGAAGGTAATGAGGGGCTGAATTTTGTCTAACTACACTATAAGCTTACATAAAGTGCCACATGAATGTATAATTGATATGTACTAATTAAAATTTGAAGGCTGGAGTGTTTAAAATTTCAAGGTGCTGGTGCTCTTACACTTCGGTTCCCTGAACCCACGTGAGGCAGCCACAGGTACTGCTAACTCCAGCTCCAGAGCCTCTGATGTCCTCTTCTGTTCCCGTTGGTTGCATGTGCTCATGTGTGCCTATCTGCATGGAGACATACGCACACACACACAACACACAAAGAATCTTTAAAATAATCTTTAAAAAACAAAAATGACGATTATTTATTTCCTCATCTTTTTCTTACAGATACAGTTATTTAACAAGCTCACTATCCTAATAGCAACTTATATTTCTCCTATTTTCCTTCAAAGTTTGATTTGTTTACTCACCTTCAGATATTCTTGAATTTACAAATTTTGAAATTTTTATTGATTTTATTGAGCTATGCATTTTTCTGTTCTCTCCCTTCCTCTTTCCTTCCCTTCAACCCTTTCCCATAGTTTCCATACTCCCGGTTTACTCAGGAGATCTTGTCTTTTTCTACTTTCCATGTAGTTTAGATTCATGTATGTCTCTCTTAGGGTCCTCATTGTTGTCTAGGTTCTCTGGGATTGTGATTTGTAAGCTTGTTTTCTTTGCTTCATGTCGAAAAGCCACTTATGAATAAGTACATATGATATTTGTCTTTCTGGGTCTGGATTATTTCACTCAATACGATGTTTTCTAAATCCATGCATTTACCAGCAAATCTCAAGATGTCATTATTTTTCTGCTGTGTAGTACTCCATTGTGTAAATGTACCACATCTTAATGCACTCAGAGATATCTGTTCAGCTTGTGGGGTTTTTTTTGATTTAAGAAATAATTTATAATGATATTTTCTTAAGGCAGTTGCAAACTTTTGAATTTCACACTGAATACCAATCCATCTGGAAATTCTGACTGTTTGTAGTATAAAGTTGTAATTCATCTTCTCACAGAAATAAATCTATTGTTATTTAAGTACTAAAGTATCACTTCTAAGTGACCAATAAGTATTTCTAATTTGGGGACTAATAGTTCTACTCAACATTACCTGTCCATTTACAATTTCTATTCCTATTCAATATTTGTTCTATCTTTAAAATATTTGTGTGTGCATGCATGCATATTTCTCTCTCTCTCTCTCTCTCTCTCTCTCTCTCTCTCTCTCTCTCTCTCTCTCTCTCTCTGTCTCCAAATAAACTTATCTGTTCTCTAATAAAGACAGTAATAATGGGGATAAGGTTCACTCTCAACCAACCATCACTTCACCTTGAGATCCTTCATTATGACAACTACAAAGATTGTTTCCAGATAAGAGATAAGGATTCATCCTAGAAATTCAGATGAATATGAATTTGGAGCAACATTATTCAACCCACTGTTGGTACTGCTAGATCACAACATATTACTAAATAGACATCTTTACCAGAAACTTTTGACTCTTCTTAAAATTTCTCCCATTGCATATTTTTCTCTCACCATAACTACTGTGGGTGATTCTAGGAAAGATTTTTCCATTACCAAGAATAATAAATGAGAAAAGAACTTAATATCAGGATTCAAAGTCATCACTATCATGTAATTAGGAACACAATTCCACCTGAAATATTTTAGGGTAATGCCCCTGAGAAAGTATATGTGAGTTCTTTAATCCACCAGCTTCCACTTCTCCTAGATTAGAGGAAGTTAATCCCCTTGTATTTATGTTAACAATTGGATCAAATATAAAATTAAGTTTTATACAGGTGAAAGCTATTAGGGAAGCATATGTTGTGTCCAGGAAGACACATCAAATATTCTCCAACGATATCACTCTGCTAACTGGTTCATTTCAGGCAAAATTAAGATGTCTGAGGAAGGGAAGGTGATCAACATTGCAAATCGCCTTGTCAGCCTTGTAGCTGAAAATTTTGTCTATGGTGGATTCTGTCTGATAGAATTTATCATGAACCTTAAGGTCTGTGGTCACTGTATCCACTCACTTTGGTTCTTACACCTACATCTTTCTCAAATTCCCTTGTCTCCAATTTTCTACAGTTGTTTCTTCCAAAGCTTATCCAATTATGATTCCCTTGATTCCATGTCCCTGCAGCCAAGGCTTTAAATTATAATGTTATAAGAAGCACTTCTTCCAGCACTCGGGAGGCAGAGGCAGGTGGATCTCTGTGAGTTCGAGACCAGCCTGGTATACAGAGCTAGTTCCAGGACAGGCTCCAAAGCCACAGAGAAACCCTGTCTCGAAAAACCAAAAAAAAAAAAAAAGAAGAAGAAGCACCTCTTTCCACCACAATAAATAGCATCAGTCTTAAGTTTTAGCACCCTGAATCAACAATGATGTAAGTAGGCTGCTGAATGCTCATAGACCACTACTTTCTAGTGTTAACACATCTGTCTATTTGCTTCTGAACCAAGATTATCTAGTATTGGTTATATGAATATCCTTCTTACTTATATATAGCCAGCAATTTATGCTGAAGGAGAGTTCTTGATAGCTCGAAAGAGATGATATGAGGTCACTACCTAGCACAGTTTAATTATTCTCATGAGAATCTTGGTTTTAATACTGAAAATAGAAAGCATTTTTTTGTTGTATTATGTACAGTTACTGTAGCCAACTAACATTAAGACTTTATGGATCTACTAAGACCCAATTCACGACAGGTGGGTTTAATGCAAAAATCAGCTAGTTTTAAATGATCTTTTCAGTAGAATATGGCAAGTAGAACTAACACATGAAATAGTACTTTCAAGTGGGAAGAAAGTCTTATTTTATAGTAGAAATATAGAAAACAATGCTCCCTCTCTCTCCTATTGGAGTTTGCTGTATTCCAGAGACAAATTTAGCTATCTTGGTCATAACCAACCAGTCTCTGAAACAGTTTTCTATTATCTATATCAAGATGTCTTCAAACCCCCTATACAGTCTAGGTTACTCTTAAACACACCATCCTCCTGTTTGGATTCCTAAGTGATAGAATTATAAGTGTGGACCACAATTTTGGTCCTTGTAGTATATTATTAGCTCCATTGTGTGATCTAATGAGCAGGAGAGCTTAGAATGCAACCTAATCCTGTTGCAGATCTCTCTCCTGTTTTTGGCACCATTCAAACCAACTATTTCTCAATACACCCCAAAATCAAGTCACTAAAATACTACTAAATATAATGATCCTAAAACTGAAGTGAGATTATATATATATATATATTGTCCCTCTAATCCAAACAGATTCACCAAGGAGGGCATGTAGGGAAGAAATACCTTCAACGAGTTATACTCTCTTTGAAAGGAATGTCTTGGTTTGCAAAGGTAGACCCCTAAAACTGCCATTACTGGACACCAAGTTACTGCTTTTATATCAGCAAATGGTGCAGAGTATGTGTCCCTTCCTGTTCTCCAGAAGTGATTAGAAGTGTTTGTAATGTGGTGAATCATATTACTCTCAGTGTGATGGAGAGGAGGATCAACTCAACTCTGAAGGTAGACAGTGAACATGGATGTCTGAAACAATGTGCCTCTGAGACTGTCTAAGAAGATGACTAGAGAGAAACACATTTCCTATATCTAACCCATGGAACAACTGCCAAAAGATGAATGATAATTACGATATGCCCCCTGAGATATTGTTACAAATACATTATAGGTCAGTGGAGTTTGTAATTTCAGGGTATTCACTTGGCCCTCCTTATCATAATGCCTATAATGCAAAGGACAGAGAGCAGCTTTCAATTTCCCCAAAATTCTAAGTATATCTTTCCAAGTATACAGTGGGTAACTTAAAAATATTTACCAGGTAGCTTCTTTGGTCACTTAGATCATGTAAAGCCAACTCCTATCCATGTGCATTAACCTCCAGGGTACTTTATTCTGAACAGGGTCTCCCATCATAAATGTTAGCTAGAAATCTCTTTGTGCAGTCCTAAGATAAGCAACTACATGACATCAGGTCCATTTAAACAGAAGGGAAAAGAATGGGGAAAAATGTCATATACTTGTCAAAGTATGTAATATTTCTTAACTCAGTTCTCCTTAGTCGATGTGAAGTTATTTGATAGCACAGAACAAGAATCTCAATGGAAGGCTATGTTTTACATTTCAGTAGTTGACTTTACCATTTATCATGCCAGTGCTCTGTTTCTTTCTGCTTATATGGATCATGGGATGCTTTACTTGACTGCCCATCTTTGTAACACTTGGGAATTACATAGGCTATCACCATTGATCCACACTGGTGACGTCATGGTCACTCTGATCTTGCCTTTATTGAAAGCAATCATATCCATCTTGTGATGCTGGTTTACTTTTCCCAGTCCAGAATTTAAAATTTGTGCCAATATTCCTACTGTCACTAAAGAAACAGTATGACACCTTGTGCGGATCTCAACTCCAGCCTAAAGAGGATAGACATCAACCAAGTTTGAAAGAACAAGAAAATAAAGAGCCGCATCATCACTAGTTACATGTAAGCACTGGGAGTCTGAGCCTTTTCAGACTTTGTAAAAAGAAAGATATAAAATTCTTTAGAATCCCCTTCTCCTCTAGAGAAGATGAAAGAACAAAGGACATATTTATTAGCTCCCATCCTTAGTGAGGCAAAGCATAGCAAGTAATGCGTTTAGTCATCATAAATGCCTAAGGGGAAAGGGAATAGGTCCATAGTTCAGCTAAGGTGAAACATATACAAGTTGTATCAATCGAAAGCTTGTTACCACAGTGATGACGGTAGGGCAAGGAAGGGTAAGCCAGTGCTAGGTAAGATACAGTTCAGGACTGGTAGATTTATTTTAACTATTTAAAATCGTCATTTAGGTTTTGTATCTGATACTTCTAGGAGGCACAGTTCTTGCCTGTCAAATTCAGCACCTGAATTTTATTCCTCCAGCTTTCATAAGTGGAACAGTATTACATAATGTGTTGAATAAAGCTAAATTATGAGCTCTTGTTTCTTGAAACCACCTATGAAATGAAGTTGCAATTAAGGCTTGTCTTAGTTAGGGTTTTCTATTGCTGTGAAGAGACATCATGACCATGGCAACCCTTATTTAAAAAAAGGTTTAATTGGCATGGTTCATTTAGAGTTTCAGAAGTTCAGTCCTTTATCATCACGACAGGGAGCATGGCAGTGCAGGCAGACATGGTATTGGAACTAAGAGTGCTACATCTTGCAGGCAACAGAGAGTTGACTGTGATACTGGGTAGTATCCTCAGCATAGGAAAACTCAAAGCCCATTCCCACAGTGACACACTTCCTCCAACAAGGCCTTACCAACTCCAACAAGGCGACACTTTCTAATAGTGCCAATCTCTATGAAATTATGGAGACCAATTACATTCAAATTATTATAAAGCTTTTAGTTAAAAAAACCTGCCTCCAAGGAGCTTATCAATTCCCCCTACCACATTGCTGTAGGCAACATCAGCAACAGGCTATGCTAATTGAAAATTTTGTTTGTTTGCTTGCTTCTTTGTGTTTTTGAGATAGCATCTTGATATGTGACCCTAAATGATGTTGCACTTAGTATCTACATCAGGCTGGCCTCCAATTTATGGTGACGCTCCTGCCTCTGAATCTCTGAGTGCTGCAAATATAGGCATGATCAACCATGCCTAGTTCAGAAACTAAGATCTTGACTTGTGTGGTCGTGGCACAGAAAGCATGTGGCTTTGGGTTTCAATACAAATGGATCCATAAATAGAAAGTCTTTAAATCCATTTTGCTTTTTTCCTTTTCTTGTGACAACGAGGGGAAACTGGAAAAGCATTATTATGATCTGCTACAATGGCAAATCTGTCCAGTAAGGGTGCCAATCATTAGGAGTATCAATCCTTGAGAAACACAGATTTTTATCTCCCTCCCTACTCAAGCCTCATTTTGTCTCCTAACAGTGCAGCAAGATGAGTCATTAACCCAGGTCCTAAGGAAGACCAAAAACTGGAAAGAAGGGCTGACAGATTCCTTTCATGGCAAAAAGCACCAGCGCTCAAGTCCTCCTCTATATTATTGCATTTCTTTGATTTACAGAGAATTTACTTCTTTAGTTTTAAGTTTCTTTTTAAAATCCATTTAATTTTTTGGAGTATTCTGTACTGTGAGAGTTTTCCCTGAGAAGTCAAGCTGCCACACTGTCACAAAAGAAATATCTAGAGCATGAAGATTTTTTATCAGAGTAAAGTCTGCCTGAAGTATACCAATCCCAGAAACCTATTTGTCTTTGCCCATCAATAGTGCCAATGTTGACACAAGAATTTATAGAAAGCACCATTGTTTTCTTTTGATCATATTACCACACTAATTTTTCAGCACTTTCCTCACTTGGATGGTCCCAGCCTCTGCTCTCCACCATATCATTATAGTTCAAGTTCTTTAACATTTCTCTCCTGCACCAGTCAGATGGCTTAATAAATAAATGCCATATTTTCGTATCTCCTCAAACCTGTTCTCAAAGTTGTGGTCATAGCAGTATTGTGACATTCAAATCATATTCCTTTTTTTTGTAATTTACTCTTTTTATTAATTAATTTATGTAAAAAATCTTTTCTCATTTTACATACCAATCCCAGTTCCCATGCCCTCCTGCTTCCTCCATCTCCCGTACCCCCATCCACTCCTTTGAATTGTTAAGGCTTCCCATGACAACTCAGTACATGAGGAGTCTAGCACATTGCTTTGAAGCAAGACCAAGGACCTCCCCACTGAATCTAGGCTGAGCAACATATCCCTCCAAAGAGAAGAACTCCATCAAAACAGTTCAAGCAGTAGGGATAATCCCTGGTCCCACTGCCAGTGTCCCTACAGATTGCCCCAGCCATACAACTATCACCCACATTCAGAGGGACTATGTTGCTTTCCCTGCTGTCAATACAGATTCAGTGAGCTCCCATTAGCTCAGGTAAGCTGTTTCGGTGGGTATCCCCATCATGGTCTTGACCCCTTTGCTATCACTCCTCCTCTTTGACAGGACTTTGGGAGCTGTAGGTGTGTTCTTATTTTATGCCTTACATTGTAGCAGAAATCCAGGATAGTGGCATATTCATGTCATGTTTGTAAAATGACAAGAGAGTGGATGAATAACCTGTTTCCTTTGAGATATAATGCTAACCAAGATTAGAGATGGTTACTATTGAAAAGAGACAGTTAAACAATGCAAGTCTGTTAAAATACATGATAGACAGAAGTTATTGAAAATACAATTCAATTTTTATTCAAATTTGTTTTTCATGTTTTCGGTCTTTTGTTTACATTTTTACTGAAAAAAAAGCCACTATTAGATGATAACATCTATTTTCTGAAAATTATCATCTAGTGTATTTCTGTAGAAATTATGACTTATATTACCTAATAGAAACATACTTTGAGTAGAGTGCTTTCACATTAATGTTAAATTTAAATTGTTTCACCCAGAACTGTGGCAAGCAATAATACCACAGTGTTTCTTTAATGTATTACCACATTCCATTCCTACTCTGATTTCACAAGGTAACTGACAAATATGTAAACAGAGGGAATATTTAGAATGATTTTGCATTAAAATGTCAGAACATTTATATTTTGTAATAAGGACAATGAGATTAAGCAATAATAAAAATATATGAGGTATTAAAACTAGGATATAGGTTCAGAGGAATAAAAAAGATAAAGGGATGTGGAATCCACACACTATAGTATAGAGAACTACTATAAAAATAAATAGGAGATAAAAATACCTGTGGATATAAAATCAATGATATTAAATAGGCTTACCATGTGACCTTCAAGAATGTAATTAACTCTCATGCAAAGATTATTGTTTCCTATATAAATGTATTACGTGTATATGTAATGTACAAAGCAGATGTTCACACACTAATACACACATATGTGTTTAATATGTTAGACACTCTGTTAAGAAACATATTTTAACATGATTTCACATCATCCAAGTTTTACTTATCAACATGGGTAGGACAAGATTTACCACTTTTTTACTCCATAACCACTTTTTAGTGCTTCTAATTTTTCAAGGCACTTTTACCTTTCCAGTATACCTTATAATGTACTCACAGTTGTTCTTGATTGTTCCAAGGGCTTCACATTAGATTAAGGTTCAACTGATACTGGTTGAATAATTTTATGATACCACTTTCACTTATACTTTAGTCTGTACTTTTCCTATATAACCCTTGCCTACCAGCCTTTAAATGGAGGAAATGAAAGAAAATAACACACACACACACACTTACATAAACATATGCATATACATATGTGTGTATTAGTGTATTAATATATATTGATGTATATGTATATACATACTTACAAATGTTATACATATATGTGTGTTATCTCTGTATCCTATTGTGCATGAACACAGAAATTATCTATCTTATTAAAAGATTATATTTTAAAATATTTCGTTAATTGCTTCAAATAACCTAAATAAGATGAAGAAAATTCACCCTTTATGTTTTCAAAGGAAATATAGTATTAACTGTAGTAGAAGCAGTTGCATGCACAGGTATTTGTAGTGTCCTAATGAGATCACTTTTTCCTTCTTATGTACGTAATTGTAACCGTCAGATGTAAAGGACAGGACGAAGACCTCACAGCAACCCCATCCGAGAACCTATTGAAATTGTTATCCATTTACTTGCAGGAATTACATTAACTATATTATAAAGGGGATCACAGAATTATGCTCAGAATTATTTCCAACTGCTTACTCTTAATTGGTTCTACATTAGAAATGGAAAATAAAGAGGACAGAAATACCATCCAACATTTCACCAATTAGACTATATACTACCAAGGAGAATTAAAACCACTCATTTCCTTTACTTTTTAATCCATTATAAGTACTATTACCATTCAGACATTTAAAACCAGCAATCAGCCCAACAATTGCTTCTTTAAAAAAAGTAGTTTATTCTCTTAGAGAATATATCCTGAACAAAGTTTCTTTTCTTTCTACTCCTCCCAGCCCAAGCTCACGTTTCCTCTCCTCTGCCTCATCCACTCCTCCTCAGTTTCCTTCAGAAAACAGCAGGCCTTTAAGAGGACAAACAGTACAAAACAAAATACAATAAGACAAGATGAATGCCCTCATCTTGAAGTTGAACAGAACAACCCAATAGGAGGAAAGAGTCTGAAGAGCAAGCAAAAGAGTCAGAGACACACCTGTTCCCTACAAAAGTCAACAATCCTTTTATTTAAAAAAACAGAAAGAAAGTCATTTGATACTTTTTTTGCATCTCTAAAGTACTAAGTAAGTTCTTGCTATAAAAGTATAAATTCTTAAAAGTTTGGGAAAATACCTGCTTTCCCAACATGTCTTGTATTCTGTGGTAAATGTCTGGTAAGGTGTCATCTTTTGAAATGAAATATATAACCAAAGAACAAAGAAAATTATGGATCAAGTCTTTTAAATGAATTACTGGATTTATCACATCCTAGCTCAAAATTCCCTGCCCTAATTGGCATAGGATGAGCCCTCACACTCAGAAATCAGTACCATTTCATCCTGAGGTGCACATAAGACCCAAGAACTGCAGCCTCAGCATAAACACTATCAAGATGGTCGGTACTAGCAGTTTTATTGGCATGGTTTTTTTTCACGACTCTGGCTCAAACATATAAGAACTTTTACGATGACAAATATTAAAGTATACTGTCTGTACATTGTGCTGTTCTTTATTTCAACTGAGGAGCAAACTAAAAGAAAAAGATTCAAGCCGAGCAGAAATTTCACATGGTTGTAATGAAAGTCGTTCCCTTAAACTCTTTTTTTTCTGAACATTGGGTTTTTGTGTGTGTGTGTGTGTTTTTTTTTTAAATTTATTTATTTATTAAGGATTTCTGCCTTCTCCCCGCCACCGCCTCCCATTTCCCTCCCCCCCCGATCAAGTCCCCCTCCCTCATCTGCTTGAAGAGCAATCAGGGTTCCCTGACCTGTGGGAAGTCCAAGGACCACCCACCTCCATCCAGGTCTAGTAAGGTGAGCATCCAAACTGCTTAGGCTCCCCCAAGCCAGACCCAAAAAGAGGAACATGGGATGTACTCACTCATGTTTGGTTTCTAGCCATAAATAAAGGACATTGAGCTTATAATTCATGTTCATAGAGAAGCTAAATAAGAAGGTGAATCCAAAGACAAACACATAGGCATCCTCCTGAATATTAACCTTCATCAGGAGATAAAGACCCACATTGGAGCACCGGACAGAAATCCCTTAAACTCTTAACAGCAGTGTGCAAGCACTAGGCTTTAGAGAAGGGCTTTAAAGTTTCCCATGAAAACAATATCAATATTGACTATTTCTTAGAGGGACAAGAAATTGTCTCTACTCACAGATTACAATGACAAAGAAGGCATGCTTTTTTGATAGAAGTTTTCAAATAGGGAATAAATAGAAATGATATTAATTTAATAATTATGATGAAATTTATATGTCAGAAAAATCTATACATAGGTGTTAGGGATTAAACCACAAGACATGCTTGGCAGGTATTATATCACTGAGATATATCCCCAAACCTAATGCCAAATTTTAAGAAAATGATATAATAAACACAAGGCAATAAGAACTAAATTTTTCATTATTAATAAATTCACATACATAAACTTGAATTTAGAAATCACTGTCTATGTGCTAAATCTGGTGGCTCATGTTTGTAGTTTCATATCTTAAGAGGTAGAGACAGGAGGATTGCCAATATTTTTGAAGCTACATACTGAGACACTGTCTTAAGAAAGTGTCCCTTAAAGATAAATCATTCAAAATTGTGTAACAGCATATACATACACACAAACGTACATACACACATACATATGAATATTACTTTTAATATGATATATAGAACATATATATAGAACAGTGTCATATGAGTAAAATGGAAAATGTATATGGAAAAGATGACTATCTGTGGAATTTTTGAAATCTTTTACAAATAAGAAAAATTCCTCAGATTAAATCAAACCAGGGGCTATGTCTCAAGCATTTTATTTTCATGTCATGCATGTGATCAGTAAATACATATACTACATTGTGCTGGCTAATTTTAGGTCAACTTAACACAAACTAGAGCTATCAGAAAGAATAGATTCTCTATTGAGAAAATGCCTCCTTAAGATCCAGCTGTAAGGCATTTTCTTCATTAGTGATTGATTGGAGAGGGCCCAGCCCATTGTGGGTGGTTCCACCCCTGGACTGGTGGTCCTGTGTTCTTTAGAAAGCGGACTGATCAAGCCATGGAAAGCAAGCCAGTAAGCAGCAGCACACCTCTGTGGCCTCGGCAGCAGCTCTTGGCTCCAGGTTCCTGTCCTGACTTCCTTCAGTGATAAACAGCAATATGGAAGGCTAAGCCAAATAAACCCTTCCCTCCCCAGCTTGGCTTTTTGGTCATTGTGTTTCATTGCGACAATAGAGACCCCAACTAAGACAGCTATTTTATTATTCTGTTTGAAGTATATCAAAAGGTTTATCCTAGAACCCTAGAAAACTACCTGGGACTGGTGTGGAAAGGATCTTAGAAGAGATGTTTCTGTTGTCATTTTACTAGACCAGAATAATTCCTAACAATGCTCTAAAACTCATTTTAACCACAGATAAGTGTTACTCTCACACGTCTTCAAAAAAGCCCCTCTTCAAAGCAATTGTAGAACACTACAGAAAACCACAAATGCACACAATGTCACAGGTCATGGGAAATCTATTGCCAAAGAACATCTACAATACAACCCCTACACCTAAAGCTCAGGAAGGATTTTCCAATCTCATTTTTTCCAGTGAATTTCTTTTGCTTATATCAGTAACATATTGCATAAAAATACATTGGCTGACTATGAACAAGCCTGTACATTATCATGTAAGCAGAGTTTGTATCGTTCGCTTTTAGGCTACCCACTCTCCTTGTAATAGTATGGCAAAGGTCTTGGGATCATCGTTTATAAGAAAAAGATGCTCTTGGACTTTGGCGTATGCTGTTGTGGAAACCAGACCTCAAGTTCTTCTTTAATGCATCTTCCGACAGTTAAACCTTTGGTTAACTTTGGGCACCTGCCACGGTGTCCCAGTGTCAGAATATAGAGGCAGAAGATGGCAAGAGAGATCATGTGTTACTTTTGAGGAATTGCAGGAGATATTGCCAGTCATCTTGCATCACTCCCGGAGGAGAAAGCCATCCACCATGTCATAAAACCATCTTATCTAGGGAGATCCAGTTGTTCAGGTAATAAACCATGGTCTAATAGCCAGCAGCGATTTGCTAGGGGTAGGATGAGCCATTTCAGAAGCAGACTCTGCAGTCCCCAACAAACTTGTACATGACTACAACTGTGGAGGAGACCTAGTCACAGGCCCTCAGGTTAGATGCTACCATTGTCCGATCACCAGACACTGTGACACTTGCGATTGCTGTGACATATCAACAGTGAGTCATATGTGCGCTGTGCTCACTTCCCAAGTTTCAAAATTTCTTCGCAAGTGAGAAATGATATGTCACCATGGTGTCTATTCTAGAATTTGGCTCACTTCAAATATGACCCTAAGACTACAAATCATTTTTCAGTGAGCCTAGATTATTACAGCTAAGAAATAAAAGACCACAGTCTCTTTAGAATCTGGTATTTTTGCTTTCTACTCTCTGACACAATAATGTCCCCCAAAAGTGCAAACCGGACTATCTTCTCTATGTACCAAAGAGAAAAATCATACATGCAAAACAAAATTAGATACTTGAAATGGGGAAAGAAAGATTATGTCGCATTCTGGGCATGCTGGAAGAAATGCTGCAAGCATGCATATAAAGCTCTTAGCATAATGGCTGATCCACGGTTATTGCTAAATAAATATTGTTTGCTATTATTGACTTTTATTTTACTTGTCTCCTCTTTCTGTGTGAACAAGCTTTTAATTTACTAAAATAGATTAGTGGAAACAGCATAGTTTATAAACTCCTAACCCTCTACGATAGCCGATGATTTATAGCAGAGAAGTGTTTTCTAAAATTTGTTATCATAAAAGGAGAATGAACTTTTTAATACATGCATATTCAGAAAAAAATGAGGCTGAAAATTAACCAAAGGCTATGTTATCTAAATTATAATAGGAGATTGTCATCTTAACATTCTGAAAACTAGAAAAGGATGAGCCATAGACTTAAAAATGTATAAGAAAGTAAAAGCAGCAAGAGATTGACTTGAATGTCATTATCTTATTGCCTTTCAGAACTAAAATGTATTGTTTCTCATATAAAGCAAAGCCCTGAAAACTATTTGGCAGTGAGGTTATTATTTCACATATAATTACATTTCATACGGAGGTGCATTGGCAGACATGTGGTGGCTAAATTGTCCATTTTCAACTGGAAAAAGAAATACAGTGCTTTTTTTTTCACTTACATCAGTCAAGAAGATAGCCGCCCACAGGAAGAGATAAAGACTTATTTGACACTAGATCTATAACCAATGATTTTAGTTATCACTTGAAATTAGTGAGAATCTTGAAAGAGGCTTAAGACTTTTGAAGAGCAATTTGGTGCCACAGTGAAACAGCAGATGAAATAAAAAGGTAAAAAAAATGAGAAAAGAAAACGCTATTTTTATTCTGAGACTGTGTTTGGATTAAGGGATTTCTAAAATAAGATTTCTCGTAGACAGATAACTTCTAAAAGCATGCATGCATTAATCTACCATTTTTGACAATAAGTTAAGCATTTGATTAAATTATCTTCTCTATAAACCAATTAGGCAAATCCCGAGTCAATGACTACACTAACCATTATCCAGTGTTCACAGCTAAGGGCACTGTTTATAAAATCCAGATATTAACTTTCAGCCTGAAAAGTTGCCACTCTGAATATTTATTAAATCATCAGAAGTATTCTGCTCATTATTATTTTAGATAAAGTGGTCTGTGGTTATCTATAATACAACATCAAATATCTATAAGCAGGAAACAGGGAAAATGCTATAATCTCAATTTCTTTCAGGAAAAACCTAATTGTATGTAAGAAATAAATTGTGCCAGCCAACTTATGCAGGTCAGTGTTCCTAAGGAATGTTCAATTACTATAGATGTGTCTGTCCCAGGGGCATGTGGCTGAAGGTCACATTCAGAGCTTCTTACTCCTGGCTGCTTAAGAACTACCTTCACTTTCAAAATACTCCTAGCAATAAGAATGGTCTGAGCACATCACTACTTGGTGAAGTTTCAAGCCTGCTGCTAGCAAATTCACAAAAACCTTGAAACACTTTTGTTAATATAAAGAGAGAGACTTGTGGCGACAACTAAATCTCAGGATGCATTTTTTTTTTTGCTCAGAGGGGCACTTCCTATACTTGGCTTTGCTTTTTTTTTTTAACAAAGATGAGCATCACATTTTTAAAATATATTTTAATTAAATATAATTACATAGTGTCCCCCCTTTTCTTTTCTCCCTCCCATGCACCCCCACTCCTTCTCTAATGAGTGGCCCATTTCTTTATTATTGCTAATGAGCAAACTTGTCAAAGAAAACTCAAGGAAAATGGAAACCAAGGAAAACCCAAGGGGGAAGTGAAAACAGGAACAACAAAAATAGCAAGAGAGAAAATGCTTTCCTTGATGACAAAGGCAAGAAAGTGTGGTCATCATCTCTCCACACTCTAGAATGCAGACTTCCTGGACGTACATTTCCTGAAAGAACATGAGCACCTCTGTGTTTGGATTTGTTGCACTAAAGCTATGACTGGGATCAGAAACACATTCCAATACTGCAAAGTTACTTTGGCCTTGGTTTGTAATCAGAGGTTTAGACACAAACTTATAAAAAGTACTAACAGTTTTGGATAGCATGAGGGTGTTCTTTTAAGGTCACACAACACATGTCTCACCACTGAATGTCAAACATCCCTGCCCACCAAGTGTTTTCTTTATCACCTGTATCTTCAGTTTCCATCCTTCCACCTCGCCAACTGCTCTTTCTACCTGTGTGCTAAGTCCTTCAGTTCTCTGGCAAAGAATATTGGGACTGTATGGTTAGAGGTCTCTTTATGATTCCTTTTGTGTTAATTAATCTTCCTATTGTTGTGATGAAATGGGCTAGTGAAAGCAGCTGAAAGGAGATTGGGCTTATTTGAGCTCACGGCTTGAGTTGGCAGTCCATCATATCAGGGAAGTCAGAGCAGCAGCAACTTCGGAGCAGTCTGTCACATTGCATCCACCGTCAGGAAGCAAAGCACCGTGAATGCTTCTTCTCATCTCACTTTCTCCTATTCATACAGCCCATGGAGAGCTGCTACTCCCAACGAACAGCTCTTCACACCTCAAATTAATCAAGTAATCTCCCAACAGCATGGCCAGAGGCCTTTTGCGGAGGTAACAATTGGCATTGACTCTAGAAACTTTTTCTTGGCTCAAGAGGATTTGGGCCTGGCGGGGGGAGTTGTTTAAGAACAGAACTGTTCTAGTTAGCAGCATTTTCCCTTTCCTCTATACCTAATCTTTCTCTCAGAAAACGCCAGGGAGCTCCACCTCCAGTACACTTCCTTGCCCTCTGCATGTGCAGTTTTTCCAATACAGTCCTTCCTTGTAAGCATTTGCTAAGCATTTAGTAGAGTGGAGGGCCAAATTCAAATAGAAGGATGAAAGTTGGGGATTTAGCTGTATGTGTAATGAGGTTGGCTTCACCTCTTATGGTAAGGATAACCATTGTGTTTTTATGCCTGTTTGCTCATCTGAAAAAAAATGGAATCAAAGAGGTAATAAGCTACGCATCTCTTAAATTATTATTAACTGCATTAGCAAGGATAAATATATGAACATGTTTTGAAAACTGCAATTTTTCTACAAATTTTTGTCCACATTTGTGGCATCTAGCTTGCACACTGCAAATAAGGCTGGTTTAATGAGTAAATGAGCATTTATAAACATATAGAGACACAGGGAGAGGAGCGGAGAAATAAATCAATAGAATCCTATATATTTTGTACATATGTGTATGTATGTATATACTATATATTTTATTATATATTATATATTATACTATATGATTCATTAAAGGTGTTTTAACATGCTTTGAAGATTGCAAATAAAAATAAGAAGTAAAACAGAATTGAATAGACTATTTATAATTACGTCCTAACAATCTGCCTAAAAGCTGCCTCTGTGAATTTGATTAAACCTCCTCCAGGAATAAATCCTAACCACTACTGCACCCCCAAACTCCAAATTTATTTCTCAGAAAGAGCAAACAATGAGGTATTTTTGAAACAGAAGCCATTGCAGAAATGCATGAGTTATGACGAAGACATTAGGATAGGTCTGGTGCTGGTGAAAGGAATCTGTTTTATTCTTCATCCTGCTGAAACACCTTCAGTAACAGAGGAATGCTACCTCCCAGATGACATTTATCAGCCTCTCGTTTCCTTTCTTTTAATTTTCTCCTCCCGTGTAGTGCTAGGTGCCTGAGAAGGACGAAGCTGGAACACTGAAGGCCCATCATCGTGTTTAACCGGGTCTCTAGGATCAAAGGAAAGTTAGGGGTGGTGCCCATCCACAATTAATCACCGATAGTGATGTCTTTATTGGCCACTGACCTTGCAGTGAGTTATATGAGTAATAAGAAGGTTCTCTGTTACCCCAATCCCTGTATTCTTGGAGGAGGGCATAAATCACTTCAGCCTCATGAATTTCTCATATCTACAAAGCAGACTTCCAAATTTCCCACAGAGGATGCAGGGGAACCGCTTATTTTTCCAGTATTTCAAAAATAATTTTTCAGCTTGTTCAGATGTCACACAAGGAGGCCAATGATTGAAATGATCTGGCTGAGACTGACCCGAGGATCCAAGGTGGATGTCAGCAAGGAGCCGGGGGAGCGGCGGAGAGCTTCCATCATCCAATTTTGAGGTTGTTTGCACTACTTCTTCCCTAACCTTATGCTCGAAGCAACAATCATGGTAGATTGCCTTATTCTGTTCCATTAAGAACTGAAGCATGCAATAAATCAAATTCCATAGTGACATATCTTGCTATGGTGGCATGACAAGTTGCTTCTTAGCTGAAATTCGGGTGAAGAATATCTGGATTTTGCAAATATAGTTCTCTATATTCCCTCTTGGCTGAAACTTAAAATTTAAGTATTACATGAAACCAAAAAAAAAATTAATGAAATAAAAATGACAAAGGGATGACCTCCTTTAGAAATACCAAAAACAGCTTGATGCAATTTTGAAACAATCATATATGAGCTTATGAGAAAAAGTAGTAAATTTTCTGAAACATCCTTTTAAAATATATTTATTAGCTTTTTGAGAATTTCATAAATGCAATGTATTTTTATCATATTGTCCCTTTTCCACCTCCTAACTTCTCCCAGATCCAACTGCCACCTCCCAAGCCACTTTCCAGCTTCATAACCTCTTTCTTGTTGACTTTATTTAACCCACTGAGTCCTTTTTGTGCAACCCACATATGTAAATGGATGGTACTATCTAGTGGAGTGTGATTGACTTACTGGTGGCCATAGCCTTGAAGAAAACTCACTCTCTCTCTCTCTCTCTCTCTCTCTCTCTCTCTCTCTCTCTCTCTCTCTCCTAAGCAGCCATCAACTGTCTAATATCTCCTTAATGAGGGGTCTATCTACTAGAATGTTAGCTGTAAGCTTCTTTTTAAATAACAGCTATTTTGTAAATGTAAACATCTAAAACTAATATATACAAATATGCTTTGGCATATCATCCACATAGTATTCCCTTAAGAGTAATGACTGTGGTTCTAGTCTGTTAAGGTTAGGGGGGAAAAAATCTATGTTAGCAAGGACAATCTGTGAGAAAACTATTAAACAAATGTCAAATTTCAAGCTACCAATGAAGGAGTGGGAAAGAACATATTTGGAGAAATACGTTAATGAATAGTTTAACATTCTTTTCTAATTTTAAAATAATACTCACTTCCCATCCACTGTTGGGCCCTCTAAATTTGACAAGATAACAAGATAATCAATCAAATAGTGTATTTAGTCTATTTTGTTAGTGAACAAAGTTGCTTCTTCAAAGTAAATTATGAACCTGTGGAGATTATTACTTAATTGCATAAAGGTAATAATGGTACAGCTGTGCTTGTCTAGTGGCCTCAAGGAATTAACATCCCTTTGAAGAATTAACTGATATGTGTGCAAAATAATCAGAGCTTATTAACACAGACTCTCTATGTAAGTATTTTTTCAACCATTTGAAGACTCGCATTAAAAAAAAAAAACTTGATATAGGCAACTTATTTGCACAACCAATCAAAACCAGAAAATATATTTTAAGTAAAATATGTGTTATACCTTGTCTCCATTTTTAAGATGAAGATTCCAGTCATAGTTTCTAAATCCATGTTCTTGCAATACATTTCTTGTCACCAAATAAAGCTTTTAGTACCAGAAACAGGTTACATCTAATTGAGTTCTTCGCCAAAGTTCATTTCATGGGAACACCCCCGAATAACTCAGGGTATTGCCAAAGCTATTGATACCTGTCCACAAACTGTTGATAAGGCCCTATTGCTAAAAGACATGACCTACACAATTCATTGATCATGGAGAAGTCAAGCAGGTGCCTACCTAGAGACCCTAAAGACCCACGGTACTGGGCAGTGCTCTACATGTTACCAAAAGAAAAGCATAAACACCAGTCCAGCTACAAACCCTTTGAGCTGTAATAATGACGTGCCTGCAAGACACACTGGTGCAATAGTGGCACAAATCTTATATGGATAGCCAATAAATATCTGGTATCAGCTCAGGTTTATTCTTTGAGATGGAACCCCTACCCAAAGCTACTTGCATGATCATTAACCTGAAACTAGATAGTCCAGGAACCTATGGGAAAACCAAATACTATTGTTCCAATAAAGTAATGTAGCAATAAAATGACGCTCAATGACATTCTGCTAAACTCATAGGTCTATTTTTCAGTCATCATCAGAAAAGCTTCCTCCTGTAGCAGATGAGAACAAATACACACAGCTGTACATTATACAGAGAATAAGAGACCTTGGAACACTTAGCCTCAAAAGGAATGCCTCTATCAACTCCCAATGTTAAGTCAGGACTTTCTATTTTGTTTTGTTTTCTTTTCTTTTGGATTGGTTTGTTTTTCTGTTTTTACTTTACAGGTTCTTTAGCACATAATATGCTGTGTAGGTTTTCCCTCTTTATGCTCTGATTACCATTGATAAATAAAGAAACTGCTTTGGGCCTATAGCAGAGCTGTAGGGGAACAGAGATAGGCAGGGAAAGCTAAGCTGAATGCTGGGAGAAAGAAGGCAGGGTCAGAGAGAAGCCACAGAGCTCAGCAGGAGCCAGATGACCTTTAGCCAGTAAGCCACAGCCACGTGGCTATATATAGATTACTAGAAATGGGTTAAGTTAATATGTCAGAGTTAGCCAATAAGAAGCAAGAGCTAATGGGCCAAGCAGTGATTTAATTAATACAGTGTGGTTATTTCGGGGTTAAGTGGCCGGGAACAAACTAGCAGTCTCCTTTCTACAAATATGTTTTCTAGTTGTGGATTTTTACTGACTGTTTTAAATTGAGTTTATTTATTTATTTTACATCTTGACTGTTGTTTCACTTCCTTCTCCTCCCATTTCCCAACCCACCCCCACCCACGCTCCTAATCCACTCCTCCTCTGTTTCTGTTCCAAAATTGGCAAGCCTCCCATAGGTATCCACAAAGCATGACATCAAGTTCCACAGAACTCTGTTCCTTCCCTTTTATTAAGACTGGGTAAGGTAACCCAATATGAGGGAAAGATTCCCCAAAGCCAGCAAAGTGTTGGAGACAATCCCTGTTCCCACTTTAGGAGTGTCACGGGTAGACCAAGGAACCAACTGTCACATGTATATAGAGGGCCTTTATCTGTTCCCAGCAGGCTTTCTGGTTGTTGGTTCAGACTCTGTAAGGTCCTGTGAGCCAAGGTTAGTTATTTCTGTGGGCTTTTTTGTGATGTCCTTGATCCCTCTGTCTCCTATAATCCTTCCACCCTCTCTTCAGCAGGATTCTCAAAACACTGCCTAATTCACAGTCAAACATTATGGGCTTCTTGGATATGTGAACATGTGTGTCTCTGCATCTAAATGCATCTCTTGTGCTTTTTCTTTGGCTCTTTTTCTTATTTGGTTGTTTTAACATATTCTTATTTGTTTGATTTTTATATTTTTATTTTATTTTTATTCCTTAGGTGCCTGTTTGTTTTCTAAGAAGCAACAGAAAGAGTGTAGATCCAGATTGGGGGGGGGGAGGAAATAGGAGGGGTAGGGGGAAGGGAAACCATAATCAGAATATATCCTATGAAAGAAGTCAGTTTTGAATAAAAGAAAAAACAATAAAACATCTCCTAACTTGAAAGCTTGTATGGAAGTCACCATGTAACTCTTTTTGCACACTGTGAACAAAAGGAGGCAGACATCATTGGTGTGTGTTCAATGCCATCTGTCTTAGTAGCCAGGGAAAGCGTACCTTTAAAGCAATGCAAGAGAAAACTATGCAAATGGAAGCTAAAGCTGTCACAATGGAACCGCTACATTTCACAGAGATCAAATTCCACTACACCAAAAACACTTTGTGGGACTGACTAGAATTTCTCACCTCATTAGGTGTGAAAAACATAAATTGAGCACTGGTATTTTTTTTTCTTCAAAATTTTGTCCATGATAAGAACAGTTGGGGAAATGAGGCTCTCTGTAACCTTTCGGTCTGGTATTTGCAGACGTTAGAATAGTGATTGAAAGCTGAACCCTTTATAGATTCTGGGCACTTGTTCAGTGATTGTTTTTGAATCTTCAAGTCATTTGCTAAATAATGAATTCGTTCTCACATTTCCACTTCTTTCTGGAACACAGAATTAGCGCTCTTCTAAAAGAGCGTGGGAGGATGTCGAGATTCAAAATACCTGGTCAATGACAGATTACAAAACTCCTCATTCCACAGCATATGATTTCTGAGTTAAACAGTCTAACTCGACATAAAGCACTTATTTTAAAAGTTAGTTTTTATTTTCAAGATTATAATATAATTACGTCATTTCACCCTTCTGTTTGTTCCCTCCACACTCTCCTGTGTGTTCCTCTTGCTCCCTTTCAAATTCAGGGCCTCTTTTCCCACTAACGGTTACATGCATGTCTTAATCACTTCCGTCTATAAGTTTCACTAACACCTGTCTGGTAGGTGGGATTTAGCACTATTTGCATGTTAATACATCCAATCTCTAAAGCTTGAAAGCTCGGACTCATTGGCCATCGTGTTAAAGCACAAATTTAAGATGTTTAAGTACTTAGTCTGTACCATGCAATGAGATTTATATTACAAGATAACAATAGAGTACTGAGAATAGCATCTAAAATAAGACTGCCCAGCCTATGTATAGTTGTAATTTCAAACTTTCCCTATTACACATTCTCCCACAACATCTGTAAATAGAATCGCTTATATCCGTGTATCTCAAAATCCACTGTCCAGAAGAAAATATTCAATTCTTTATCATGCATCTAAAGTTGGGTATTGTTTAAAATAATCTTGAAGAACATACACAATTTTTTTTAAATTTAATTCCAGCACCTCTCCTTTTTTATAAGAACAGTGGAGGCCACAGAATGCACACCCACACTTGATACTTAAGAGTTGTACATTCCCATGACAACTTGCACATATTTGCTGCAAAAAGTGAAACATGGTTCAAAAGCGAATAATACAAAAGGTCATTTCATCTTCCAATACCCACAATATTTCCACACCGTACTCCCACCCTCGAAAGCAAAGGACTTTGAAGACTGAAATAATGAAGGGTAATTATGATAGAGCTTAATGAAGCTGGAAAATCAGGTATTTTATATTAGTGAGTGTGTTGTAATTAACTCTGGTAAATGATACAAAAAGGAGGACTTTAGCGTCCACTATTATAGGCAAAAATCTGAAGGGAGAAATCAATGTAATCATGTTTTCTTCCATAATGGAAAACAGAGGAGTTCGCCTCTGTTCTTTTCTCTAATATACGGCACCTCATATATTCTGTTGGGGGAAGGAAAATACTGGCAAAAAGACTCATACAAAAAAAAGGCAACTTGGACTCACTAAGCCTCGTATTAATGAGTGAAAAGCTGTTGATATTTCAGAAGGCATAGGACTAATTCATCGTCAAGCTGCTTAAGCAGAACGTAAGGATGACTTTATTAAGAAGACTGAAGACAGACTTATAACTTTTACTGTCCTTTTTTTGAGACAGGTTTCTCTATGTAGCCTTAGCTGTCCTAGAACTTACTCTGTAGACCAGGGAGATCCGCCTGCCTCTGCCTCCCTAATTACTGGGATTAAAGGCGTGTGTCACCACCACTCAGCTCTTTTACTGTAACACTTTTATGAGGGAGAGAATGTGTAAGAGCATGGGAGATAAGAAATACATATCACACAGGGCAACAGATGACAAGAACTGATAATGTATTAAATGATGAGCAACATTGTAGAATTTATGAATTAACACAAAAGAAACTCATGCATGTTAAGCTTGTATTGTTACTTAAGGAAACTCAAAATCAAAACTCTAGACTCCTATGGTATATCTTATCAACATGAGAAGTCTTTCCAAAGCAACGTTTAAGTAAGGATTCTCAGATGAAGGAGCATGTATCAACTTCCAGACTGTGATGCACAGGATCATTAAGAACCGCAGGATCCCATTTTCATTTTGTAAGTGTAGAGGAAGAAAATACAACAATGAGACAGTAAATCTTAATGCAACACAATGAGCCCTCTTTGGCCTGCTCTCAAATTGTGCATGTGTGCATTTGTGCACACGTGTGTGTGCACGTGCGTGTGTGTATGTGTGTGTGTGCGTGTGTGTGTGCATGGGTGTGTGAGTCTTTCATCAGAATTACTCATCTTTTTCTTGATATTTGTATGGACCTAAATCTTCATCAAGCATAGCGGAATCTAGGAAATCAGTCATTTGGACAAAATCACAAACCTTCAAAGTCTCAGGTACATTGTGTTCAGTTTAGAAGTATAATTTGGATGTCATTTTTTTCCCTGTAAAGCTTTTTGTTGTTGTTTATTGAATGGCTTTTACGGAAGGAAAATTGTCATTAAATATGGTGGTTCAAATGTGAATAGCCTTCACAGGTTCCTACATTTAAATATTTATTCACCAGGAACAATTTTAAAATATTATAAACATTAGGAGGAGTGGCCTTGTTGCAGATGACACTGGATTAAAACTTTGAAACTGTAAGCCAGCCCCAAATTCAATGCTTTCCTTTTTTATAAGAGTTGCCTTGGTCATGGTGTCTCTTCACAGCAATATGTGAAGTATGATGTGCGCATGTTCAGAAGACTCCCAGGAAAAGAGGGACAGCTGTGCCCACTATTTCATAGGGATTTTGCAAGGACTTAACAAATCCATACCTCAAACTAACCTGCTAAGCACTAAGTTCTGAGAACCTGATTTGGTGTAGTAGCTCATTCAGTGACTAAGATAGTAATGCTCAATCGGGGAACAGCAAATGAATCCTGCAGCCAGAAGAGAGTCTGGACGTGCACTTTACATCTGCATTTATAGTATAAGAGGTCACGCACAAACGGGTGGGTAACTTAAAGGCGACTGGCGGTAGGAATTTCTACAGCACCTCCCCTTTTTGTTTAAATAAGAAAGCTCTAAACTTACTACAAAACTATATACAATAGGAACAAACATCAGGTATAAAAATTAGAATTACAACAGCATAAATAATATCAAGCAAGAAACTTGTGATAAATGTTTCAGTAATTACCCTATCCTAAGGAGTTTAAGTCTTGTACTGTAAATAACTTGGCCAAGTCATGAGAGGAAAGTAACTACAACTATCTAGTCTTCAACCCCATCGAAGACCCAAAAAGGGAAATATATTGCTTGATACAGGGGAGAAGACCTTGGTCCTGCCTCAAGTGATGTCACAGGCTTTTTTTGACCCCCCCCCCTTCCATGGGAAGCCTCACACTCTCTGAGGAGTAGATGGGGGCATAGGGTGGGGAGAGGGTAAGGGGAGTAGGAAGTTAGGAGGGAGAGGGAACTGGGACTGGTAAGCAAAATAAGATTGTTTTTTAAAAACAAAAATAAAATAAAATAATTTTTAAAGATATTTCTAAAATTACTGAATAAACAAATATAGCTCTTCCCAAGAATCTACAGACCATCTATTTTATACAAAATGATTCTAGTGACTTGGTGGATTAAAAAGAAGTGTGAAGCTGAAGACTTGCCCAATCATAATTTTAAACGAAACATGGTGGTTTAATTATAGGAAGCAAAACATTTTAATATTTTCTTACTGTCATTTGTCAACAAGTAAGCACAAATTTGCACATCTTTAGACTGTGTCTTATTAGAATGCTTTACTTTTAACATATTGTTTGGGCTGCTTACTTGAGTTTTGACTCAGCAATAAGGGCACTAGGTGGTAGTCCTGATGTTCTGAATTTGGTCCCCCAAATATACATGATAGAAGGAGAGGACTGATTACTGCAAGTTGTCCTTTGACCTCCAGATGCATATCTTAACATGAAACTGTACACACAACTAAATAAATGCAAATACTTTATTCATTTAAAATTTTGGCTTGCGACAAGGGCAGAATTTCTACAATTTTAAAATGCCTTTAAACATGCTTTTGACATTCTTGCACTATGTGTTTATATAAAATGACATTTTCTGCTAAATGAACTAAACTAAAAGCAATGATCAACTTGGAAAAATTCTTGAAAATGCTCTATATTCTTATATTCTACAGTACTAAATATTCAACTAAATTTTTTTTCTTTTCTTTCTTCCTTTTCTTTTCTTTTCTTTTTGTTTTTGTTTTTATTTTGTTGTTTTTTGACACAGAGTTTCTAATTGTGGATATTGACAATACAAAAAGCAACAAGCAGAAGACACAATTTCGGATGATTTCACATACTCACATAATCTGCACATTAGCATTTACAGTAAGCTGCACTTAGTGCAGTCAAAGACCCTTGGATTCTTGTGTCTCACATGAAAACTTTACATACTAGCCTCTGTCCCCAAATCACCATCGACTTGAACTGCATTTTAGGCATAGGCTAGCCCCCTACTGGTGCAAATAACTGTTGGTAGGATTTCATTTCTTCAAACCAGAATGGAAGTAAAACATTATTTTAAGAATTAATTATAATTGAACATATGCCAAAAGTACATAAAGAAAAAAAAAGAAACTCGTTGGCATACTACCCTGCCAGAATAGAAATAGATTTTGGACTCAATTCAGTTTCTAGTAAATTAATGTCCAAAGCACACAAGAGCAAATGTGCAAACTTTTGTCATCTCAGCAAAGAGGCCAGGGTACATATGAACCTAGAATTTTATCGTTGCCTTTGCCACAGACGGTAATATTAACCCATCATCTGTCCATCATACCTGCAAGTTACACTGTGCCTGGTGCCTCTTGAAATCCTACTGCAGATGCTTAGCTTAGGAGTGGGGCTTTATTACTCCCCCTGAGAGATACACATGTTCCTCTGGATGATGAAAGCAAAGTTCCAGGTGCCCAATTGACTTGCGTCCAGATGGACCTGCCACGTGACACCACTGCACTGTTTGCAAGCACCGGAAGCACCGTAGATCTGTGTCTACTCATTGCGTCTTATCATGTGACTATTTGTCATTCATTGTGCCGAGCTGTGAGGACGTGAACAGAGTGGCAGTGTCTGCCAGGAAATAGTTCATACTTCGGTACACATGACAAAATCCACAAATGATGTCAGTGGGTTGGAATCCAATCCAAGTGAAAGAGAGTGTTTGTTTCTCAAGGTCAGGGTGAGCATAGGAAGTTGAGTCTTAATCCGCTGCCCTTTCTAATGCATCCAAGTGCTCCTGCAAATGACCGTCAGTTATCATCTCACAAACATCATTGATAAACAGTACCAGCTTCAACATGGCATGCGTCCCACTACTGTCCCTCAGTAACTTCCTGTTTGCTTTCATTTCTTAGGTTATACAATTTATTAGATTAACTTCAGGGCTTAGTTCATTCTGAACCTTTATAAATTTTTTGAAAGAGAGAAAAACAAATATGATTGCTCTTGCATTAAACAAATTACTGTCCTTTCGGTTTAACAATAATACAAAGGACATCCTATGGTATATGTTTTCACCAAGATATTAAAGATGCTGATAGTGAAGACTGATGTTCTCAATCTATTTATGCTTGTATGGAACGCTCTTTCTTATAAATACATGTCTTCTTTTTCTTATAATTACCTGTGTTACCAAAAAACCCGTTTGCATGAAAGTCATTTTAATTTTCAAAAAAGCCTGTGTTCATTGTATGAGATTTCAGGACACAGTTGGACAAATTCAATAGGATCTTGTGCTGTATTTCATGAGAAAGCCAATACTAAGGTGGGCCATTTTTTATAACTATTATAAATTGTACTAAATTTATTGAATTGATTTAGGAATATAGATGACCTCTAATCTCTCCCTGTTTACCTTTTTGCAACAGCTGTTTGAAGATGATGATCTTGAGTTTCAGCCACTTATGTATTTTTAAGTGTGTATAGCGGTCCAAAGGGGGCAACACAGACATTAATGTAGGTGCTAGTTTTCTATCAGAAATAATAAAAAGAAAACATTGTAATGCAAGGAAAATATTACTTATCAGAAAATAAATATGTATCTAAATCAATCATAGACTATTTCATTCTTTGTGAATATAATCATTTCTAAAATGCCATTTTAAGAATAGTGTTTCACCTAAAGAACGTTTCTCAAATACAGACTATAGGAATAGGCTTAATATCCTATTAATTTAAACCAAGCAACTTTTTCTTCTTGTGAAAGATCCAGATAATTGGAGCAATTTCAGGGAAACTTTTTAATTACCTGGGCAATTGGCTCAGTCTTCCACCTCAATCTTCTAGTTCACTTTGTGGGTTAAATAGCTTTTTTTTTTAAAAAAAAAAAAAAAAAAACTAGTTCCTCCCTTTTCTCCTTCTGGAGCATTGTTAGTTCCCCGTGGAGTTGTAAGATTAAAAGTATCTAAGATAGGCAAGAGATCTGAACTTTTAAATAAATTTGTATCCAGAAAACTCTGTTTTAATCATGTACTTATATCAAAACTTCCTGAATTCTGAGAAAAGTGGCGTGCACAATAGTAACCGTAGTAACATCTACATGTCATCCTTACATTGTGCCCATAAACTAAAGTTTGCTTAAGTACTTTCATCTAGAATGTTGACAGTCTATACTTTCTCTCCTAGCAATTATGTATTGCAGCAATTTTATATCTGAAATCCGTAAAGAAATCCATAAAGCTCTTGCTGCCCACATTTCTGTTTCTTGAGACAGAACTACCGTCTTTTTAAGTCACAGGCGCACCTCTGACTCCAGTGACCTTATTCACAAAGTAATATTTGAAGAGTAACAAAAATCATAGTTTATCTGACCTGCATATAAAATCTCCCAAGTATACTACATTTATCATACTAAAATGCATCATTAAAATTTAAAAGCAGGTGCAGTTGCTCAATAAGCTAATTCTATAGTCTGAAGACTCCACTCAAGATTGTATTGTTGAATTCCCAGTTGGATAAAGGAGAGCGAAAAGCAGAGGGAGGGCCTGGGGATGACCTTGCTCCAAGGTGGTAGGGGCCCGGCAGCTGCTGTCCTCTGTGGTTGAGCTCCACGCTGAGGCTTTTTACTGCACTGCATTCGCCTGCCGAGAATGAAAGTGTCCTACCCAGGGCAGCAGAAACTGCAGCACCCCAGCGCAGAAACCTTCCTGAGGCTCTGCAGCAGCGTCCGTGTGAACACGTATTTGTATTTATGGGGGGAATTTATGGCTCTTTGCCTGTGTGCCCAGATGACTCAGGGCTTGGCAGAGAGCATGTGAGTGTAGCATAAAGACATTTAATAATAAAAAAACCAAATGGAAAAAACCTTAACCTTCACAAGAGACCTGTCTACCTATAAACTCTTAAATAGTCACCTTTATTACCGGTTGGTTTATTCACCTCACATCAGCCTAGGAAGTCCTGGACAAGATTGCTGAAATCCATTAATTAGATTCCTCTAGCAAATATTAACCCAGCAAAATCCTGTTCTTCCATAAAATACATTTAGAATTCTAAATTAAAATATCTAAATCTGCATGCTCGTTTCCTGAACACACATGTCTAACTTGTACAATATTTTCTTTAGAAATGTAATTTTACTGGCAATTTTTCCTGATCATTTTCTATACCTTTTATTAAGGTTGTGCTGGAATTACTAGCGTTAAGATAGCTGCACGCTGTTAACAAGAATGACATCAAATAACAATGAACCTAATTTTTGCCCGAAATCTTTGCAGAGGACATGCCCTGAGAGCAACTGTACTGCACAGCAACCACACCGCGATTTTATCTCCCTGCATCTCAGAACCCACCTTCACATCACTCTCCAGTCCTCCTGTATCTGCCATCTCGAAAGTCATAGGAGTTTCCTAAAGTTTACACGACTTAATAAAGGAACCAAGTGTACGGCTCCATGTGAGACATTAGACATATCCCAATGGGGTGGCTTTGTCGCTGCTTGTGCTTTGTTAGGAGTTTTTAAGTTCTCTGGGATTCTAGAGTTGGCCATTACAAAGTTAAAAAGATAGATTTTAAAAAGCAGTCAACAAATGTCATCTCATTTCTTGGGACAATAATTTTCTGTTCTTTGTTTTGGTTTTGGTTTTTGAGACAGAATTTCTCTGTGTAGCCATGACGGTCCTGGAACTTGTTCTGTAGACCAGGCTGGCTCCAAACTCAAAGATCCCCTCGCTTCTGCCTAGAGTGCTGGGATTAAAGGTGTAAGCCGCTATGCTTGACTGGGAACACTATTTTTAAAAGTGGTGATTATAACATATTTGTACTGCGTTTGAGAAATAACATCTTTCTGGACAGACATTTGAAACATCATATCGGGCAAACACCTTTCTCCTCCAGTTCTGATACAAGCAAACCAAAACGGAAATTCAGCTGACAGAGTAGAAAGTAGAGGGTCTGCTTACATATTGTATTTTAGTAGTAGAACCTTTGAGCTCTTAACAATGATCCTCAGTTATTAAAAATAAAGAGACCACATAAAAATACCTGTTAAATTAGTATATTGTCCAAAACATCATTTCTCACCTTTAGTTAAGTCTTTGTTCAAACTCTTGAGAATTTAAGTCTCTCAAAGTACAAACATCAAAAATCTAAACCCATAAACATAATTTTGTATAAGCCTTCAATTTTTCCAGATACCCAACAGTGTTTCCTTGGTATGCATCCTAAGCTTAAATGATTTTTAGGGATTGTTTCACTTCTTTCTCCTCTATCATATTTTCTTTTCACATCCCTGGTTTGCTCTCTGTAAGCAATTATTTACTTGTGTTTGTAAGCTGATCTGATACCCCACTGTGAGATAATTTACAGTTCTTGCAAAATACCTATCCATGTGTATACATTTTAATGTAATAGAATTGAGATACACACAGCTTGAAGGATAACCTTCAGTGTGTGAGCTCCATGCTAAAAGCCAGCATCTCTTTACATCGCTGGACATGCATAGCAGCAGCAGCCATACTGGCATGTCTCCTCCGCCGTCTTTGCACCTGCCTCTACAGAAAACTGTCCCTGCACTGGCTGTCTCACAAAAAGCCATGAAGTTTTATAAATCTTACACGATTTTATAAAAGAAGTAAGTGCACTGCCCTATGTAAAAATTAGAATGCCTCCTTCTGATGAGATATTTTTGTCATGTAGATTAATTGGTATGGACAGCATTCAGTCCTTTGATATTCAATAATTGGTAACTCCTAATCTTGCCAACTTAAAGGGGTCACTTAAGAAAAAGTCAAGATTTCCAGTGGGGAGTACCAGTGGGGAGTAGTTGAATGAAGTAACCACTTATGCAATCAATTATTTTGCCTTTAGTATCCTAACATTTAGCATTTGTTGTATGGTAGCCGCTGTATGGTGCTTACTGCCATGCACAATTTCATCAAGTAGCAGGAATTTTTGGGTGAAAGCTAGGTTCTGTAGATATTCTTCACCAGGGTACTGTTTTGGTTTAGCAAAATCAACACAAGTTGTTCTTGATCTCCAAGATTAGAGGTAGGAAATTCAGAAAGTCATTAATCTTAACATTGGGCTTGGAGGACAAAAGTACACAAAGGATGTGATCAGAGCTGGATCAGATCAGTAGTCATGAGCATGTGGCCATGGAACTACTTCATAACGGCCATGCTAGAGTCACCACATCCAGCAGCAGGAAGTTGAGATGGAGTGGGAGAAGCAACAATAGTGGTCCTTTCCAGTTCACCATGTTCTACATGTGGTTTCCATTTTCTGGAACCCATGGGAAGTCACAGTGATGTGCTCAATGGTCAGCCTTTAAAGACTGTGAGAATAGGGGAAAGTAAATAAAAGCAGAGAGTCAGAAAGTGGAGTTGCCAGATACGATGAGCCTGCATGCTCTTGAAGGTAGAACATGAATAGTAAAATGAATTCATAGATAAAGTGGTTGTCATACACATAAATATTAATAAATAAAAGCAAACAATTACTGCATTAGCATGAAACACACCAAATGAAATTTATTAGTAATAACACCAAGCAGAGACTCATTTCCATGTTGGTATCGATGTGGTTTTCACAGATAATCAGAGCACGCAGCCCTGGAAACACACAGAACTGAGTTCCCTTAACAGGTAAATGAACTACTCAAGGTCTTATAGAAAGGGACTTCCCAGTAGCCAAATTTAACAATAAATATATATTGTGGATCAATATAAAACCAACACTCTGTTCCCTTTTAAAGACCATCTGTATTTCTTCACTCAAAAATATTTAAAGCGTTTCCACTGCCTGGTACTCAGCTGGTTTCTCACTTTGCTCAAAATAGATCTAAAGAAATGAACAGATTAAGGGTGTATAACTGTTTGGGGGATCACATCATCTTGACAGTGAATCGACCCTGCAGGTGTCAGAAATGTTATCTGATGGTAAAAAGAGAGATGGGTAAAATTTGTTCATCTGAAGAGGGAAGCTGGAGAGGAAACAACCGAGTAATTGCAGAGAGGAAGAGTTTGTTGTGCTCAGAAAGCCTAAGTGGTCAAGATGAAAAACACAGGTCATGTGCCATAAGAGTGGCAGTACTTAATTGTTTCAAAGCACCTGCTTTCAAAGAACTTAATTGCTTATGTGGTACATCTTATTTGCCTTGCTTCTTTTTAAAACAACACCCCTGTGCTGTCATCTGTACCTTGCAGGGTGGGGACTGAAAACTCTGAGATTAGGTCATACCAAGAATTAATTCTAAAAATGGCAGAATCAGTTTTGAATGTTAGAAAGATGACTCCATAGCACGTTAGGGGATGCATCAGAGAAGTGTGGGACTGGGTGCTGGGACATAATTGCCTTGGAGCAGATGGTATTTGAAGAAGAATTAAAACCAAGGCACTTTGGCTTATGAAGAGTGGATAAAAAGATATATAGTTGACATTCCAAAGAAGGGACCACAGGATATGGGTGGTAGAAGAACAAGATGCTGAAAATGAGAAACGTATGGAAGGCCTGAACCTCTAGTTTGGTTGTTAATTGACAGTAATGCAGTATCATAAACCGCATTAAGAAGTGAAGGAACAAGTTGGAAAGAAAGAAAATTAGGTGACTTTACATTTACATAGCCAGGTTCACTTGTGGGGTATAAAGTGTAAAGTGGACCAGTAGGGACAGAGGAAGAAAGCTGGACCAAAGCTACAATGGGAAGTTAGCTGCGTAGTGAAGCACCTGTAGAATGTGAGGAAATGTGTAACAAGTCAGAGTGACAAATCCGGGGCAGAAGTCTGGAGAAGAGCAGTACACTGAAGACTGAGGCCAGGATAGTGACGAAGAAAGCAGAGGAGAAATGGAAAAGATTGCTCTCACTGCTGCCAAGCAAGAACAGAATTTCATATGAGGCAGGAAAACAGCATCTAACACCAAAGACAAGTTTGGAAAGCATCTGATGTTGCAGTCTGGAATTCTTTTACAAGTGTGCAGGGTATTTCACAACATGCTACACCTTGCCCGATGCCAAAAATAAAGGTAGGAGAGTTTCTTATAGCACATAAAAATTTAAAATGAGTACAATAGCAAATAAATTGTACACAATAAAAGGGGAAATAGCCATAACTTTGCCCCCAGAAACCCAGCAAAACAGCATCAAATGCAGTCGATCCTGATGACATCATTACATAAGTCCACGTTAATTTATGCACTCACCCCAAATCACATGAGATAGCGCTGAGGTAGGAGCATGCCCTGTAAAAACAAGTTCCAAACTCATTGTGGAGCTTCAGGGATTCTCCTGAATCTAATTGTATTAGTTAGAATAAAAGGAAGCACCAGGTTATAGGAATTTTGTGGATATATAAGAAACCAGGATCTGACCACAACAGAGTGGTGTTGATGAGATTGTCAGCTATTCATCAGGGCCAGCTGGGGACAGGGAAGCAAAATTCTGCTATCCTGGAGCAGGCTGAGCAAGCATAGGGTGGTTTTGCGTGTACAGGTGAAGAGGGAAACATGTTTGGGAACAAGGAGTTCAGAGACTCCTTTACCATGGCTCTGCCTATGGGATTCCTCAATAGGTCAAAATCATTTCTCTATTTCTTTGCCAAAATTCTGAAATAACGTAGTTTAAGAAACATTCTGTTCTTGCTGTGTCTGGAGGCCTTGCAACTCCAGCTATTTGGGAGGCTGAAGAAGGAGGATAGAAAGCAGTTCAAACGTGGGCAAAGGAGCTGGATGCCAGCTCAAGAAATCTTGAAAGATAACTAGACCGGTAGAGCCCAGAGCTTATTCCTCTACAAGTAAAAATGACAGGATTAGGAGAGGGAGGGGGAAGAAAGAAAGGAAAGAGAGGGAGGGAGAGAAAAAGGAAGGGGGGAAGAACGTAGGGAGGGGGAAGGAGGAAGAGAGAAGGGGAGAGGGTGGAGAATCAGAAGACAAGGAGGAGGAAGAAAGGAAGAACAGAAGGAGGAAGGAAAAGCATGAACAAACAATTTTCCTTTCCTAAATATGAATAGTCATCATAAAAAGGCCCACGTGACAAAAAGGGATTTTTAAAAGCATATGAACACATGTATGCACACACAGGGAGAACACAGGTGAACTAATAAAATAAGCAGAGAAAAAGACAGCATAGCAATCAGACCATTTCATTATGATAGCCTTCTTTCTCTACATGGTGCGCACTGCTTCTGTGCAGACTCTCTGAGATTTTGTGTGTTAAACCATAGGTTAGCAGTTTGCTCAAGGATTGTTCATCACTTCTGTGATTCAGATTCTCCATTGGCAAAACAAAGACGGGAATGAGCTCCTACCCAGCAGCTGAGTGCTTGAGAGAGACTGAGTACTAAGCACAGTGTCAGAATGAGGACCTTCTATTACCTAGATCCTCTGAAAGGAAAGCTCAAGCTAAGTCTAGAGCTTAAAAGGAAGACTGCACCCTCTTTGTGGAGTGGATGAGGGTGGAATGGGGGGAGGTAGAGGGGAGCAAAAGAAGAGGAGGGAGGAGCAACTGGGGTTGGTATGTAAAATGAAAAGAAATTTAAGTAAAGGAAAGGGAGACTTCATAAAGACAAAAGACAAAGGCGAGGTAAGACACTGTGGAAATCGCACATTGGTCCACCAAATGCATTATATTTACTTATATGGAACAGTCATCTTCTGGGGCATTTAAAGAAGAAGATTTCAAACAATTGAACGTTTTACATTTTTCAACCAAAAGGCATCAAAATTTGTTGAATATAAGGCACACATTTTCCAGATATATGGGTACAATTAGAAAATGCAGTTATGCTTTGGACGTATTTGCGTTTATTGTAAGCTTTACTTTAAATACACAATTCACTTCCAGGCTTTCATACTCTCACTTTTCAAGAACAATAAGCTCTTCAATTAAACGAAGGAAGAGGAGAGCCAGCCCATAATCAGTCGAGGAAGACACTAAATCGTCATATTTTTTGGTCAAGGTTTTCTCCTTCTCATCAATGGCATCTTATTACTATATTTGATTTTGACTTAATAACTTTTCAGTATAGATTTAAGAAATAAATTCAATTTATGGTCCCCATCCTAGCACTAACATTTAGAAAGAAAGAAGACATTTCTGAACACAAAAAGGCAGCTTCTAACTTGAGAAATGTTGTCAGGCCTGGTCATTATCATCTGTGAAACGCAGCATTCTTAAGTTACCGCAGAAGGGAATGGCATGTATTTTATTGATAATACTTTATCTTTGCAATAGTGGATCATCTTTTACTCAGTAAAATGATATACTAAAAATAAAGTAACTGGCTTTCTTAGCCTTAATTTCATTTTAGTATCTTTATTTTAAATGTTTGAGCTTACATGCCTTTCTATAAAATCACATTGCTATTCTCAGCCTCATCTAAGACGAACTGGGAATCCTTAAAGACTGTTAAGTTATTCTCAATTCAGTATGAAAATGTAAGTTCTCACTTTCAAGCATTCTTCTGAAGAATATAAGAAATGAAAAATGTATACAGATTGTAAAAATCCTCAAGTTTAGAAGTACATGTCTTTTTCCTTTACAACGCTCTCTCTCTCTCTCTCTCTCTCTCTCTCTCTCTCTCTCTCTCTCTCTCTCTCTCTCTCTCTCTCTCTCTCTCCTGTCCCTCCTTTCTTCTCTAAGTGTGTCTGTGTATGTGTTCATGTGTGGATGTGTGTAGAGTTAGTTTCAGTTCAGAATCAGAAATATAGAGACCCTTTTATGAGAGAGAAACTAAGAAAAGAAAAAAGAGAGTGGAAGGCAGAAAAAAAGAAGGAAAGGAGGTAGAATGAGTAAGTTTAACCCACCAATACTACAGAAAGTTTAAGAACAGAAATTTGTCCACACTGTAAAATTAAGAGATGAAGTATGGCCTTTACAAAAGGGTGAGTAGGCGGTGGTAGGAGCTATGCACCAGTGATTAGCTTTAGTAGTTGGTTGAAGGAGCAGTTATGAATATATGTCTAGAAATATGATTGTGAATGGCTAACATGACAATACCAGGAGAGAGATCACACAACCTTGCTGTAAAATAAAGCCATAGGCCACAGGAATAAAACCATTTCAGACAACCCTCTACATCTTTTCATTATCTTAAGAAGTCCTAAACATATTTCTTTGGCATCAAAGTTCTAGTCCTTGAGCATCACAGGGACTGCTTTGCCTCCGGCATGTGTGTTCACACAGTTTTCCTGACTTTGATGACACAAGTTTCCTCAGCTGCCGTGGCTGCTTTTGATATTGCAGCTGGAAGACATTACCACTTCCTTTCTTTCAAATGTGTGTTGTTTAATTCATAACGTAGGTCGCTGGGTCTGACCTTTCCTTAAATGATGTTTCTTCTATCATCTTTATCTTCTATCACTTTAATTCCTGATTTACCTGTGTCTCTCTGAAGAGAGGAAAATATCTTTGACTTGCATTATCTTGTCTCTATAGCATGAATGTTGTGGCTAGAATTTTTTCCCTGACAATAGTAATGTGAGTTTTCAATTAATTTAATTAATTAATTAATTTTCCATTTACTTACCTGTGTCAGTATGTATAGTGTGTATGCCATAGCTCAGAAGTTGACATTAGAGTATAACCTGGAGGAATTGAAACCTCTTTTCACCATGGTGGCCCTGGAGATCAAACTCAGGCTGGCAGCAAAGTACCTTTACCTGTTGACTCATTACGTCAGTCTAGGTACTTTTTTAGTATTTTCCCAGGCATTAAGTGGATGTTGGAGCAAATTATCAAGCTACACAAGAATCAGAACAAACTATACTCTCAACAGTATTGCAGGGACATAACCACACGAACAATTAACTTAAAAGAAATCCCATTGCTGTACAGTGACAATATCAGATAGGAAATGGCTAGATAAAAATGAACACATTGGTGCTTGAGGATTGTTAAACAAGTATATGTTCAATGTTTGTTGGTTTGTGAGAAAACTAAAGATGGTCTTTCTACCTTGCTGTGGGTAGACACTCAATACCTGCTTGGACACCAATTTCAAATCAAAGTGTAATTATAAATATCCAACCAATAAAGACACATTATACTAAACAACACCTTCCGAGCACTTTATATGAATTTCAAAATTATGAAAAACACATAAAATTCTATCTACTTAAAAATATCAAATTCATAGCAAACTAGAACAAGAAGTATAATATGATGAAACAACAGTCATCATATTGAAATTGGACAATGCAAACTGACAGAAGGAAAAGAACCCAAGAGAAGGCACAAAACTCAGAGACCCCCTGGTTCACACACTCAAGAGTCTCACAGAAACATGAAACTGAGAGGCGGTGTATATTGTGGTAACTTCTTAGAAGCCTATTCTTTTCTAGTAAGAGACAGAAAGGGAGTGGATTCAGAAGTGAGGGAAGGAGGAAAGGAACTGGGAAGAGTAAAGGGAAAGGAACTATAGTCACCACATATTATATATTATATGAGAAAGGTTTATATTTTCAATAAAAGGAGAAGAAAGGACAAACTGTAAACCAATGGGTAGCAATTTCTATCCTATGAATGATTGTAATGATTTTGTTTCTCTAAAAATGTCATGCAAAATGAGTTTCAGGAAACAACTTCTTTTTACAGCAATACCTCATGCCTATATAGAAAAGCCACTAGAATTGTCTTACGAGCAATGCGATGAGTTGGATACTATGTATTTAAATTCAAACCGTATACTGAAGCAAATTTTTCTATTTTAAATAGCAAAAACTAAATTTAGCCTAGTAATAGTGAAGAAGAAGGAAATTATTTAATTGTAGTAAACTACAAGAAATATAGTTAAAATTAAATTTAATTAAAACTTAAAGCAAATTTAATTTTTGATATTTTATATTTCTTGAACTAATAATGTATTGTTGCTTCACAAAACAAAAATACCACCCTCCAAAATATTAAACTAAGCTTAAAATTTTTTCAGAATGACTTTTGATAGGATTAAGACACTATTAGTTATCTCTCATTAAAATACTGAAATCAATCCTGGTTAATTTTTAATAACATGAAATTAAATGTTAACTTTCCAAAATGCATTATTATGCATAAACAAAATAAGTTTTTCATTATTGATGAATAATAGCCCACTCATATAATGTGATTGACAGGTTTTGGTTTTGATCTTTAAAATATTGTCAACAAATTGATTTCTTTTGAGCACCAAACCCTAGTGATTGCATATGAGGTAGTTCACAGAATCTTTTTGATATTATCCTTTCAAAATAAAGTGATAAATGACTAAGACCCTGAGATTTCTTCTTAAAACCTTTTAAAATTCTTATAAAATCTTTTTCCAAATGATTTATTATTGACTAAATAATAATGAAGATTATAAGCTGATTAATTGTTAGATTTATAGCCTCAGCATGAAAGTGAGTGTATCAAATGTAAATTCCATGTCATATGCATATGCACAATAGATTTATCTATGCTAAAAAATTTAACCAAGGAATATAATGATTCACAATAAAAATTCTTTTGCAGCATACCTAACAAAATTTGCATCAGAAACCAAGCCATTATTTTCACCTCATATGTGCGAATTGTGTTCTGTCTCTAAAGCAATTCTATCTTTGATGACTATTATCAACTTAACTAAATATGGAATCACCCAGAACCCATACACAGAGTCATGCCTTTGAGGGATTGTCTTGGTTGGATCATTTGAGGAGGGGAGAACTTCACTACATTTGAGACACTGTTTCCAGTAGCAAGTCATATAAAAGAACATGAAAAAAGCTTCTATGTTTTGTCTGCTGTGCTTGCTTTTAGTGGCAAGTTCATCTATCCAGCTACTGATGCCTTCCTTCAATGGTATGAAAACTTCGTCAGTATTCCAGCATAAACTAAAGACTCACGTTTTGAAACAGTCTGTTTTGTGGACTGAACAACTATCAGATTCTTCTCTTTCCTCTGGAAAACACTCAAAAACAGTCTGTAAAACACTCTAATAAATCATATATATATATATATATATATATATATATATATATATATATATACATACATTTTATTCCAGATTTCAACAATATAATACAAATGTCTTTCAAGTTGGACAGAGTGCTGCTTGTTCAGAGTTGTGTTATCTGAGACTCAATGTCCTCAAAAATATTTCTTTACTTCATGTATTTTCTCCATCTTTATATTAAACATCCTCATATTCACATTGTAGTATATAGACTTCATAATTTATTTACTTTATATAATGTCTAATTTTTGAAAATAAGTAATTGGATACTTAGTGAAAACTAAGATACTGTGATATCAAGACATTTAGTAAATTGAGATTTGCGGTGAGAAGAGGTTGAAATAATGCTCTTGTAATTTTATAATCACCCAGCCAAAGGCTAGTTTGGTTTCATAGAAGATAAGTATGTTAATGATAATTTTTAATTTCCTATTATTAGTGTAGCTTTATATTTAGAAGAATTACAGAACAAAATAATTATCTATCTCAAGTACAGAGCTTTTATTTCTAGCTGTCCTACATAAATTCTTTAGTCAAAAAAATCAAAGCTTTGTAGAACAAATGAATTAATTGAGAAATTAATTGGGCCATGTTTCTACTTTTAAAAATCAAGTTATACTTTAGTGAGTCTTAGAAAACTTCTTTAAAACCCATAATAAAGCAGAACATACTAATTTTTGAAAATATGTATCTTATGCAACACATTTAACAAATATTGTTAATGAAATAAAATGATGAATTATTTTAAATACTTTTATAGTTAAGGACTATCATCATTTCTTGACAATACAAATGTTATTTTGCATTAACTTTCAATTGGAAGATCAAATTCTCAGAGATTTCTTATTACAAAGTTTTCAGTTCCTACAAATATAATCTGTAACAAAAATCTCTAACACAAATATAAAAAGGGACTCTGTGTAACCCAAATTAGTTGATATTTATTTGCTCATCATTTGTTGTGATGATTTTCTCATCTTCCCTTAATATTTGCACCATTGTACCGAAAGAATTAAGTAGGACACTGTAGAAGATTTTGAAGCATTTAAAAACATGTCTATAAGACTTATTGTGTTTAAATTTAAGCCCATCCAGTGTTTGGGAGCCCTTTAAGGAAATAAACACATTGCAGCTGCTTCTTAGAGGCCTTAATGATACTCAGAAATAGAATATTTATTGTCAATGTAAAAGTTAAATCTGTAGCATACACAGATGCAGAGCTGTTAGGAAAAGGGGAGGAGAGAAGGGATAGAAGACAGTGGGTCTGGGGCTGGAATGAGAAAGACTTTGGATGATACCCAAACAGTTCAGCATTCTTTCCTAGACAATTAAGGAGCAAGCAAAAATTCTCTCTGTTCTTACATTGTGATTTATCACTGAAAACAGGCAATGAGCAGCTCCTGATGGGGTAGTGGGGGAGAGAATGGTGGGACCCTCTAACTTGAAGATGTATTTCAGTTTGCATAGAACTGAAGGGACACCCCATCTTGTAGGTACCTCCTCCAATAACTTAAGATACTATGAGTCAGGTCAGTTGTGTCTAAGGGGAGAAGAGGAGGGAATTAAGTTACTTGCTCCCTTGAGTCAATAGCACATCTGAGGATTGTTGAATATTTTGGATTTACAAGTTTAGGTAGCAGCTGTATGTGGGATTAGCATCTCCGTGTCCACTTGAATAGGAACTTTCACAGAAGTAAGGAAAACATATCTCTCCCAATTTAATAAAACATATCTCTCCTCAATTCTGTGAGGGGTTCTTTTTAAGATGCTGTGGCTGCAAATGGCAAATTTTTAAGAAACGGAAATGAAATTAACAGGCAAACCCCTGATCATTTGCTATTGCAGCCTGACCCAGATTATCCTGACTAATAAGGAAATTGCATGGGGAATGTGAAGCCATGCACACACACACGAGAGAGAGAGAGAGAGAGAGAGAGAGAGAGAGAGAGAGAGAGAGAGAGAGAGAGAGAGAGAGAGAGAGAGGAGAGACACTAAATTTGGAAAAATGGCAAACTGTGTTTTTTGAAACAAGTACTGGGTAAAAACTGTTGGCTGCACTGGACTGGGAAGCAACATGTGTGCTGGCTCGCCTTCCAGTATTAGGAGATGTTAGAGAACAGACTGTTAACAGAGAGGGTTCTGTGGAAATAGCTACAGTTAATGGAAGAACCAAAAGACAGCTACCCAGAAGAAAGGCTGAATCAAACTCAGAAATGAAAGGAACATGCAAAACATCAGGGGCTTACAGAGTGACAGTTGGTGATTTCGTTCTTTGTGTGACAAAGCCTCATTAAAAGCCGGTACAAATGAGATTTTCAGATGTCGGTAGTGGAATGGGCAATACGGCAATCAAGGTAAGGATTGCTTGAATATAATCTTGAATTTAATCAAAATTGTGCAGATGTTAAAAGGACAAGTGCAGGTTGCTTTGAGAGTATGCTAAGAAAACAAAAGAACGGGGTAGTGGTGCTATTTTATATACAGAAAATGGGACTCATGAGGAACTCTGATAGCAGAGCCCAGTGAGGTGGCACATGCCTTAAGTCCAGCACTTGCAAGGCTGAGGCCAAAGGACTGTGAGTTCGCAGCGAGATAAAGCAACAAAGTGTGTGTGAAGCCAGCCTGGGTTGCAAGCTACTCTATTTACCAAAACAAAAACATGTGGCAGCCTGGTCAGGTGGCACATGCTTACAATCCCAAAATCAGGAGTTGAGGCAGGAGGACAGTTTCTTTGAGCTCATTTAGGACTATATAGAAGGATCCTGTCTTAAACAACAAAGCTAAACTTCTTGGCAAAGAGGAATCTTTGTAGGCAAGTGGCTTCAAGCTTAAGGATAACAGTATTCTTAACTTGAATGTGTATCTCCAACTTGCACAATAATTGAAGCAGAATAAACACAACTTCTTTGAAGAGTGTATATATATATATATATATATATTCAAATATATTCATTCATATATTCATATATATGAATTCAAATATATACATATGAATGATGGGGAAAAATAAATTCAGGGAGAAAGCATTACAATACCCGAGAAAAGAGCAAGACTCCTATAGAGTAAAATTTATCTATGATGGCTTGCTGGCGAAAATCTGTTAACTCTTCTCTTAGGCACAAGTATTATTTAAAGACAACGTTAGGTTTATGAGTGCCTCATGTGCTGGGTAGAACTAAACTAATTCTCAAATTCAAATTAAATTCTCAGGGCTTATAAAAGAAATTATTTTTTCTTGCTATCTGGAATGAATGTATGTTAAGAAGAAATATGGGATGGGTTTACTTATGTAGTACTTCTAATATAAAGTTGGAATTTATGGCCTACATTAATTATATAAGCTATAAAACAATGGTTCTGCTCTCTAGCTTTAAAATGTACTTTTCCTCCATAGTCGCATGATGGTTTCTTCTGGTTGTTTCTAGTTTTTGTGAAAGACAAAGAAAGAAAGAAGATGCTGGAAGGTGCAGTCTGAGATACTACTTACCAGTTTTCTGTACATGATACAATTTCATCCCAAAATATTTTCTTCAGAAATTACTCAGCTAATCATAACTTGGGAGGACAATAGTATAATTATTTATATCCTATCTTAAACTTGGGTGTTTCATACATTCACGGGGGAGTGATGGGGAGAGGCAGAGAAAGACAGTCTTGTAATTCTAGCCTGTGACTGTCTATTGGAACCCTTCATTTCCTACCATACTCCATGCCCAATGCTCTATTCCCAGACATTAAAAAAAGCATCAAAGTTAATGTCGTAAGGAGTTTTGCTTCCTTAGTAACTAGAGTAATTTTTTATATTTATGTGTATCTGTTATTTTTCTCATTAGTGTGACAAAGGTGATTTAAGGAAGAGTTTATTTTTGCTCAGAGGCATGGTGTCGGGAATATGAGGTCACTGGTCACATCGCATGGTCAGGAAGTAGAGGAAGAGGACTGGTAGTGTTCTACTTGTTTTTACATTTTTGTTTTCTCTGGCACTCCAACCCATGGTATAGTGGCACTCCACTCAGTCTGGGATCTTGCCACTTCAGTTAAAGCTCCCTGGAAACACCCCCACAGACATGCCCAGACACTTGTCTCCTAAGTTATTCTAAATCCTGTCAACTTGACAATCAATTACACATCACACGAACTTAGAATGTTGCTATTCCTTTTAGAAATGCTAGCAAAAATGAACAAGAAAGTCATTGTGTAGAGATGATGAGAGGAATCAGATTACCCTGTGTTGATGAATGAGTGCAAAGAAATTGGGTATAGAATGAACTCCCAACGAGTTTGTCCAGGAAGGAATCGATGGCAAGCGGGAGCTAAATCACAAAACCAAGAGACTAATGTGCTAATTATTAGAAGAAGGTCTTAACAGGTCCCACATAACAAGGTAGAAACTATAAAAAAAAAACTTAGTTTAGAGAAGAAGGAATGGATAGTCTGCATCTTTACTCTGCAGAGTAAAGAAGGACATATTTGAAGTGGTACAAAAATAATCAAGTTGCAAAAGGGTTCAAGGAAGAATTTTTGGATGAGTCTCACACTCCCATTTACTTAGGAGACTAGATAATCTGCAGAAAAAAGACATTAAAATATTTTATTCCTACTATTAAGCAAGCATCAGACTTTCACTAAATTTATTTTATAATTTTTACAAAACTCATTGGCATTTTGATGTATGACAAAAACAGCCTACTCAAACTTCTCTTCACTAAACATAGGCTAGCATGGGTACATGGAATGAATACAATTCAAAGAAAGATTAATCATATACTTATACCAATAGTACGAAGAAAATATCACTTTAGAAGTAAAGGTTACAGATGAAGATTCTTGCATCTAAGTTGAAACTATGCCCATATCAAAAGTGGGACACTCTTAAGGTCATTCAAATAATTTAATACATAAGAAGCTTTCTTTGGAAAGGTAAAATCATTAACATTTCTAAGATACAAAATAATCCCGCAACTAAATCTGAATGACAATGGCAATAGATTATGATAATATCACTCACTAGCATAAATCTTTGGACATATGAAAAGGCAAGGCGTCTTAGCACGTGGTCATATGCTCATCGTAACTGTGAAATATTATAATTCTACTGTCTATTCTCTCTATGAAAGTTAGCTCCTTCAGGAAGTCGTAATGAATAATAAAACTGACTTGATTCTTCCCTCTGCATTCAAGTTCTCTGTCATGTTATTAATGATTAATAATGACTGCATTGCACAACCATTTCTTCTTCTCCAGACAAATGTAGCATTGTAATATAGGATTTTTATTTTTTAGTTTTAAAGGAGTTACAAAGATACTCCAAACATACAGGACAACTGAAATACAAAGAAAAAATGTCAGTCAATAGCTCCATTTGATTTTTAAGTTCACTTATTAAAACATCTAGGCTTCAATAAGTCTTTTCATCATGCTTTAGAACAAGTAGCATATTTTTTGCGTGTATTACATTGTATCCATTGATATTTTTACATTTTAGAATAGGTGGCTTGAACTTACAGCTAAGCTTGAATAAGAATACATATAATACTAGTTCAAGAATATCTTATCTGAATAAAGACTGCAATTCATAATTTTAAAAATCTTGTGGAAATGCTTCTCAACACATTTACAAGGAGGGTATCCTTTGACTGAGGTCTAAAAATGCCTGTAAAAGCCACATAATAACATTGACATTCTGTGGCTTTTTAACAGCACAGCGCATCATATAACAATTAGATGTGAATACTACAAACTGAATTTAATATTAAGCTGTCTTTAAAATTCCACTTTGCGGCAAGTCTTCAAATGCTTAAGGCACAGCAGGAGCTTAACTCCATCTTCAAATATTAAGCCAAACCTTTTTTAACCCCGTAAGTCTTACTGAAAGCAAGCTCCATTTTGAGAGAGAATATTCAACCACCAAAGGAGAAAACTAGACTTCCTAACTATCATTCATATGAGTTCAGTTTCTACAATAAAAAGATAGGAGATACAACACAATTGATAGTTACATTATATGTGTAGATAATAAATGATAGATGTTATACTTTAGAATTTACATTATAAGTTATAGACAGATAGAAGACAGATAATTTGGTTTTGAGTTCAGTAAACAAATTTATTTATAAGCATTCTTAAGATTTATCTCATGATTTGATCTTAAAATGATAATTAAACACTCTTTTCCATGCTTACATACTGTTTTTTATCTACACAAGTTCCTTCAAGGTTTTAACTTCTTTGTGTTCATCAAGGATTCCCAATATTTGATCATTCAATTTTTCTTTACAATATGTTGCAAATATAATAATGCCTAATATCAAATATCTTTAGGGTAAATTTATCTAATAACCTATCTCCTTGCCATACACTCATCTAACAAGGGAGCTGCCACCAAACTATGTATCCCATGTGCTTTAAATTTTCCATAATCTACAAAGTGATGCAGTGATATTCAATTCACAAGTTCAGCAGAGGAAATAATGCAGGCTAACATCAGCCTCCATGCACCTGTGAGGGGCAAACTGCCCCATGCTGACGGGCCACCTCACGGGGACAGTCCCAGCACTCTTCCACATCAATTAAGTTCCTTGTGAAGCTGTTGCTCTCTTCGGGAATTGCTTGAAGAGACCCAAACACCAAGAAGCTTAAAATAAGTAGGTCATTTGCATATTCAAGAAATGCAATAAAAAACAGAACAGCATGAAATATTTCTGTATGTCTCCTGTAAAAGTCATCCCTAATTTATTTGAGTCCTGGAAACACTACTAATAGAATGTTGCTAGCTATTGAAATAATGATCTTTATCTTTTGCTGGTTCTGTTGACCTCTCCCTATTTTTAATTTTTTTGTCACCTAGAAATGCCAAGTGTAGGGCCAGTAGAAGAAATTATTGTTAACTAGATGTTTATTTTCAGGCATTTATAATAAGATGATCAGTTTTATTTCTCAAAACCAAAGAGCCCAATGATAGATAACAAGGACTCACTCCTAACTTATCAGCGCCAGATGCACTCTATACAAAGTTATTTGCTTTCTCTGTTTTATGGGCATTGCCACTCTCCTTAAAATTGAGTCTATAAATAATATATAAGTGCAAATCTATCAGATGGTGTGTGTTTACTTGTATAATGCTAATAATTCAAGATTTATATCTTGCATTTTAGCCAAGAGAATCTGATTAAATCATAGGGCTACTGAATACAATTTTTCAATTCTATGGATTTTTGCTAAAAAAATTAAAATGATAGAGATGAAACAGATTTTCTGGTGAAGTGAAATGTCATAGTATAAATGTGAGATTGGTTTCAGGAGAATAATAGACACAATTGCCACTCCTAGCAAAGCTGGCTATAACATGAGACGGGTCCCTCTTCAAAAATTTCCACTTTCCTTACTCTGAAATTAAGGTATCAATCATATCTTCCTCACGGGTAGAACTAAACACTAAACTTGATTTTTGATAAACTACAGAAAGGTATTTCCATATAGAGTTGGACATTCCTCATCAAAGCTGATAGATAAAGCATGGCGAAATCAAACATTTTCAACATCTGCCAAGGCAGAGGCAGAACAAGTTCAATTACCACAGCAACCATCAAATCTCAAGTTCTCTGCCTGCATAAGAACAGACTGACATTTAAAGGGACTGTACCAGCTTGCATTCCTACCATCAATGCAGGAGTGTCCCTTTATCCTACAAACTCTCCAGCATAATTTGTTTGCATTTCTTTGATGATTAAAGGTGCTGAACATTTCCTTAAGTGTCTTTTAGATTCCTCTGTTGAGAGTTCTCTGTTTAGGTCTGTACTCCATTTTTTTATTGGATTATTTGTTCTTTCGATGCCCTTCAACCAAAGAAAGGATAAGGAAAATGTGGAGTACAATGGAGACCTACACAGTAGAAAAAAGTAACAACATCTTGAATTTTGCAGGCAAATGGATGGAGCTAAAAAAACATCATTTTGAGTGAGGTAACCCAGACCCAGAAAGACAATTATCATATGTACTCACTCATGAGTGGTTTTTAAACATAAAGCAAAGAAAACTAGCCCTCAAATCACAATCCCAGAGAACCTAGACAATAATGAGAACCCTAAAAGAGATACACATAGATCTAATCTACATGGTTAGTAGAAAAAGACAAGATCTCCTGAGTAAATTGGGAGCATGGGGACCTTGGGAGAGGGTTGAAGGGAAGGAAAGAGGGAGGGATAGGAGCAGAGAAAAATGAGCTTAATAAAAATAAAAAGGGGGAACCCTGATACAAGGGAAACTCCCACTAATCTTCAAGGATGACCTTAGCTAAGACTCCTAGCAATAGCAGATATGTAGGCTGAGCTGGCCATCTCCTGTGAGCAGATTGGTGACTGCCCCAGTTGTCAGCACAGAGCCTTCATTCAATAACTGAGGGAAACAGATGAAGAGACCCACAGCCAAAGAGTGAATCCTGCTGAAGAGAGTGAGGAAGGATTGTAGGAATCAGAGGGATCAAGGACATCACAAGATAACCCACAGAAACAACAAGCTTGCCTCATAGGAATTCACAAAGTCTGATCCAACAATCAGGAGGCCTGCATGGAACTAACCTAGACACTCTACATATATGTGAGAGTTGTGTAGATTGGTCTCTTTATGGGACTTCTATCAGTGGGAACAGGGGATGCCCCTGATGCTTTGGCTGGCTCTTATGAACATATTCTTCAGACGTGATTGTCTTGCCCAGCCTTAATAAAAGGGGAGGTGCTTGTTCTTACTGGAACTTGATATGCCATGCATTGTTGACACCTTTGGGAGGCCTGCCCCTTTCTGAACAGAAGCAGAGAAGGAGCAGATTGAGGAGGGGTAAAGGAGGGAGAGGGTGAAAAGGAGAAGGTTGCAGTGTGTGTGTGTGTAAAATAAACAAATGAATTAAATAAAAAACATTAACCACAAAAAATAAAAGAAAGAAAGAAATGGGAATAAAAAATAGAGTTCTAAGACTTCTGTGGAGGATTCTGGGCTGAAAAGAACTATTCCTGATGTGGGATCCCCCTCTGTATATTGTGAATATGTTTTATTACCATTGGTTAATAAATAGGCTTTTTTGGCCTATGGCCGGGTAGAATATATGTAGACTGGAAAACTAAACTGAAAGCAGGGAGAAAGAAGGTGGAGTAAGGGAGACACCATGAGACTACTGAAGGAGAAGAATGACAGAAACTTACAAATTAGCCACAGTCTTGTGGCAATACACAGATTAATAGGAATTGGTTAATATAAGATATAAGAGCTAGTTAGAAATAAGCCTGAGCCATTGACCAAAGAGTCTTGTAATTAATATAATTTCTATGTGATTATTTGGGTCTGAGTGGCTGGAAAACAATGCGCAGTCTCCATTTACATATTCCTCATGTGGGTTGGGAGCTTAGATTTCTAGTTACATAAAACAGAAGGCTGCCTGTTTCCCCTCAGTGGGACTTCAAATGCAGGGTGGAAATAGTAAGCTGAATATGAGAAAAATCCAAACAGTATACTGTGTTAACAGAGACTAGCAAGACAAATGAAACCAAATGGTAACATGGGTAAATACATATGACAATAAAATGGTCAAGAATTCTAGTTGATAAGCAACAGCACATTGAAAATGTTTAAGTAGTAAGAAAAGGAAATTTAAATTTGAAGAGGTATTCAGAGAAGAAAAGAAATCAGACGAGGGTCTCTGTCTCTATCTCCATCTGTCACAGCAATGAACTGAGCTTCCAAGGTCCAGATGAAGAGCAGAAGGAGGGAAAAGAGGAGCAAGGAAGTCTGGACCACGAGGGGCTGGTCCACCCACTGAGACAGTGTGCTTTTTCTAATGGGAGCTCACCAAATCCAGCTGGACCTGGACTAGAACACACTTTCTGAATGTGGCTGACAATGAGGGCTGACTGAGAAGCCATTGATAAAGGCACTGGGACTTGTTTCTACTGCATGTACTGACTTTTTGGAACCTAGTCTATTTGGATGCAAAGCATCCTAGTCCTGGATGTAGTGGGGAGGGCCTTGGACTTCCCACAGGGCAAGGTTCCCTGACCTCTCTTAAGGAGGGAGGTGGAGGGAGGAGGGGGAGTGGGGGAGCAAAAAGGGAATGGAAAAAGGGGAGGAAGTGTAAATTTTTTAATGGAAAAAAGAAAAAAGAAATCAGTCACCTCCCAGGGACAGTTACATGGTACTTGTCTAAACAAGTCTTTGCTAGTGTAAAGATCTTTACTAGTGTAAAGATGTACTCAGTTATAACTATTTAATTTTTAATACAAATCAGCCATTTTGATAGGTGATTTATTAATGGGACAGCATTCAAATTTTATAAACTTCTTTGAATAGATAAGAAAACAGTTGAAAAATAAAAGTCCACGATCAGATAATTATTAAACATGCAGCTGAGAAAGAATGTGATCTGAATAAAAATCCATACCCTTCACCAGTATATGTCCTGTCTCCTAATTTTTCTCCTTCATGTTCCAAAATAAATATCACTTGGGATGAGACCAGCTTTACTCCACAGTGACCTTCCTGTCTTGCTTCAAGCTAATCCTTATACCTAAACTGTCACTGCTATTTCTTTATGCTTTGTAATTTTTTAACCAATATTCGAAGCTCATTGTGACCTTTATAGTTCTCTTAAAAGGAAATGTATGCAATTTGTATGTATAGAAAATACACAAGCATATTAGAAAAAATATATTTTGTTGATTAAATCAAAATTAAACAATCCTGAACAATAAGAGAAATTTTAAGACAAGTTTTATTCAAGAAATAACATGCCTAGTGAATTGTTTACTTCATTACTGTATGCAACACAGCTTTATTTCCAGAAATCTTCCAACATTTTTCATTAATTTTCTCACTAAAATATATTTTTAATTCATAATTTATAGTTAGGTTTAACTTTTGGTTACTCAAGCCATAATCACAGGATATCTGAATCACCTGAAAGAAAAGCTAGTCAGTTGACACTATTTTAGTGATTGTGATATACAAAGTACTGTGAATTCCTATAATCTCAATTATGATCAATTTATAATTTTATTTACCATTTCACTTATCCCATGAAAAAATAAACAGAGGCTGCCAACGGTAACAAAATCCATATCTTTTTTTTTCTGTCACATGTCCTCCCAACTGGACGTATTTCCTAGATTCTCTCCAGTCATATGTGAGCGTGCTGTAAAGGTCTTGTAAAGTGAGTTGGGAAGAAATGTTGAATACAGACTCACTTGGGTCAGGACACATGGTGGTTGTTTCATCTGGATATATTTTCCTTTTCTCACAAGAACTCAGACTGAGAAGCTGTACAATTTCTAACATATATGTAATGGTGTCACCTGATGCCAAGTCGTAACTGGTCTTGAGAGGTCATGTGAACAAAAAGTGCCTTCATGCTTCCTCATTTCCCTAACTGTCATAACATTAACTGCAGATACTGTGTCAGAATGGTTTCCTTTTTATTATACTTATTTATTCTGTTCACTCATCTGCATGTGTGCAAGAATGCCCAGTGAGCTTAAAGGTCAGAGGTAGGCATTAGCTCTTGTCTTCCATCACCTAATTCCCAGAAGTCAAACCCTGGTGGTCCAACTTGGAGGCAAGCACCTTTCTCACTGACCTGACTTAAGAGCAGTTTTCTTAATTCCAGTACTAGCTTCTATTCTAAAGATGCAAGTAGATTTCACCACATCTTCTAGAGGCAGAAAATAATAATCAGTGAGTTTATGTAATTGGCATGGGTGTCACAGTGTATATTAACACTTGGGAGGTAGAGGCAGGAAAATTATTAATGCAAGGCTAACCTGGAATGCAAAATGTATCAAATGAAGAAAAAAACAAGAAAGGAAGGAAGGAGGGAAAGATGGAGGAGGAAAGGAAGAAACACACACACAAAAGGAAAAACCAACTAAACTAAACACTTTCTCTGGTTATCATGTTCATGGAAAATGGCTACTCAGTAGCTCATTGCATCATTGTATAGATTTGTGTATTGTGTATATTTCTGTTTTTTAAATTTTGCACATCAACCTTATCTTTGAAGTTTAAACATTATGAAAAGGGAAGAAAAAATAAAGCAGTAACATCAAAATAGAATGTTAAGGCAGAACTTCTTCAATTACTATACAAAAGTATTAATTTGTTAAGTATCACTACAAATCAAGTACTTTACTCATATATTATTAATATAATATATTAATAAGACCCATTTAAAGTCTTGAAAACTGAGAATCAGAGGAGTAACTCATACAATTTCATTTGTGGTACAGTGTCAGCTCACACATGATGTGAATCCAAAGCTGGACACTTCTCTACTCTATAATGGCACCTCTCAAAAAACACGGAGATGTACTGTGTATGTATGTTCTACTAATTTGTTTTTTAAAACATGAGGAATTCACTTCCAATCCACATTCAAAAATGTACTTCCATTCAACTTTGCTTAACTTTTTTACCTAAAGAATAACTTTGTGAATCAGTATATATTATAACTTGAAAGCAGCAATTATGGAAGGGTCCACTTTTAAGTGTACTTCTTAGTTGTGAAGTTTTAGTTATTAAATCTTTTGCTTAATTGAACAATAAAAGAATTAGGAAATCAAGAATAAGCAAGAAAATGCATTTTTGCCACACTTGGATGGTGTAGGAGAAGACACTGCACAAACATCTGAGCACCAAGTTCTATATTAATGTCTGCAACAATAAGAGCTACTTTGTATAACTACTGTGTAGACATGTCTGTTTCATTGTTGTAGTTCAAGCTGCAATTGTGGACCTTCCTTCATGAACCTTGGAAAAGAAGAAAAGGCAAACGTAATGCCTGTGTCTGACTGGATTGGCTTTACACTATAGTTTAATGAAAGGCAATGAAACTAGGACATTAAGATAATAGCAACATCCAAAAAAAAAGATATTAGCTTTCCATGAATGTCTTCTTTCGGGTGTGCGTTACCAAGGACCATTTTGCTGAGAGGTTAACAGGCAGGCTCAGGATTCAGCCTCCCTGACCTTGACACCCACTCATCAGAAGTATTCACTTTACTTCTTCCTGGGTAAGATAAGATTGTATGAGATTTTAATCAGATGACGCTGAAACAAAACCCTGAATTGTGCTGGCGTGGAGTAAGTACTAAGCAAATAGGAGTAGCTGTGATCATGGGCAGACCTCTTTAGTGCACTCTGTACGTTAGCTTATGTGTGATCTCTAGTCCCTCCCATTCAGGTCGGGCAGAGATAAAAATCTTACTTAAGAACAAACCTATATTTAGATTTTTCTTTTATTATTTAAATTAAGAAATTATTTAAATTATCCCTTTTCACCTCCTAGTTAAGCAAAAACCTGAGCTCTTTAAAAAAAAATAATCTTTTCCCTTAAAGTGGCATTTCATTATTCTGAAAGGAGGTATGTTCTATTCTAGTCATGAATGGTATCGGAAGAGTTTTCTCAAGAATTGAACAATTGAAATAGTTTAAAATTCCCTGAGCCATACTTCACACTGTGGTTACATTTGAAATACACGGGGTGGGGTTGCTCATTTGCAGGCATCAGCGAGATATAGAATATATCCATCTAACCAGGACGGATGGTCTCCTGAACCTGTCTGTATTCAGACTCCAGACCTAATTATTAGACAAGAAGGACATAGGACAGAGTAGCATCTCACACCATACCAGGGAAATGAATCTGCAAACCCCTGAAAGGAACAGACAACAGGATATACAACCTGGTTTCTTTAAAAAACAAATAACAAGACAAAACAAGACAGAGGGAAGAGCCGTAGATTAAAAGATATTGGAAATACACATCAGTTGTTCATAATGTTGACACTTATTTTGGACTCTGATAAAAAATGTAGTACAAAATATCACTTGTAAGACAAATAGAAATCTAAATAGTATCTGGATATTTGATAATATTAGTATTTTACTGAATTTTTAAAAATATGATCAGGGTAATACATTATATTAAATGAAGAATCCTTTTAACTTGTTTTATACTAAGATCAACACGAATGAGTTTATACGATTATGTAATTTGTTTAAATAAAATATGTGCCAGGAGAAAAATACTGAGTAAAGATGAAACCAGACCAGCTATGTAATGCTAATTGAATAAACTTGAGGGCAAATGGTTAGGAGCTCAATGTACTCTTTTGTTTATTTTTATTCATGTTTGAAATCTTCTAGAATAAATTTGTTTTTCAAAGAGAGAGTTTCCAATTTTATTACAATGCAACATCATGACTATGTATAAGCTACTTATTTTAATTTAAAAAGATTCTCTTGTTTCATTAATTTAGAATTTCAGAACATGTGAGAATAACCAATCAAAACATTTTATGCTAATGTTTCACAGGCTACAAATCTAGTGTGTCATGTTTTCTGATTTACCTTTCATTTTCCTAGGTGATAGCTATGGAATGGAATCTAGAACATTTAGATACATATCTATCAATAGAACCTCTCCACGAACAATGAAATACATCTAGATGTGCACTAAAGTATACTTCATGTCAATTGTGCTTTTTCAATAATGTATTGAATATATTTATTGAAAATGAGAAAAAGTTATTTTAAAGTGATCAGTAATTGAAGATTATCAGTTATTAAAATTTTTGAAAAAAAGCAACTAACAGTGACATTTAATGCAAACAGTCAGAAGTGATATGGGCTTTCTCTCTGTATGCTGTGAATATAATTGGTTAATAAATAAGGAAACTGACTTGGTCTGATAGAGTAGAGTAGAACTAAGGGGAAACTGAACTGAACACTGAGAGAGGGGAGGTGTAGTCAGAGAGAAGCCATGGAGCCACCACCAGAAACAGACACACTGAAACTTTGCCACAAGCCTCATAGTAAAATATAAAAGAATGGAAATGTGTTAATTCTAGATGTAAGAGCTAGTTAGCAATATGCTTAAGTGATTGGCCAAGCAGTGATTTAAATAATATAGTTTCTGTGTGATTATTTCAGGTCTGAGCTGCCGGGTGGTCTGGAAACAAATAAGTAATCTCTTACAACAGGTAGGTGAGAGAAGCTGAGATGCATTTCTCAGAGTTAAAGTTTGGGTATCAACAAGTCTGTGTCCCCTGATGGAAATCTAAGGGAGTATCTGAATTCTTTCCTTTTCCAGGTAAGAGCCAACTGGTTTTCTTTGGCTCATGAATCCTTTACTTTTCTTAAGCCAACAACATCTAGCTAAGTCTGTTTCACATGGCATTACTCTGACGACCCTGTAACTTCCACATCCACATATTAGCGGTTTTGTTATTATGTTCAACACATCTGGATGACCCAGGGTAATCCTATTCTAAGGCACGTTGATTACCAGCCTTCTTTTCCCCTGCTCTCTCTATTGTTATTTGTCCCATAACCTAACCATAAGTTGGGGCTAACCAACTCCATGAGGAGCCTCTTCAATGTCCATCTTCCTCTTGAAGTCACTTGTACTCCCAGGAGCAGATATGTCTCACTGCTATGTAAAGTTTTAAGTTCTTAAACATTTTAAATGCCATATTCTGAAGGTCTCTAAAAGATTTGAAGAATACCCATCTCAATGAAATTTATCTCTATATATCTAGAAAATCTAACATGAATATACAAGCTTGACTATTATAGATAAGTATCTGTTAACTTATGTTTCCTAATTATACATTACATTTTTAAATGAGCTAAACAAACACAATACCTTAATCAAGATCAGAAATACATACACATATAACAAAATTGACCTTAAATTTGTATCAATAAACCAAGATTCATACCAATGCAAATTTCTATAGCAAATCTCCCTTTAAATGTAAACATACATTTATAAACAATATTTGGGAATATGGGCATAGTTTCTCTAAACTGCTTCCTGCTGTTTATTGGGTGCAGTATTTTCTTTGTGGAGGTGTCCATAGCAACTTTTCAGGGGGTCTTTTGTTCCATCAAACCACATTGGTCTGGAAGCAATCCACAGGTTCTCATCTTCTGTGAAAACAAAAGAAGAACCTTTTTTCCAAAGCAACATATCCTTAGACCCAAATTTGTAAGTCATAAATCATTTATAATATACATGCTGGTTTAGCTTAGCAGCCTATACAATGAAATGACTCTCTGTACTTAGCTCCTTCATAGTCAAAAAAATCAAAGAAAACACAATAATATGCATAAACCAGACTCTTTGTATATTCATCTTTATATGACTTTTCTTATTCTATTACTTTTTAAATTTTATTTTATGCTCCTTTAATGTATGATTGTCTATATTCTATCTCTTTAAAGACTTTACCCTTTTTTAAAACCATTTACTTCATTTCCAACTCTATTTTTTTTCTTTTCTTTTTTTTTTTTTTTTTGAGACAGGATTTCACTGTAGTTTTAGAGCCTGTCCTGGAACTAGCTCTTGTAGACCAGGCTAGCCTTGAACTCACAGAGATACCCTGCCTCTGCTTCCCAAGTGCTAGGATTAAAGGCATGCCCCACCACCACCCGGCCATACTCTATATTTTTTTCTTCTCTCTCCCAAGCCTATGTACATTTATCCAACACTGTAACCCATTTCTAGGTCCTTTTTTATCTGGATTTGTCTTTATTGCATATCTGTAATTATTTTCTGTCCAGAAAAACGTCTTAAAATGCTAAGCATTTAAGAATCTAAGCTGCAACATTACTAGGTCAAATATGGTACTTCATGCTTGCCGTGCCCATTCCAGCATGGTAGAGCTGCTCATTGCTTCTGAGAGCCACACACACCGCTCACTTCCAGGCACACAGCTAGTCCATGCCTCCATTAAGCAAGCTGCAGCAGTCTGCTCACAAACCCCATCCAAATGCTTGGTCTCCCTAAAGAGCCACAGGTTGCGTTGGCAGCATGTCCCAGAAAGCCTGCATTTCAAAACAGCACTGCTTTTTTTTCTGCTGCTGCTGAGTCAGGAAAACTTTTCTTAAAGGATCTGCGGTACACTTTCAGCAAACAGCAAGAAGCTGTGTTAAACTCTGTATTTATTTTTCGAGAATGCCTTTTCAAGCTCTCTCAGGTTTTATGTGGATTTATTTGGCCACATGGGCATCAGTCTATTGGTGGAGAGAGCTGCTTGTTGTTCCCTGCCACTTAGTCCCGAAATAATCACACAGAAACTGTATTAATTAAATCATTGCTTTGCCAGTTAGCTTTAGCTTCTTATTGGCTAACTCCTAAATATTAATTTAACCCATCTCTATTAATCTATGCATCACCACAAGCTCGTGTCCTATCAGCAGAGTTTTAGCATGTCTATCTCCAGCGGCTCCATCTCCATAACTTCTCCCTCTCTCTGCCTTCCTTTCCCCAGCATTCAGTCCAGTTTTCCCCACCTATCTCTATTCTGCCCTGTGGTGTGGGAAATCCTTCTGTCTATGTGTTGCTTTTATTGGTTAATGAATAAAGAAACTGCCTTGGCCTGTTGATAGGGCAGAACTTAGGTAGGCGGGGAAAACTGGACTGAATGCTGGGGAAAGGAAGGCAGAGAGAGGGAGAAGTTATGGAGATGGAGCCGCTGGAGATAGACATGCTAAAACTCTGCTGATAGGACACGAGCTTGTGGTGATGCATAGATTAATAGAGATGGGTTAAATTAAGATGTAAGAACTAGCCAATAAGAAGCTAAAGCTAACTGGCAAAGCAATGATTTAATTAATACAGTTTTCTGTGGTTATTTTGAGTCTGAGAAGCTTGGAAACAAAAAGTGGCCTCCTACAACACACTACACACAATAAGATGTCTTAAAAGAAGGGATGGAGAATCTCCCATTAGTCCTCCAGATGAAAAGACCAACGTTTTATATGGTGGCATACTTTAGATTTTTTTTAACGACAGCTATATGCAAAATCATAAACTATTAAGACATCACCTGAAAATTATCTTGATAACTAAACCAAGAATATACACTACTCCAGGCCTCTTTCTTACTTGAACAATAGTGATTTTCCATATCTCATTTCTGTTCCAATTTAACAGTCTTAGCTTCTTTCCAAATCAGCATTTCTCAACCTGTGGGTTGCAACCTCTTTGAGGGGTAGAACAACCCTTCCACAGGAGCCACCCAAGACCACTGAAAACCACACACTGCAATTCACTATAGTAGCAAAATTATGAAGTAGCAATGAAAATAATTTTATGGTTGGGGTCACCACAACATGAGGAACCATATTAAAGGCTCATAGCATTAGGCAGGTTAACTATTCTAAACTATAGTTCCTGTGGAAAAGCAGTAGTGGCAACCTAAATAAATATTTGGATTTCAATGGTAGCTCCTACAGGTCATGTGATGTGTACAGTAGAGAAATATATCATATGTGGAGCTGGCCTCACCTTAGGTTCAGAAGGAGTGAGACACAAAGTCATCTAATGGATAATTCACTAAAATTAATCTGATTTAACATCAGTTCTTGGCACCATCAAGTGCTCCATCACAGTGCTCCAACAAGCATTGCATGTTTTCTTGTTTGTTTTACTAAATCTATCACCTTCACTCTCAAAATACACTTGTTTGCTTACCATTCTGGTAGCTGGTGGATAAAGCTACAAGTCTCTATCTGTACAGAATGAACCATGTGCCACCCCAATGCTTTTTCAGTTCTTGGGTTTTCCCATTTCATCCTATATGCAACAATAATAACAACAAAAATAAATGGTCACTATCCCTCACTTTTGCACCCAATATGCAAGACATTATATCCTCTTCACTGTCTATGTATTTTAAGATAGTTGTTCAGCTTTTCAGAATAACTCCATCCTCTTCAAGGGGAGGAAAACAAGGATCAAGAAAGCTAATGAGCAGGGTGGTGGTGGCACACACCTTTAACCACTCGCACTTGGGAGGAGGAGGCAGGTTGATCTCTGTGAGTTCAAGGTCAGCCTGGTCTACAAGAGCTAGTTCCAGGACAGGCTCCAAAGCTACAGAAAAACCCTGTCTTGAAGAGGAAAAAAAATAAGCCAATGACTTAGCGAAGACCATGGAGACAACATATATTTGATTTAAGATTCAAAAAAGAGATCTGCTGTGCCAGTATACGCCATGCCACTGACAGCTGCTGCCTTTTATCAGCTGGGCCATAGCAACAGTTTTTCTGAAGTTCGCTGTATTGGTTCCTTCTTGCCTAGTCTCATGGCTTTGCATCCCTTACCAGACCCTCATCACCTTTTATTTAGATTCCTGCAATTGCATCTCAACAGGATTCCAGAGTTCCAGTATTTTAGCCCTTAAAAGTAAGATTAAACACCTTTGATCAGGCCCACCTCCTGCTCAGAACCTCCATTTGTGCAACCATGCCCAGAGGTGGGTTTTTCAACAGGCTGATCACAGACCTCTGCCAGATGGATCCTGAAACCACATCACCACATTCCTTGCCGGCTTCCTGCTCTCCAAGGCTGTGCCTCATGCATTTGAACTGCACAGGGAGGGCTGCCACGCCAGTCACTTACTTACATTTCAAATGCCCCAGATTAAAGAGAATATAAATGATTAGAAACTTTCAGCACTCCCCCCCCCCCCAGCACCACAGTCCATTCATTAGGGGAAGCTGGCGAGGAACCACACAGACTGAAACACCAAAGCCTGCCTGCAAACTCCTAATTCTTCCCTTGATCCTTGTGGGTTTCTGACAGAACGTGCCTTTTATCAAAATATCTGATACTTTCTCAGTTTCTTTCTTCGACAAATACCCCAAATACCAGACTGCCCAATTTGAAAGGCAGCTCACAGAAACCTAGCTCACAGAACACTCTACTGAATGCAGACAAAATGACTTGTTCCTTATTTAAGGGTCTGGATCTGGCCCTGCCTCTGTGTTAGTCTGGTGTTCCAGTGTTTTCGTATTCCTGCTGACTCCAGGCACCCTTGGCTTCTTTTTCACCATCCTGAAGGATCCACATCTGCTCATCCTACTACCTACCCTTCCACACCTCTTTTGCCTGATGTGTCTTTCGCAATGTTCCTTATTCCCACAAATATGAAACAGTTTTCTCTGCTAAATGAAAGCTATAAAACAAGAGCAGAAGCCTCCAGTGAACTATGAGTTGTCTGTCCAAATAATCTCTCAGTATAAATACTCTCTTGAGTCCATTACTAACACCATAGGTGTCTCCGTGTTTCCTATCACAATAAAGGCTGTAAATGAACACTGTCCAGGAATACCACCCACTAAGCATAGGCTGAGAACCCCGTTCATGAGCATGGTCACAGTCTGAAGATCATGGAATCGAGAAAGTCTTCTAGAACACCACTCAATCCTGTCGCCTTATATTCAGCTGGCGAGTACAATTGTTTGTGTGACTAGTTATGTATGTCAATTTCTGTGTGTTTCATGCTTTAGCCTAGAACCCTCACATGGGGGGAGAAAAAAATTCCTTACATGTCTTTCTTTGTACTTTTTGATAGGAGATTTTTATTTCATGATATGACTCAATATTACTGAATTTATATAAAATATTAAATGTAGCTTAATAAAAATAGACAGTTCCCACACTTAAATGTGAAAATAGGCAAGAGAGAAAGCAAGTATAAAAAAATGCATTTCCTCAAAAATAAAGATAAGAAGAAAAATACAGAGGAGAAAGCATATAAAAAGGATCAAAGAAGTAAACTTTTTAATTTGTTGATTTTTTTTTTATATTCTTTAAATTTCAGCTCAGTGAAATCACAGAGTACAGAGGCAGGAACACAGCTTTAGAAAAGCCCAAGTTGAGTGCAGAAGCTGGAAGAACAAGTTTTCAAAGACGAAGTCTTTTGTGACAGTTGAAACTTTAACAAAGCCACAGACTAAAAATTCTACAAACAATTATCTATAATTTTGCCTAAACTGCTCATTTTAAACAAATAGTTGCTATTCTCAGGTGAATTAATTAGGAACTATATTTATTTTCTTTGGATGCACAACTGTAGTCAAGTCGTGCGTAAAGTTTATTAAACCTTGATAATTTTGTTCCGCAATGTTTCAGATGCCATATTCAATCCAAATACTCATAGACCAAAAATATCTCCCTCTATTCCAAGAGTTAGGTCCCTAAAAGGGACAGAGTTGTATTTTGACTGCTCAAAGTTTTGTTAAATAAACACTAAAGACTTTGATTATCAAATTTATTGTTATAGAATAAAAGTATTTTAAAAGCAGAGAGTTTAAGATACCAAATATATAACTGCTGCTGTGACCGCCATACTAGTAATCACAGTACTTAGGAGGTTAATGCAAGAAGGTTGCGAGTTCAAGGACAGACTGGAATCAGAAACAAATACCTATTTGCAGAACAGAACAAAAATTGCCATACAGCTAGACATATGCTATTCACAGAATCTAGTATGGGATGAGAGCTCCCCTCTCCCTCAGTTATGATCTGAGAAATTCAGGAGTGCAGGCCATGTCACCAAGACAAATTAGAAAACAAGTCACCCCTTGAGGCCATAGAGCAGATTGCCATGGACATCTCCTGGAGGGTAGGCTGTGATGTTTTATGGGTGTTCTTATTAACTTAGTTTCCATTTTGTTCATTTTTGCAATGGTCCAACTCTGTGGTCTTATGTTCGTTTTTCCCAGACATTCCTAATGTCATAAAACAAGATCAGTCACAATGGTCTCACCTGACTTGAGTTTGTATACCAGCCTATATCAATATCCAAAGGTATTTTCTTATCTTTTCTGAGTTCAAATCTGATCATCATTATGGCAACAAGAAGCAGTTTTTCAACTAGTTTTATTAATTCTTTGAGATATATTGGACATATTCAAACTCTTGATCTCAAATCCTCCCCCTACCTCCTGCTCAACCCTCTTCCCCCTTCCCATACAATTTTGAGATTGCTTCCTTTTCTTTCTTTTTCTCTACTGAGTTTGTCATTTGTGTTTCCCAGCTGGCTTTAGGATAAAGGCCAGTCCTGATGTGTGGTCACCCTCCCAGGACCCATGTCATTTAAGAAATAATAAATAAACCCAAACTTCTGTCTCTCAGAAGTTCCTCATTTGGTGGTGTGATTATAAGCCAACCTTCTCCCATCTATGCTTGAACTTGGTGTAGCAATACCTGGTGCAGGGCTTGCTCACAGGCCTCAGCTGTTGAGTGTTTATGCATGGATCTGCCCAGCTATGTCTGGAAAACACTGTTTCCTAAAGTTATCAATCACCTCTGGCTTTTCAATCTTTCCGCCCCCTCTTCCACAAAGATCCCTGAACCATGGATAAGATTTGAACCTCTGATTTAGGGCTGATCACTCCAATCTATTTTCTCTGCATGCTGACAACTTGAAAGGATCTTTGTATTGCCAAGAGAAGATTCTTTGATACGATTTTTTAACAGTTCTATTTGAAAATTTATTTCACCTATATTTGCCTTGCCTAGTATTGTATTAGAGAGTAGAGAGCCCATGGATGAACAGTCTATTAATTGTTTTAATTGTATTAATTAATGGTATTAGTTGTCAAGTGGGAGAAAACAGATTAAGAGCAAGTTATCATAGGTAACATCATGGTAGAGGAACTCGGAGGTCTAGCAGAACTAAAATTAGGCATGCATAACTGAGCTTTGGAAAGCCTTACACAAATCTCAAAGATGAACAACAAAACAGAGATGGAAATAAATGGCATCTAAACAACCAGCATCAGCAAATGAAATAATTGGGTCACACCAGAGCATATAATGCAATAAACAGGACTTTGCCCACAATTACACCACGATATAACTTCCTTAGTGAATTTCTTCTTGCTCTGGAAACCTGCTTCCACCCCTCATTTTCACCGATTAGATGAAAGAACACTAAAATTACCTATTCAAGGTTCTATCCAGATCCCATTTACCTGAGATAAGCTGGGCCTCCTTTGAAGATCTTGCTATGTTTCAAGCTTTGTTTTCTCACAGTCTCATTTTTCATTTGTTCCTCCTCTGGTGGCCTTCAAATGGCACAAGGACAACTACGTGGTTTCTGTGTGATGCTCTGAAGGGTCTTACTGTTCTTCCTGATGTCATTTTCTTGACTGGCCCTTGGATCTCTTTCAGCTACTATGGTAGGCAGGAAATTCTCTCTATGTGGACTCATGAAAGAGGACATCTTGGGAATTCTCTCTTTGTGGATTCGTGCAAATGGTAGCTTCTTCCTTGCAGGTAACCACATGAATTCATGAAGCTCAGCTATCTATTTGTTTTATTTTAGTTTTTGCTTAATTTGTTTCCTTTCTGTTTTGTTTGTTTGTTTGCTGAAGACAGCCGTCACTGTGTAACTCGGGCAGAACTAGAGTTCACCATGTAGATCAGGGTGGCCTCATGCTCACAGAGATCCTCCTGCCTCTGCCCACTGCATGCGAAGATTAAAGGTATATTCCACCATGCCCAGACTTGACTATGTTAATTTGACCAGTGGTTTTGAAGGGTCCAAATGTCTTGACATGGGCTCCATTTGCTCCCCATGATGATGGCTTTCCTTTGACTTGCACACTCAAAAGCTCTCAGAGACCCCAGGGGACATTCCACACCATCCCCTGAATCTATTCCTTTACACTCGGAGACCATAAGAAACAAAAGATGTTGGCTTCTCTTGTCCCACTCTCTACTCTGTAGCGCCTAGTATGAGTCTGACTCACATACAGGAGTATGTACTGCATCAAATACCTTGCAACTTTCTCATTTCATCTATGCCCTTGAGGCTCAGAGACTCCAGCTCTGGAATTACCATAGGCAATCTTGATTAGGAATAATGCCTCCTGATTATTTCAGCTCATATTACAGCCAAGAAAAATAGTCTTACAATGGAAGGTTTTCTTTATTTGAAGAGATAATTTAATGATTAAGGGAAAGCCTCGAAAAGCTGTTTTATCTAGGCTCAAATTTCACATCCAGCACGTATTACCTTAGACTCTTGAGAATCTGCGATGCTGCTTCCCATACTGTAGTTTACTTATTTATACAGGAGAAAAAAAACTAATAATGCTTGAGAAGGCAACTATGATTATTTATTAATTATACATAATTATATCAACACAATAATATTAATGTGACAGTTAAATCTGCTGGAATGAAGAGAACACTGTCACTGCAAGCTTTGTTAACATATGTAAAAATAGAATCTGCTTCTTTCTAATCCAGTGAAATAATCCACAATATTCCATGTCCAAGGTGTGCAATATCGGAAGACTTAAATTCTAGCTCTTTTTCTTTTACGAGAGTAGGAATAAGAAAACATAATTATGAATTATATAGGTATTTAGACTAAGAATTATGGATTTCGGACTTTGAAAACCAAAGGTTAATCAAATCGGTGAAAGATTTTTAGATAATCAGCATATGGTTTTATTTACCTAAAAGACAACAGTTATATACTCTTTCATTCTCTTTATTTTATTTTAAAACAGATTCTTCACTTTGTCACCTTTATTAAGATTCACAGAAATATTAGCGCTAAATCGAGACAAAACTTAAGCAGACATAAGAGATATTAGGCAAGATACTATGGCATTTTTTTTCACCCTTAATCACATAGGACAGCTTGAACCAGAATGATTATTAAATAGCTTGATCCCTAAACTCTCCAGGAACTGGCAACGAACCTGAGCTTATGTCACAGATTAGGTTTTAATGGAGATCTGAGTGTGACTTCACTTTTCCAGGATTATACTTAATTTCTTTTTGTTAGTCCATTTGCTGAAAAGATGTGAGTTAAATTAGTCAATATCAGCAAACCATGAGAAATTGTTCATGACAAATTTTCAGGCACAGTGATAACTGAAAACTATAAAAACAAATTTAGTGAAATGCCCATTTGAAAGAAAATAAAAAAAAAATAAGCGTTCAAACTGAACATGAACAATGTGGTTTATAAACCCATGATGTTCAAAATCTTAAAGACGAATAAAGGTCATGATTTATCTTCAAAGTTTTAAAATATAAACAGTGATTGAAAAATCAAATATCAATAAATCAGTTAAAACAGTGTATACCAGAGAAATCTCACGTCAGAAAAATAGACCAAAAACTTATATTCTCTCGAACAAAATTCAGCAAACCCCAGCATCCCGACTGTAAATAATAAAAGGCACTGCAGAATAGGTAGGCAAACTTTGAGCCTGTAATTACTGTAAAAACCGGCATTCTTTCTGGAGGACGGATAATTCGCTGAATCGGAGGTTTACCGGAAAAAAGGTAGCAGCATGCTCACCTAAAGATGTTAGCGTGATAAAGTTTTCGCATTGCCAGAGTGAGTAAGAAAATTCCCCGATTTGACACAGCAAGGTCAGCATGGGGGTCACAGGGGGATCTTCTTCTCTCGGAGTCTCAATTTTCTTCCACTTGATAGTTTGTAAACGCCTCTGTTAGCCCTTGGGAAACCTCCGTTCACACTGATAGAAGCCCTAGATAGTGTTGTGTGCGTAGACGACACGAAGAGGATCGCTTGAAGCCCCGACCAGCCAGGCAGACCCTTACTTGCTAATTAAACTCCCTGTGCCTCGGAAATGATGACATAGCTCTGTGGTCAGTGGGAATACTCATATCAGCGTGGTTTTGGTGACTAAACGAGCGAGAGAAAATACAGTTGTAGAGGTGCAAAGTGTAGGACCCTCTGCAGCTTCCTGCCTTCAAACAAAAGAGGCATGATTGAAAGAAAGAAGGCTGCTTATCCAGAAGATTTGCAAACAACTTTTTAAAGCTAGAATTTTAGAAATAGAAATGAAAAGTGTTTTTGGATACTTGCCATTTTGTCCTGAAGCTGACATCGCTACTGTCCTACTTCATGGAACAGAATGGACCAATAACACATTTCCTTTACAGTGACAAAATACAATTTTGATTATTTCTTAGTGTTTCTTACATGGTGGAAACTTGCTACAGAGACCATCACAGTTTACCGAACTAGAATGTATCCACTTTCCCCCTCCAGCTAACTTCCTATTCCATCCAGGATCCTACTTTCTCAAAGCAGTAAGATGTATCATATAACTGCACACCCAAAGTAGATGGCTTTTGTTAACTACAGTTTTTACTTCCAGCTTCCCATGCATTTGCTTTGATCATTCCTCTATAAACTTAGCCTTGTTTCCAAACCCTAACACACAGCAATTTACCTGCAGTCGTATACTTCTAAAAAGCACCCACTTTAATCATTTCCCCAGAGGCTTGGGCCAAATGAGGCACAAGTATAAAAAGAGATACAGATGACGTAAGTGAGCAAGAACAGAGATGACAGATAAATGATAGAATATAGACAGACAGAAAAATAATGAATTGAGATATGAGAGGGTACAATGTGATATGCCCTCTGAAAGAAGTTTATTAGCTAAAATAACAAGCAACTCAAACTTCTTCTCAAAGCATTTCTTAGTATTATATTAAAATTGTGCACAATAATATTTTATAACATAGCGTAATATAAGACAACATGTTAAATATTTCACTATGGAAAAATAACAACAACTCTCACTGAGCAAAAACTAGTCTGCATCAGTACTGACTTTCAAATGACTAGCTAATAGGAAAGATCTGGATGAAGGAGTAGACAAAATAGTAAAAACTTTGTTATACTTTTAAATGCCTTCAAGTTAAAATACTAATAGAAAAAAATAGAATAAAGAAGTTATATATAATAAAACATTACTAATTTTTCATAAAATATAAAATAATTCCTCTATACAGCATTAGTAAAATCACCCCTGCATTTTCTATGTAGAAATGTTCTTGTCTTTTATGCCAAGGTTATCATTTTGTTCAAGCATGTAAAAAAAATTAAGGTTTTAAAAATGTTCCTTAAACTGATTTTATTAAAGCAGTCAAAAGCACTAAGAATTATTTCATTGGCCAATCATTCTAACCTTACCCTGTATATGACAGGTTGGACTAACCAATCAAAATGCAAAATATTAGCAAGGTCATAGTGGTATAACAAAACATACTACTATATTTCACAGATTACAAAAGGCATTAAAATTCTGATACCCCATTCATAAGGAAAAGATTGTAATGAGAATAGAAAATGGCACAACATTAATTCATTGTGTGACAAAGAATATAATGAGAATGGGAAATAGTACAAACATAACTCATTCTTGTTACAGTTTTAAGATTGTAATGTCATGGTTCATATCACATACTTAGTAAGAAGGTGGTAGCCAAAGTGCTGCAATATTCAATGGCTAGCCTGAATTTAGTGAGAGCATTATCACTTATCACTCTGCAGAATTATGTAAAATATTTTTAAGAAAGCTTTTATTCAATGATTGAATGTATTTAAAAATTAAGCAACGTTGCTAGAGTTTAATTTGTAGAGAGTTTGCATATGATTAAAATGGGAAGTATTGCGAGATTGCTAGCAAGGTGAACCTAAGACACTTCAGTGTGCATTTGAGTCCACCTAACTGAACATTTTTAAGTGGAGTAAAATATGTTCGTAAATAGCTGTTATTGTGAAATCAAGAAATATTTGCATAGGGTTGTGAGTCTTTGCTTTGGAATCAGTTTGCGTTGTGACTTTCTGAGGACAAAGATGTGCCCAGGGAACACCAAAGGCAGTGTTCTAATAACTGCAGGACGCCGACAAAGGGAAGATGCTGCTCTTTTGCAATCAGAATGCATTTTCCAATTGTAATATGAAAGTTTTAATGAGCAATTTTGATCAGAAAGGTATTTCCAAAAAGTCTGAAAAGTTGTGTTTATGCAACTATGAAGACACCACATGCAAATTCTAGTTCATGGACTTTAAATTACCCTGAGACTAGAAGGACATACTATGGATTTTCACATTGTGTTGTGCTTGTATGTACTTAAAAATGCATTGCCTTTTCCCCTAGTTGATTCTACTTTCTAATTACATAAGCAGTGGTTAATATTAAGATTAGATTTAAACTTATTTGCATTCCTTAAATAAATATCCAATAACATTCTGGAATGTAGGGTCAAATTTAATTAACCCAGGATTTAAAAATTGACATAAATTATCCCCAAAATAGATAAACCACACATTTTTAATTGAGTAGCTGGCATGGGAATATTCCACTTTTAAACATCTTTAGTTGACAGGGAAAGTTCAATGCAACAAAGCATTTTGTTAAATGAACAGTTACCCTTGCTAGAAACACATTCCATGAACAAACAGTACTGACTTCATCATTATATCAAAATTTTTACCCAAGAATCTGCTTCAAAGTGGATTTATTGGTTTTATAAAAATACTTTTATATTTTCAAATAATTTTTAATAATTTAAAAAGAATATTATGCAAATATAAAGTTCTGGTAACAGTCAAGATCATGGATTATTTGATACAGTTAAATAGTATTTAAAATAATAATCTCTTCTTTTATGTCATATCTAAAATGACACGGATGCATAGAAATATTTTTATTGGACACATCTATTTCTTTTCCCGTGAACATGTGGTAAGAGGTGACTTTATGATGAAACTGGTGCCAGGCAAATAGGGTTCACTATTATCATGGGTTTTAAAGGACACTTCCAAATGTAGAGACTATGTTGTCTAAAACTAATCATGCTTCTGCTGCATGGCCTGAATCTCTTGCCTGACAATTCACTTTCTGACACAGAAGGCTCACCTCTGTACTGCTTCTCCCAGCATTTATGATTCTAGAAAAGAGGCAAAGAAAACTTACAGAATTCTGTGCTTACAGGGCTTTGTTGAAGTGATCCCAATGAGCAAATTCCAAAAAAGTGATTTGTTTCTAGTATTTTATATGTCCCTAGAAAAATAAATAGTTTACTAAAAGAAAACAAAGTGTGTCGAAAATAATTGTAATGCACTAAAGCAACTATCAATTCCCAGGTCAGAGAATTTAAAAGGATGGATTGGATGTATAGCTACATTGTCTCAGAACCAGATCTTTTGTCTGTGCTTACAAAGGGTTGAATTTTCAGTAATCATCTGGACAATTGTCCTACATACATGTAAAACTTTTTTGTGGTTTCCTTATTTTCCCAAAAAAAGTTTTAAGGTGAGCTAATTCAACCCAGAACACAGTGCGATGCTTTCTTAACCACGGGATACTGTGCTAAGGTTTACACATGTAAGCAGCTTTATGTATCTAACATGATTTCACCTCTTTAACATTTAAAGCACCAATTAAGATGTTCAAATCTCAGATTTAATAGCTGCCTCTGACTGCTGACGGTTGATTTATTTCCTGATAATCACTGGAGCTGCTCAGGGGAAAGCAGGAGGAAGCAGCTCCCGAAGAACTCCGCTTTTCTGCACAAGAGCTGGATGTGGACCATGACTGTGGTGACTGAAAAGGGCTAATGTGACATTTAAAACAGCTGCAGACATTGCTCCCTTTCTCGGAGAATTGTTCTTCATCATTAAAGAAAAAATGTTGGTGGTTGTTTACAAATGTTGTCCATCGGTATCTGGGAAGTTTGGTTCTCCAGTCCCAATGTGTACCAAACCCCGAGGGTGCTCAAGTTCCTTACACGTAACTGTATAGCATTTACATATAACCTGCGGGCATCTTTCTGAACACTCCAATTCATTTCTGAATTGCCTGTAATACTCAATACAGCATAATTGTAGACGTGTGTGTTACTCTCTGCTGTTTAAAGAACGGTGACAGGAAAATCTGAACCGTATTCAGTACACACTAATGAGAACTTTCAATCCATGGTGCTGAACCCACATGTGTGAAACTCATGAATACAGAAGGAATACATGAATGAAAATTCAATGCTGAATTTGTGATGTTGAGATTGAAAATATATTACAAGTTTCAAAGATTGTAGATGCAATGTAAAGATGATAGCGTTCATAAGCTAGCTTTTCAAAATGAAGCCAATTGCTTTCGTCTCCTGGGACAGGTAAAATAATGGCCCTCCTTGATTGCTTCCATCCTGCTCCCAAGTATATGTGAATATGGAACCTTACATGGCATAAGAGATTGTAGGTATTCTTAAGCTAAAGGTCTTTGAGATGAAGGACTATTATGACGTGTGCAGGTGCACTTAATAAAAGCTCTGGGTATTTACAAATGAGTCAGAGTGGGAAGCAGAAGGGCCAGATTAAGACTTGAAGATAGGAACCGCTGATCACAGACATGGAGGAGGAGCTAGAAGTACAGGAATGCAAGAGGAAGGGATTGAGGAGGGAAAGTGGAGAGAGGAATCTTTGAAGTAGGGTAGAACCTCCAGAAAGATCAAAGCCCTGCAAACACCAATTTCAACCAAATAACACTCGTTAGGAGCTTCTGGTCTCCATAACACAGAATAACGTGTGCATGTGCGTGTGTGGTACTTTAAACCACTGTGCACGGTTATCACAACAAAAATGGTCATTAACACTACTGCCAACACTTATTAAAGAAGGCCAGTTGTCTGAAGAACCACCAAATGCTCTCTGATTAGATTAGAGACTAGAAATCACGCCTGGAGCTGTAAACCCTAGTTAGAAACCCATAGCAGGAGAGAACACAGGCCCTAGGAGAGAACCAAATGCTGAAATTGGCGGTGTGAAGTGGTCTTCTTAATACTTATGTTTATAGCCATAGATAACTGATACTTTTAGGTTTATTCAAAGAAGCCCATCTGTCCAGTGAATGTGGACACTGGTCTATGCACAAAGCACTAAGAGCAAGCATTGGTAAATTACTAAATAAGACAATTACAGCATCCTCTCTCATTCTCAGAGAGCATTGGAAAAGGGAAAGAATATAAGATCGGAATGACAGTGAGAAGAGCTACAAAATGCTTCAGAGCAAGACACAGCCTCTGCAAAGGAGAACCAACAACAGCTTCAGATGCCTGCACTCCATCTACACAAGAATGGACCTGCCAACAGCGGGCATGCATGGAAGGAGGGGATTCAGGAGTCCTACCCCTCCATCACTGATGAGCTATTTGATAATGATCTATTAAAATAAAGAGAAATCATTGCCTTCAGTGTGTACCCACTGGTGACATCGTCTTCAGTGTGTACCCGCTGGTGACCAGACTCCAATAGATAGCTCCAATCTAACAGTATCAGACGGTTTGGTAAAACCAAATGGGTCACAGAACAAAACCAAATGTCACGAACCTGGAAAAGAGACTGGTAAGGATGTGGTTAGAAGAATCAGAGGCAAGAGACAATAATAGGATGTATCAGGTGCATTACATATGTGCATGAAATTGTCAAATAGTAAAATTAATCAAAATTTTAAAAATAGCCAATTTCAACACTCGTCTGCTTCAAAAACATAAACAGACAAAAGTAATGTTCTAATACTGAGCAATATTAAAACCATCCCATAAAAGTGTGCTTATGGGAAGCCAGATCTCTACAGAGGATCGCATTTCACAGTTGAAAAATTCTTAGGTAAAGTTCAAAATATAATTCCCAGGTCAGTACCTGTTTCATTGTCTTTCTCCAGAAATGAAATTGCTGTTTGTGCAGTTTTTTACATCTCTTCTCGATCATAGTTAACAATGATAACATAATAACAGGACAAACCAACGAAGAAATAAGGATTTTCCTTTTAATTCCCCCATAGCTGCCTCCTAGGACAGAAAAGCCTTGCCATCCCCGTGTTCATTTACTGCAATAATCCCTGCAGAATACATCTCATCACCTGATTGCACCCTTGGTAAATTCCCTTATTTTGCAGTCTTTATAGAGGAAAGATACCCATCATCATAAATCTTAAATATCTTTGCAAGTACAAGTGAAAATCCAGGCCCGTATATGTTAACAGCTGTACAGATGCCTCTTGGGATAAATGTATTATAGCTGGTGAACAGTGGTAACAGCTCTCACAATCGCATTTTCCCCATTTCATGGGTTTTATACCTGTGCCATCTGGGCCATACACCTGGGTCTACGACAGGATACAGACAAGGGCTGGTGCTCTAAATGGCCTTTCCTAGCCTCAGAATTTTTGTGGCGTTCTTCAAATTTTTGTACGCTACACTAGACCTGCGTGCCCTCCAAATGTACATTACAATGCATGTAAACATAATTCATTATATATTTATATTTAATGACATGGTACAATTGTGATTTCATTTATATAAATTATGTTATTTATATAGATTAAATTATATTACACAGGTTTATGTATAAAATCAGAATTCAAAATCTAAGGTATTCATTAATGTGATAAGGAAGTACGTTTCCATGTTTGTGACTTAATAAACAGAGCATAGGGCTTAGTTTTATGAGATACCCATGAATAATATAAAGCATTTTTTTTCTTTTCTCTATGAACAAGTTGACTTTGGCCAACTGATTTGGCCAAAGATCTGTGCTCTTTCCCTCATTTTTCTAAAAACTGTGAACAGCATGGGGTGGTTGTTAGAATTAAATGAGATAAATGTGTCTGGAGTATGTATTTTTTTAAAAAAATTAATGTTTACATGACTGCTATTATTGTTTTATTGGTGGTATTTATTCAAACTAAAGAGAATGTAATTGAATACAGAGAAAAGTTTGTCAACTTGGTTTTCTCCCATCCAATTTTTCTTCAAATTATCACTCCTCACTCCTCTTTCTTATCCAACTGATGTGGGAGTGTCATATCAATCTGTTGATTTCATTGGTTAAGCAATAAAGAAACTGTTTGGCCCTGTGGGTGGAGTAAACAGAACAGAATGCAGGGAGGAAGAGGAAGTGAGGTCAGACTCCACAGCTCTCCTCTCGGGAGCAGATGCCTTCAGAGAGACGCCATGCTACCTGCTCCAGGGAAGACACACGCTATGAAGCTCTGACCCAGGATGGACTTAGGCTAGAATCTTCCCGGTAAGACCGGTGCTCACAGATTGTTAGAGATAGGTTGATTGGGATATCAGAATTAGCCAGTAAGGGCTAGAGCTAAGGGCCAAGCAGTTTATAAAAGAATACAGTGTCCGTGTAATTATTTCGGGGCATAAGCTAGCCGAAGCCGGAGGCTGGGGTGTTGGGAATCAGCCCCGCCGCTCATATTACTACAGATGGCGCCCAACGTGGGGCCAACTGAATCCACAGAAAGCCTGAAAAAGCTTGGGAAAGAGTAAAGCATGTTTTATTGATAGTAGCGATTTCTTGGGTCTACTCTGCTTGCTAGAGGCAAGCAAGCGCTCTCATCTAAGAGAGGCTTCCTGACTCAGCTTCAGCTGCAAAACCTGCAGCTCATTAAGAGGTCCTGCCACGAAACACTTAAATGGTGTTGACGAAAAGATGAACACATGCTTTTCGGTTTTCAGCCGTAGCAGGAAAAAAGCTGCCGTTTAAAAATGCCGGCTTTCTGGGCCATCCTGCCAGGGCAAACTCTGACTGTTTGAGGCAGGAGGGCCGGCTACAGAGAGAGGACTTGAGTGTTGTCTGTTGTAGTTCGCTGGCTGGCAGGGACCTTAAAATGCTATAAACATGGCTACAGCCAGTACCTCAGCCATGAGGCTGAAAAGCTAAGGAATGGGCTACATCTAGCCGTCAAAGCCACGCCTTTAGTCCTACTGAGTGAGATTGCTTGGTAAACTAAAGACTCATGTGGTCAGAAAAAGAGAGATATACAGTAAAGAGAGATTCAAAGACAGAGAAAATTTCTGAATGGTTTAAAGTGTGTTAAAATATATGCAAGCTGAAAGTTGAAGTTCTTAAAGCAAAAAACAAAAAAAAAGGAAGAAAGTTGTTGTGTGTACACACCTTTAATTCCAACACTTGGGAGGCAGAGGGAGATAGATCTCTGTGACTTCAAGGTGTGGTAGCACACGCCTTGAATCCCAGTGCCTAAAAGGCAGAGACAAACAGATCTCTGTGAGTTCAAGGTGTAGTAGCAAACACCTTTAATCCCAATGCCTGGGAGGCAGAGACAGGAGGATCTCTGAGAGTTCAAAGACAGCCTGGTCTACAGGGTTATTCCAGGTCAAAGATATACGCTCAAAAAGCAAAAAGTTAACCTAGAAATGTCACAGCTTAGATTCTTAAGTGCCTAGTGATTTAAAGGCGCAAATCAAAAGTGCTCCTGGATAGTAAAAAATTGCAGATTCACAATAGGACAGATTCAGACCACCAAATGAGTCACACTGTTGGATGAATGTACATAGGCTTGAGAGAGAGAAGAAAAGGAATATAGAGAATAAAGTTAATGGTTTAAAAAGAAAAAAGTAAAAGTAAAGTCTTTAAAGAGACAGAGTACAGATAGTTAAGAGATTAAAAGAAATAAAGAAAAATAAGCTACGTAAAGATGGAAAATTCACAGAGAGTCTGGATTATGTACATTGTGTTTTCTTTAAAATTTTTGACTGTGAAGGAGCTAAGTACAGAGAGACATTTCATTATATGGGCTGCCAAGTGGAACCAGAACGGATATCATGAGGGTATGATTTCAGAATTTGGGTTTAAGGACATGATGCTTTGGAAAGGAGTTTCTTATTTTGTTTTCACAGAGGATGAGACCCTGTTCATTTCTTCTATTCCGATTTGGTATGATGGACCACGTCCTCCTGAAGGGTTGCTGTGAACATCTTCAGAAAATTGCTTTGCTCAACTGCCAACTGAGATGAAACTAGCACACAGGTTATACCATGAAAGACCTAATTAACGACGCCCCCATTCAGCAGGAAGCAGTTTGGAGAGAAAAAACTGCGCCCATGTTCCCAAATATGGTTTATAAATGTTCTTTTACATTTAAAGGGGGATATGATATAGACATGAATAATTTGCATTAGTATAGATTTTGCTTTATTGATAGAGATTTACGGTCAATTTTGTTATATGTATAAATGTTTCTGATGTAACTTTTACTTGATAACTGTTTTGTTATATGTAATTTTGCTATGTTAAAGTTAAAGCCTTCCTTTTTTTTTGTTTAAACAGAAAAAGGGGAAGTGATGTGGGAGTGTCATATCAATCTGTTGATTTCATTGGTTAAGCAATAAAGAAACTGTTTGGCCCTGTGGGTGGAGTAAACAGAACAGAATGCAGGGAGGAAGAGGAAGTGAGGTCAGACTCCACAGCTCTCCTCTCGGGAGCAGATGCCTTCAGAGAGACGCCATGCTACCTGCTCCAGGGAAGACACACGCTATGAAGCTCTGACCCAGGATGGACTTAGGCTAGAATCTTCCCGGTAAGACCGGTGCTCACAGATTGTTAGAGATGGGTTGATTGGGATATCAGAATTAGCCAGTAAGGGCTAGAGCTAAGGGCCAAGCAGTTTATAAAAGAATACAGTGTCCGTGTAATTATTTCGGGGCATAAGCTAGCCGAAGCCGGCGGCTGGGGTGTTGGGAATCAGCCCCGCCGCTCATATTACTACATCCAACCACATCTGACTTTAGATAGTGCGGTGAATGCATGCACATAGGCAAACTTGGTGCACATCAATATAAATCCATGACAGAATAGCTCTTTCTCATCTCTTCTTGCTTACGTTTTTGGACAGAGAACAATTGTGACCTCCAAAGTAATCTGGTCTGAGAAAGGTCAGCACATGCCCACAGGAAAGCTAGGACTCTGCAGATGCTTCAGGAACACTCTGCTGAGAGTAATAGAGCTTTTGCTTCTGATTGGCAAGCTAGCAAAGCTCTTCTCTTCGCTAGACTGACTATATGGCAAGCCTTTTCCATTGGCCTCAGTACACATAAACTAAGCCTACAATTAGGGCCACCACTGGATTATCCCTCTAACCAATCTCCCTGCTTCTCCTCTCCACAGTAACTGTACCAACAGCTATTGTGTGAGGAGATCGTTCTTCAAAAGGCTAATTGAACATGGAACATGCCTCATGAGTTATGTCTAATGTCTCCATAAGACTAGGGCTGTTATGACACAGGTCCTAGGTTTTCCCCCATGAAAATTGATTTTTATAGAAAAGAGAGACATTTAATCGCTAGAGATAACAACAAATAATAAAAAGGAGAAGTTGCTACTCTTTTAAAAGTTATGCTTGTAGGACATAAGTATTATATGGCACAATATGAAACGTGGAATCATCATCACTTCATTGAAGTTTGTGTCATTTGCTTTACCTCAGCCTTAGAAAACAGCATTCACAAAATTACATTGCATAGCATTTCAATCATGCATCTTTGGGATATAGTGCTTCTATGCGAGCCAGGTCCCACACGATGGTTGAGTGTGCAATTGTTAGACACCCCTCAGCCATTTGCTGGGGTTGGGGGAAAACAAACAATATTTCTTCCCATTATCTTCTGTTAAGCTCCTGTTTGCAAGGGTTGTTTATATGGAAGGCAGCAAGACTGAAAAGCAAACCGAAGACAACAATGTTAGCATAAATGCTCCCGAGGAGACATGTATTGCTAATGGCTTTTTCAGAAGCCATAGGGAGTGAGGGAGTAACGCTTCCACTCCATTGAGCTGACTTCGTTTTTTAAAGCCTTGTGAACTATTTGAAGAGCTTTAGAGAATCTCCCATCTGAACTGGGACTTTGTTACTTTTGAAGTGACTGTTACTACTGGAATACCGTGAATGGCAACAAGGAATTACAAAAGGGGGAAAGAAACTTTCAAGATACAACTTCTGGCTATACACCTGCTGTTTCCCTGGTGGCCAGGCCCCCACCCTGGGTGGCAAGCCATTCTTCCATGGTGATAAATATAAAAGACAACTTTGAGGAAATCTATGCATGTAGATGAGGCTCGCACTAGGACAAAGCCATAATTTTGCATATAGCTTGGGAAGAAGGCAGTAGTTCAAACTTTCCTGGACACCTCTTCTTAAATGGATACGCATCACCCGAATCAGCCCCACAAATCTCTGCTAAGTGGGGTCAGGGATGCAGCAAATTATTTCCATTCAATCCAGTATTATTAGTATAACACTTTTAACTTAGTTGGGGTTAACTGATGGGGTGCTAAATCTGAAAGTTTTCTGTGTGCTGCATAACCTATATGTATGTAAATTACAGGAAATGCAGTCACACATATTTAACAGAACATTGATAAATAAGCCAGATTGGAGAAAATAAAGAGAAATCCTGAGTTGTACAGATTTGGAGAATGAATGCATCTGTAAGAACCAGTGGGATAATTCTGAATTAGTCACCTAATTTCTTTTTTCTGGATATTTTAATCTACAAAATATATTCTCTACTCAAAGTCTCTCTTTCACCTCCAGTGTTTTATAATTTTTATAGTGGTACTACTGCTTTAAATAGTATGGGAGTAATTTTGAATTTCAGAAAGTAAGATGGGGGAAACAAATAAAAGCTCCTCGGCAAAAAAAAAAAAAAAAAAAAAAAAAAAAAAAAAAAAAAAAAAAAAAAAAAAAAAAAAAAAAAAAACAAGCTACAAGTCTTCACCTAACTTTGTCTTTGGCCTTTTCCCTGGCCCTAGAGATCAGTGCTGACAGTTCCCACCACCCCAGCTCAGATACTGCTTTCTGCGCAATAGATTTGTTAGTATTTATAGAATAGAGCTGTTTTGTTGTTTGTTTGTTTGTTCTTGGATTCCTCAAGCAGGACTTTGAGATATAGACTATTTGGTGGAGGATTTTTTTTTCTATTTATTAACTTAGGTTAATTTTGTGCTAGCTGGCCTCTTCCCAAACACCAACTTTTCTTAATGATGGAGGGAATAGAAGAAAACAATTTTAAAAATGAAAAGATGCCAGGAAAGCCAGGAAACTTTGTAACTGCTGTCTTCTTCAGTTTATACAGAACCACGATGTGCAGGTCCTGAGTTCATCTGAAACAGAACAACTGAGCAGAAAGCGTTTTGATATTCATGACACAGGAGCTGGGCGTGAGAGGTCTCTGCATCAGAAAGTTCCAGGTTTTGTCTCATTTACTCCTGAAGACATACTTCAAAGCAGGCAAGTGAATGTCTGATCGCTAACTAGTAAGTTTTACTAACTATCTGTTTGACTCCAGATCATTAACCCTCAACATCCGGTATTAAAACACAAAGGCAAATCTGTTACTGTTTTTTTTTAAGATGGTCTATATGAAGTTCAGTTGAACATGACTTGTTATGGGGTGTTTGGAATTTCCTCCCAGCACTGTGCCATGACAATAATGGAACCTCTTAAATGTAAGACAACTGAGAAGGCTAGGAGAGCATTTATGCCTTCTGGGTTGTGAAAGCTCATGTTTCTAATATGGAAAGGCTTTGATAGTTATGTGGAACATTGAAGGCATTTATGTTAAGATTTTAATTGAACTTTCCAGGTCATGCCTACTGAAGTTTGGATCTTCCCACAGCCATTCATCTTTTGATCTTATGGTTTATATTGTTTCCAGAAATCTTCAGTTCAGTCAATACCGAATTTCTCATTTGGATAAATAAATCCCTCCCTTTTTAATAAAATAAATGAGATCCTCCACAATCAAATAGATAAAAAGATGTTAGAAGCTTTTCAGAAAAAAAAAAACTTTAGTGTAAGGTCTCACACATGCAGATTATTGATTGAGAGAAATGCCTAATAGAGTTGTCTCGCTGAAAATTCTATGTCCCTGGTTTTAAATTAGACATAAGTGGGATCCTCATACATGAAATTTTGTTATAAAGTGGATGCAGAAAAATCCAGTAGTTTTTAAGTGGAGTTAACATGAGAAACATGTTCTTCCTGGAAAGGATTACTAAAAGGAGAGATGAGTATTTTTTAGACTCACCCTTTATCTGCCATGGATTCTAACACCCCTTTCTTTGTGCTCAACTCCACACTGCTAAGTGCTCCCACTGAGTGCTCCCATTACATATCACTGGAATTCGCCCTGGCCTTAGAAATGCTGGGGAAAGATGAGGCCCTTAAATGGTAGTACTCGCTGCACTATACTGAGAGTAGAACTCAAAATCGAAAGACTGGAGGTGGAGAAGATCATTTCTTTCCTGAAATAAATTTTGGGTTTTCAATTTTGAGGACAGGCAGGCCTAACAAATATTTCCACTTCCTTTTAACTACACTATTCAAAAGGGCCAGTGAAATAGCGGTGAAAAGCATGGAGGAATGAGAGCCCGCTAAGTAGCCTCAGCCTTGAGAACCCATATCCGGAGCAGAGTGGAAGATTATACCTGTGGGAGAAGAGACAGCTGTAGCCGCTCTCCCTCATTTCCCATGGCTGGCTACCAAGAAGAAATGTGAGCTCGCGGCTGCCAGGCCTGCTGCAGTTTCCAAAGGATGCCCTTGATGTGCAATTTATATTAAATCTTCCACCTTTTAGATGTTGAACACTCACTTAGAAAATAGTTTTCACAGTGTGACCAAGCAAAGCGCAACTGAAGTTAACCCACTTGGAACCTTGGTAAACAAGCTTCGTGTTTGAGGTGGGTATATTTGTGAGCTCGTACACATTCCACAGACCCTCCCAAGCAAGGCACGAAAACAAGACGTGGTATGAGAAGAACAGAGTCGGTGCTCAAGATGTGACCTTTGCTGTAGGGCTTCTCTTACCCACTGCTACTTGGGCTCTGGTTTCCTCTCTTACACATAAAAGACTTATATTAAATGGCTTCCAAGTTATGTTCCATCCAGAAAGTTCTGTAATGCGGACACAATGGCTTTAGAATATATTGTAGTAGGGAGAGTGGCGGGCTGTGTCCCGCCGCCCAACTGGCTTACACCCGGGCCAGCGGAATGCTTGTGGTCCTGGCCACCCGACTAGCTTGTACCCAAATTAATAACATGGAAACTATATTCATTAAATTACTGCCTGGCCTATTAGCTCTAATTTCCCATGGGTTGACTCAATGCATCTTGAGTCAACCCATTTCTAATAATCTGTTTGTCACCATGAGGTCGTGGTTTACAAGGAAAGATTCAGCATGTCTGACCTGGCAGCTTCATGGCTGCTCAGCTCTATCTGCAATATATGATGCTGCCCCACATAGGTGTCATTAATGAGAACTCTTATTGGTCTGGGTGACTGCTTTCTTCTTTGTGTTACTACTGTATTTGTCAACGTTCTGTGTCATTGGGACATACTCTTAGCCACTGTGTTGTATTACAAGCATCTGTGGAAAGAATAATGCTGTTGAACTATTTATCGGCTGGATACAGCATTCCAACACAAAAGTCACTTTAGAAAAAAATTATATCCTTCACTTTACTTTACATGATTACAGTATTTTAAAACACATTTCATATATTTGTAGTTGGACATCTCTCTCCTGCCTGCCAATTCCCAAATAACCACTCAGAGGCTTATATTAATTACAAATCCTCGGTCGATAGCTCAGACGTATTACCAACAAACTCTTACATTTTAAGTTAACTCATATTCCTTGTGTATGCACTGCCACATATTAACATAGCACGTTCATCTCCTGCTCCCTCTGCACCTGGCTGGTGAATCCACTGACTTCACCCTTCTTGCTCTGAGTCTTCTGTGTCTGGCTGTCCTGCCTATACTTCCTACCTTGCCACCGACCTGTCAACTTTTTATTAGCCAATGAGAGTAATACATATTTACAGTGTACAGAAGGATTATTCCATAGCTTATATTCTTGTTTTACTTTCCAGTGTTCCTATCTTGCTTTAAACTACCCAGAAACACCATTAAAATTTGTTTTTAGATAGCACCTGACTGTCCATTTTCGATTCAGCATACCTTGTTCATCAAGACACCGCACAAGTTGAATCCCTGTGTTTATGGGGCACTATAAAAATTAGAAGTAGATGCAATCAAGATATTGAATATTAATTTTGAGTATTGGTAATGTGTTTCTTCCCATATCACTGTTTTGTCTAACTAATAACACTAGAATGAAGTATATAACTGCATCACCCACATGCTAACAGTGTGAGTTTCTGGTTCAAGATGGTGGAACTATTGTAACCTAACATTCAGTTATAAGGGAAGGTTTGGTCATATAGAGGTCAGAGAAGATATGAACTCAACTTTTTCACTTTTCATTTGAGCAGGTTGTAGCTAGACAAGCTGAAATCAGCACTATAAGGCCTGGGTCAGTTGTAATTCAAATCTTGTTCTGAAGTTCTTTCCAATAGCTTTCTTTTCCAAGTCAAAAAGAAAAAAGAAAAGAAAAGAAATTATTTCAATTGCATTACTTTTAAATGTTACATATAACTTAATTATATTTTAAAAGTCACAGTCACCACTTAAACAAAAATTTGCAGGCAAATATTTTTAGGTAATATATTACGTATTTACTATGATCTTAAGTGTATCTTCCCAAAATTCAAGAATTGGCGTTCTAACCTAAAGGATCTCAGCCTACAAATCTGTGTGCAGAGAAAGCCTTACAATGGTAACGATGCTAAAATGCATCTTGAAGATGAGTCTTTCCTGAACCTACTGTGTGTCCTGTAAAAAGGGAAGTTTAGGCACACAAGATACAACAGGGGCCACCTGCCCTGAAGAAGGACATTTGAAGGATGCAGAGAAGCCTACCAGATACAAGATGAGGAGAAAGGCTTGAGGATTATGAGACCTACTAACAGCTTGACTTAGCATCTGTACCTGAAACGGGATACATGTCTGTTATTTGATGTGTGTTTTTGAGGACTTCTGTACTATTTTTTGTACCAAGTCTGAGAACCAATATTGCAAAATGAACAATGCAGACATATTTAAATTGTCTTCCGTGTTCATAAGAAGACATAAATTTCTTAGAACCCAGAAAGGTTATTTTTCAAAGAAAAATATAAAAGCCAAAAGTACTATACTTGACTACAGGATTCAATACCAAATGAAGCCTGAGACTGACTGACACATTGTGTTGGACACAAAGACGCCATTCTCAGTGGAACTCAGGAGGGTTCTGTGGGTAACGTGAATAGGTTTCCTGCACTCAGAATCCACATGATGCCACAAACAACACACACACTTACATGTCAGTTCAACATTCATACAGTCTTTAAATAATAGCTTTATCATAAAAGCCATAGCTGGATGTAGAAAAGATTCTACAGGGAACTGCATTAGAAAAGCTTGACTCCTCCAAACGTGGGTGAAAATTATGTGGCTTGGTCTTTTTATGGGATCCTTGGCAGTGGGACCAGGATTTATGCCTGGTGCATGAACTGGTTTTTATTATTATTTTTTTTTGGAGCCCTTCCCCTGTGGTGTGATTCAATGCCCAGTCTTGATAAGGGAATGGGGAGGGGCTTGTTCATATGCAAAGCTTTGTTTACTCCTCATGGAAAGCCTTACCCTTTCTGAGGAGTGGGCGGGGTTTGGGAGTGGAGGGGAGGGAGAGGGAACTGTGGTTGTCATGTAAAATGAATTTAAAAAGTTTAAAATAAGAAATGTTTGACCCATTGAGAAAAATACATAGCACTGTATAAAATCAAATGATTAATCCAGCATTACACCATAGCTTGTGGGGTGTCAGACGATTTATTCAGCAAATCTTAGAGGCCACGTGGCCTGAATTCTCTATTACAGCACATGGGACTTCCTTACCAATGCTTCGTAAAATGAATACAGAGTTTTGTGTGAGAAGTAGCTATGTAGTTTGCATTCATTATGAGGAATAGACACAAAAGGTTCAAACTTGCTACTCCATTCACAGACCTCACTTGAGAATATTTTCCCTACATTGAGAGTTGAGTCTGAAATGTACCCCACAGGCTCTGACCTTGAAGGTTTTTTACTGAGCACGTGATGCTGTTTTGGAAGGTTGTGGAATCTCTGGGAGGTACCATGTCGGTGACAGAAGTAGTTCAGAGGCTAGTTTTTAAAAGTTATTGCATCCCTAATTCTTACCAGTCCCGCTGAGTCCTGGTCTGGCATAACACGAACAGCCTCTTGTACACCCTCCCACCGACATGAACTGACAGCTTCCCCGTTCTTTCTCTGCAGCAATGAACTTGAAGCCTCTCAGACTGTGAACCAAAATAGATCATTTTCCCTAAGCTAAATATAATGGTCACAGCAACATAAAAGTATCCAATACACTACATTAAGGATTAAATATTAAAGATTAAACAAAAATAATTATCTACTTCCCTTCAGAATTTGAAGAAGAGCCAAACCTGGTGGTATAGGACTATAATTCCAAATCCCAAACACTTAAGAGCCAGAGACAGGAGGATCACCATCTGTGTATTTGTTTTTGAAGTGCTGTGGAATAATCATCAAAACTTTGACTGTTCAGGCCTTCAGTTTTGGGTTTGTTTTTTACAACAATGTCCAAGTTAAATAGGGCTTTCAAAAATGACTATATAGTATCCTTGTATAGATGGTAAACATAATGAACTTTAAATACTGAAAACAGACTATTAAAAATTATACTGCTGCAATGGAAAAAAAACACCCTGATGAAAGCAGCTTGAGAAAATGTTCACTTTGGCTCATAGTTCAAGTTATATTCTACCCTTACAGAAACATCAAGGCATGCTACAGAATATGTAGTAGCTGGTTATATTCCATCCACATGTAAGAAGCAGGGAGTAACGAATGTTTCTCGGTGCTCAGATATCTTTCCCCATTTCATAGAGCCCAAAATTCTTCCCATAGTCAGGACAGGTCTTCCCATTGCATTTATTAAAGTTAAGATAATCCCCCACAGGTGTTGGCAGAGACTGTTTGTTTGTTCCTGACCTCCCAGACCCAAAATAATTACACAGAAACTATATTATTTGCAATACTGTATTAAGCGTATTTTTAGCTAGTTCTTGCATCTTAAGTTAACCCATTTCTATTAATCTGTGTATCACCACATGATTGTGGTCCACCAGTGAGGTTCCATCCGGCATCCAGATTCTGTCTCTTGCAGCAGCTACATGGTTTCTTTGACTCTGCCTACTCTCTCTCTACATCTATCTGCTTGGCATTTATGCCTTTCCCGATTCCTCTAAGCCACTGGCCAAAACAGCTTTATTCATTAATCAATAAAAGCAACACATACGCAGAAGGAATTCCCACACCACACAGGTGTCCTCTGAGGCTCATTTTCTAAAAGATTCTGAATTGGATCTCACTAAGCATGAGAAAGCCCTACTCTGGAATATCATGGCACCAGAAGGTAGGTCTTTGGGAGATGGGTAATTTGGATGAGCTACAACAACAGAAGTTTCCTAATGGAACTGGTGTCTTTAGAAGCAGAGACAGAAATATCAATGATTCCCAACTCACTCATGAAAAGGAACAGAAAGATGTAGCCATCTGCAAAGCGGGAAGAAAGCCTTTACCAGACAACTCAACCATGCTTTCAACTGATCTCAGGTGTTGATCCTCCAGAATTGTGAAAAGCGATGGATGCTGGTCAGTCATTTCATCAGTGGTATTTGTTACAGTACCCCAAGATAAGCAGGACTACGAATCTGTATAACTTTCTGCCCCTTCCACTTTGATCCTGACCACCAGGTCTTTCAGAAATTAGTTTCCTAATATCTCACAGCAAATATGAAAGAAGTGTGACTATTTCGAGACTCGCATGCTAAAGAGAGAATAAGCAGGGAACCCATCAACAAAGAACAATGCCTGGTATGTGCCCCAGCTATCTGAGCCTCCAGATGTTTGAGAGACTTTCCTGCCCAAGTTCCAAACTTGTGGGTAATTCAGCCCTCAGAAGATTCTGTGAGATGGTTTTTGCATGATTGTCTTGTACTGAGCTGGTTATTTTCCCACATCTCTCTGGTAGTTCTCAAGAGCAACTGTAAAATGAGCTGGCATGAAGGACCAGCAGAGAAGAAAGGAGTGGCTAAAAGAGCGTAAGTTCTATTCTAGTACCTTCCAGAAATAAGCTATCTTTGATAATTAACTCACTGTGTCTTGCTGGCCCCATGGTACAAAATCAGGGATCATCTGTTTGCCCAAGTCCCTCAGCTGCAATGCCAGGGAGACATGCAAAGGCAAACAGCCTTCTTAAGTCCCAAGGGACTGACTGACTGAATCCTAGCCATCTGGATCCCTTGCTGCCCACCTATAGTTCATAAGCCCACTTTGTGTAAAATATACCAGTGTCCTGTCTTTCTGATCCCAAACAAGTTGCAAAAATGCATCTCAACATAAGTGGGTCAACATGCTATCATGTGCAGTGCTTGACATACCCCAATTCTGGGCCTTAGAGCTGCCCCCCTCAACCAAAGAGTGGGGACATGGCTCATCTCCACTGAGCTCTGCTTAAATTTTACACCCAAGAGCAAAATAAACTTGTTTGGTAGCCAATAATAACCAAAAATATGTCTATAGTCCTCTTCATTCTAATTTTGCTCTTTCTAATAGACTAGATTAGGATGTATGTTGAACTTTGGGTGAAGTGGGGAAAGATAATTGATAAACAGCCTAGAATGTTTTCTGAGAAAGAGATGTATGATTTTGGTTCCTGAATTTTTCAACTGTACTGGCTACATATTATTTTTAACAAAAGTAGAGGAATAATTGGTTATACTGATTTTTCTCTTAAAACACTGATGACAGGCGTGGTTTCTTAGAGTAAGGTTCACACGAACAGCAATTCTAGGTACTTGTGATTTTCAGAGGGAAGATTCTGTGATCCCATAGCCACAAATGCCGAGAGCACGGAAACTCTCACTTTCATTCAATTAAGCAGCTTTAAGGACCGGTTAAAACATGAAAACAGACTAAGAAAAAATAACTTTCCTGGGAGACTGGAGCTCTCCACAGCAGAATCATTCACTTTTTATGACGGCTATAATTATTAGTGGTGATGGTGATGACAATCTATCATTTATATAGCACTTTAGATTCGCACGCCGCTTTCCCTCTGTCCTTTATTAGCTAATCTTCAGAATGCTCTTCAGTCATAAGTCAATATTCCGGCCTCCATTTAACAGATAGGAAATTGAGGCACTACTTGCTTGAGTTCCTGGCCCAAGTTGAGAACTCATTACTGAAAGTACCATGCTCTGATCCCAGCCTCTGTTCTCTCTCTGATTTTGTGTAACACATTTGCAAGGCTTCCCCGAAGTGAATAGTCTTTCAATTAACAGTGTAAAATAGATGCATAAGTTAAGAATGAGCAAAGAAGTCGGGACCACGAGGGGTGCATCCACCCACTGAGACAGTGGAGCTGATCTACTGGGAGCTCACCAAGGCCAGCTGGACTATTACCAAAAAAAGCATGGGATAAAACTGAACTCTCTGATCATGACGAACAATGAGGGCTGATGAGACGCCAAGGACAATGGCACGCAGTTTTGATCCTACGCAATCTGCTGGCTTGGTGGGAGCCTAGCCAGTTTGGAGGTTCACCTTCCTAGATATGAACGGAGGGGGGAGGACCTAGGACTTACCACAGGGCAGGGAACCCTGACTGCTCTTTGGACTGGAGAGGGAGGGGGAGACGAGTGGGGGGAAGGGGAGAGGGGTGGGAGGAGGGGGAGAAGAGTGGGAGGAGGGGGAGAAGAATGGGAGGAGGGGGAGGGAAAGGGGAGGCTGGGAGGAGGTGGAAATTTGTTTTTTTTTTTCTTTATTCTTCTTTTATCAATAAAAAAAAAAGATTCACAGTTGGGTCATAAGGAATTCTTAACATTCTGTATTTGATACCAGACCCTTGAAAATAATGGTAAAAAAGACAAGGGAGGTTGCTCAATGGTAAAGCATTTGCCTTATTCATGAGGACCTGAATTTGGATTCTCAGCAGTCATGTGAAAAGCTGGGCATGGAGACACGTGACTGTAAGGCTGGCACTGAAGAGGTGGAGGTGGGAACACCCCTGGAATTCACTGTACAACCACTCACCTAATCAAAGCACTCCAGGTTCGTGAGAGACCCTTTCTCAAAGGAGATGAACAGTGTCCTTAGGTTGGCATTTGAAGGTTTTCTAGGCATAAACACACAACACATGTATGCATGCACAAGCACTCCACATGCATGCTCAGACACATAGGGGGAAAATGAAGACTATCGTTGAATTGTGTGCCTGAAATGTATTGTTTAATCTAGAATGATCATGGCATTTTCTTTTTTTACATCTACAACTACATAATACATGATATTTGATAACTATTTAAATAGGAAATAAGAAATTTATAAATTTTTAGTTACTGATAGTTTTAGTTTCTTGTTTTAGAAATGCCCATGACGGGGATAAAGAGATGGCTCAGTGGTTAAGAGCACTGGTTTCTCTTCCAAAGGACCTGTGTTCAATTCCCAGAACCCACGTGGCAGCTCACAACCATCTATAACACCAGTTTCAGGGAATTTGACTTTCTCAGGTGCCAGGCATACACATAGTACACATATGTACATGCTGTCAAAATACTCATATACATATAAAATTAAATAAAATAAGTAATAAATGAAAAACTAATGGTGCCTAAATTCCACTAACCTGGTGTTGTGGCTGACATCCTTAGCTGCTCATTTCACTATAGGCCTTGGACTCTTGCACTATCTTACACTGTCTTGCACTATCTTGGGATGTATTTCATCATAATGTGCGCTTTACTTTCTGTCTTCAACTCTGATTTTAGGTCAACTAATGTAAAACATCATCTCAAGTGGAACGCCTTGGTTTCCTTCCATGTAAATTCATTTTGTTCCAAAGCAGTGGTAAAAATAGGATGTCCAAAACTCACTAAAACTTGGCATTTCTGCTTTTCGCACAAATAAGACAAGCTTATTACCCCCTCTCTTGGCTTAGGAATTCCCATCACCCAGCACTTACTTCAGGTTTCCTTCTGCCAATTATTCCCTGTGGCTGACACACTATCCAACCCTAACACACACCCACACACGCACGCATGCACACATGCATGCACACACGGCACAGCCCATGGAAACTGAAGACTTCTTTCATTATTCTAGGCTCCTTGTCCTCAAAGCAAGAATTCAAATGCCAGTCACTTAAGACTTCATGGAGAAACATCATAAAAATGGTGACCAGTCTGATAGCAAATCACTTGGTGAGCTTTCTTTGAAGAGTCGCCAATAATGCTAATCGTCAGATGGTGGGACCCTGCTTTGTGAAGATGTGTTTGTGAAGAACAGCCATCTCTGTGACTTTGACAAAAGAACTGCTGACTCGCATCACTGTTTGTCTTTTGATGTGAAAGAGCAAATCGATTTATAGAGCTGTTGCTTGCAGATGTGGGATATGATTAGTATGCAGAAAGACCTTTCCACGGTGTCATTTGTTTATTTAGCTGCCTCTGCACTCGGCTCTGATTGTGTATCCCTAATTAATGTATACAAAGCTAAAAGAAATAAAGCCGCGGGTCTACCATCACAGGCTACTGTAGGAGCACGGCATTTGTCGCCCTTGGGAAAGGAGACACGATGATTTTACTTAGCTGCACTACCAAATAAAATGTATGGGTTTATAACCCATCACAAAGAAAATGCAAGAACTTTTTCTCATCTGCTGTCTTCCTAGCTATTTATAAATTCAGATAGGTGGGAATGAACCCTTTAAATGTGAGAAGAACATACTTGCTTTGCTATCTGGATATTTCAATTTTTATTAAAAACAATTGTTGAGTCTCTATAAAAAAAAAATATCTGTGACTTCTTCCAGAGGTCAAAGTTGTAAAACACCCCACGAGACCCAATTCAGCCCCCTTTTCAAGGCTTTGATATTCAGATGCCTGGAAATTTTAGCTGGGACAAGAGTTTAAGGTGAAAAGCAAAACATTAGAGACATTTATGTCAATAAGGAGTGATCAATAGAAGTCACACGCATTGACATTCCTTCAGCAGTTGGCTGTTTCTCACACACACATGTGGCAGTGTCTATTCAGGTTCTGTAAGAGATATTGGTAGCAAAATGGCAAAGCTGCCAGAATCTTCAGACTCCCAAATAACGGAATGCAGAGTGACATCTAGTGACATCTTATATTAGAGGCACTTCCTTTACATCTCCCAAACACAGCGGCAAGGCAATCATTTCTTTATCTATGTGCTACCTCGAATGTTTACCTCAGTGTGGTACCAGTGACTCTCCCATCCAGTCCTAACAATAAGAAGGCTTCAAAGGGCATCTGCAGATTTAAATTGTTCTTTGAACTTGTCTGTAACTGTTCCATATATGATCCATGGCAAGCAAGCTGTTCATCGGTTCCGACACTGCTCTGGTCTCTGTGTTAGCATGAGCATCCTGCCAGAACTGCTGCCTTAAATCATGCCAGATCTCCCCAAGAGCAGCAGCCCAGGGAGCTGTTGTCTTATTGCTGAAGCCCAGAGCATTCCCACCTAAATCACCAGCGTTCACGGCCTCATTTGCAATGAAATTTCTTTGATCTATTTTTTCCCTAATGTATTGAGGAATTTTTCCCTTTTCAGGAGATGGGGGGAAAGGATTGTTGGAAATAACGTGATCATTTCAGAAAGCAAGGAAAAATAAAACTTAAATGCAAGGCATAAAATTAATATAGTATGAAAAGTAAGATGCCGAATATATCTGACTTTCACTGGCTGTGGGCATACTGCAATGGATTTTCCATCCCGGTATATACTTCCTTCCAGTGACTTTTACTGAACCAGAGTAAAACAAAACAACGGGTCACTTTCAAAAGTAAGACTCTTAAATAGAACAGTTTTATAGTTCCAAAGATCTTCAAATGGGACATGAAAAAAATGTTACAAATCAATGAAATCAATATATTTCCAGGTAGACAGAGCAAGAATCTGAGGCCAAGATACATGTCTCCTGAAAGTTTCAATTAAAACAGAAACAGGATCAACCTCATGCTCCATTAGAAGGAAAAGAATTAAGCAATACTCCCTCATAAATATCACGAAAATCCAAAGCCAAATATATCTCCAGTGGCAATTAAGAAACAACTTTCTCTTGGTTTTCAGGTATGAGTTCTGTAAACTGATACAGAGGATATGGATCCTGAAGGCTACCATGGAAAATGTCAGTCCCACTCTTGAGATTCTGTCCTTAATTTCACAACTAACAAGATCGATTATGGCCAGAACTCACAGGCAGAAGGAATATTTAGATTGAATAGTGACCTTCACTATTAGATTGAATAGTTTTGACTCTTTGAAAATGCCTTATTTTGCAGTTTATCTTCACTGTGAATTCCACCAGATTCTTCTCTACTTCTTAAGCACATCCCAATCCTCCTACTCAAGTTCATGTCATTCAACCGCTCTGCTTGAAAACTGGAAAAAGAGAGGTCTGAGAACTCTCCAAGGTTTCCTGCAAGGTCACAGGTTCAGCACGTGCATAACTCTCAGTTTCCTGCCGTCCATTTTGTAAAGTCAGGCAAACGCAATCATGATAACTGATGTCAGTAGGAGAATAGTCAACAAGTGTGCAATTCACTTTGTCTGTAAATTTTTTGCTCTTTAGATTTTACTTGGAGTAAATTTGCAGATAGAATGTGTGTTGGGAGCGCTTTGTATCTCACTCATTTGAAAGTGATGGTGTTTTACAGGATGAAAGCAGTGTAGAAGATGGTCTATTTAGAGGCTTGTTCTTATTTATGTCAGAACTTATCTGGGAGGCAGATGTACTTCTTAACCTGCTAAAAACAGATTCATGTAATGATTGCTAAACTGCCTCCTGTAAACTTAATATATTGGTTTCTAAACGGCCTCCTGTAGAACTTTGCATATATGTTTACCTTTTAATGCATAATCCACATATCAAGGGGTATAGTTTTGTCATTATTCAGGACAAAACCTTGATCTCTTATATAAGTAGAAAAGAAACTTAAAAACTATTGAAATGCTTCCTGCTAGTTGTTTCCTAATATTTTTTAATAAGTTATTTTCAAATTATCAAAAATCATGCTATCTTCAAAGAGTGAGCAGCAGATCTTTATCCTAAAGAAAAACACCAAAAGCACATTTTAGGAAGTATCAAGAATCAAAAATATTTTATTTTCCCATAACTAAGGCTACTATAACAAGAAAAGCACAACAACCAATTGTTTTGAGAAAGCGTCGCTCTATGCATCCCAGCCTGTTCTCAAATTCACAATCCTTAGCCTTCATGGAGTTCTTTTAAAAGAAATACTTTCAAATACACAAATATCTACCAAGTGACCTCACATCAAGTCCAATACACCATTTATTTAACTACAAATTGAAGCAATGTCCTCTAAAGACTATATTTTTTCAAAAAAATGCTGAAAGATAAAAAATGCCTCGTCTAAGCTGGGAGGCGTCAGCACCTTAAGCATAAATGGGGTGCAACCCACATTCCATGTTAACAGTCTTCCAGGTTTTCATTGCAATGCACAATTGACCCCCCTCTCTTTCCTGGCAGAAGGATGATCGAGCCAAGATCACAAGACAGAAAGGAGAAAGCAATAAATGTTTCCAAGAGAGAAGGGGTCAGTTAAAAAAGTTCCGAGGAAACCAAGTTGAATTATTGCTTCAAGACAATACATAATTCTTGAACCTAGAATTTTTTCACAATTTGGTTTACTTTCTTCCCAGATTGAATTTTTAGGCTATTCTGAATCTGAATTAGACGCCTGGGTATACCTCTAAGAGATCCCTTTCAGGCAACATTGATAAAGGACCCAGAAACAAGAGAGATTGTCCCTAAGGATCTTGTAAGACCTCAAGATACACACCAATTTTTTGTTGAGTAAAATAATCTGAAACTTTTTAAAATATTGGATACAACATTGTTTTTTCTACTGTAAAATTTGCTGTAGGATTCCCATAAAGAAAAACAAAAGCAGCATGTTGGCCAAGACATATTAGGTTTTATACATTACCTGTGATGACCTTTTATGTACCTTACATAAAACACCTTACATGGCAACTACTGGGGATTCAGGCTCCGTTCCTTCAGATAATCAATACAGAATTAAAAGTCTCTTGAATTTGGATAGCTCTCTTCTTTTTATTCAAATAAAGAGGTAAAATAAATATACGTATGTGTATAAAATTGGGTTTTTTGCAATTTTTGTAATTGTGATTATTTTCAAACCAAAACTTTTATTTAGTTTTGATTAAGGAAAAAAAAATAAGGTTGAACCGGAGTCACAATCTAAACTAATTGGTTTCAGGTTTCTCTTGCTAATCTTAATTCATAAATGAAAAGACAACAGAAGTCTCTTTCCATTCTTTACCAGGTACTACAGATTACAGAAATCCCAGACAAAGAGAATGAGACCTGATAAAGCAGAGTGGGTGTGGGGTTTAGCAAAACCTGTTTGGTCAGATTCCTGTTTGGGTCCCTATGTCTTCAGACACAGCTGTCTCTTTTTTCTGGGTATTTTCAGTAAAAGCTTTATAAGATGATTTAGCAAAATCCTTCTCGCATGTGTAGACTGTAACCAAGGAGATGTGTCTGTAGGCAAGGCACAACAACCCCAACAAACTGAGTTTGAGTCCTCAGAACCAACACAAAAAAGCCACACACAACAGAGCAAGCATTTGTAAACCCTGAGTGAGCCTCCAGAGAGATGGGAGGCAGGCAGACCTAGAAGCAGTATAATAAACCCATACACTAGCCAGTCTGGCATATACAGCTCTGAGCAACAGAAAATCTAAGCCTAAAACAAGATGAAGGGCAAAGACTGACACCCAGCATTGTTCTCTGACCTTCACAGGAGTTCACACTCACACATACAAAATGCAAACACATCACACACAATCACACAACATATGACCTGCATTAAGAAAGGAGATTGACATCGATGCCTCTGCTTCTTCCTCAAGTGTCATGATGCAATATTTTAGCATGACATTCCTGAATCTCAATAGCAAAAAGCCCCTACTGTCCTCTAAAGATGTGCTTCCAGTAACCTAGAGCATCTCTAGGCTCCACCTCTTAAAGGTGGAACACTTTCCAGTATTGCTCTAGTGATGACCGTTTTTCTGGAAAGATATGCAAAACTGTACAGGAGAAAAATTTGGAAGTGACTAATCCAACTATGTTGTTTTATTATAATATAGTTACTGAGTCCTACAAAAATCCAGGACAATGTTTCCTATCTCAAAATACTTGACAATTGCTGTACAATTCTTTTATATGGGGATAACATTCAAACTCTTGTTTTGTAAGCTGGGCTCTCTCGGGGGCTGTTGTTCACCCCATCACACATAAAATACTCTCAGTTTGATCCAGGAGCGTGGGTGAGTCTATTAATTATACAGAACAGAGCGTACACTTTTGTACAGCAGGTACATATGGGAACTAATTGTTAGAAAAGTAAACAAACACTACTTTTAGAGAGTATTTCCAAGGTACCTCTAGAAATGAAAAGAACAGCAGAAAGATAATAAAATGATCCATGAAGAAGTCTTTAAATCCCTGTAGTTCCCTGTAGTAATAAGAGCGGTGGGGCTGCGTCCCCAGCACCCCGGCTGCCCACATGGCTAGCTTATGCCCGAAATAACAACACACAAACTGTATTCATTTAAACACTGCTTGGCCCTTTAGCTCTAGCCCTTACTGGCTAATTCTGATATCCCGATCAACCCATCTCTAATAATCTGTGAGCACCGGTCTTACCGGGAAGATTCTAGCCTACGTCCATCCTGGGTTGGAGCTTCATCGTGTGTATCTTCCCGGGAGCGGGGAGCATGGTGTCTCTCTGAGGCATCTGCCCCTAAGAGGAGAGCTGTGGAGTCTGAGCTCACTTCCTCTTCCTCCCAGCATTCTGTTCTGTTTACTCCTCCCACCTATGTTTTAACCTATGAGGGCCAGCCAAACAGTTTCTTTATTTTTTTAACCAATGACCTTCCTCCATCAAATCCCTTTATTCACTAGTAAGATTTCAGTGAATAAGTAATTGAATCTTTGTATCTCAAGTGAAAGCAGGGCAGGGTTTGATGTGAAAAAGGTGGGATGAGAACTGAAGAAAGATATTATGCTTTCAACTTTGAAAAAGTAAGAAGGAACCAAGATCCAAGAAATACCTCCCCGAAACTGGAACATTTTTCTTTTCCTTTTTATTTTCCCAAAAAGGTAGATTTAGAAAGGTTCTTTTATTTATTCATTCAGGGTTGTTCATTGTATTGTGGTGTTCAGAGGACAGCCTGCAGAAGTCAGTTCTCTGTTTCTGCCATCAGGGTCCTGGGAATCAAACTCTGGTTGTATGACCAGACTTGGCCACTTTTACCAATGAAAAATCTTGCCCAGCCCAATAGAGTAGCTTTCCTTATTTGTTTTACTCAATATTACATTTTAAAAACATTCCATATCACTATATAGTCAGTGGACATTGCATTATGACATCTTATTATGGAATGTACTGCAATTTATTCAACTACTCTACTGATAATAGACACTGATAAATGTTCCTCTAGACTTACTCTATAATAAGAACGTCATGCTATGTGCACAATTTTACAACTTGTTTTTTTCAATTAGTGCTGACATAAATATCATTATCTTTCTTTAAATAACCTTCCACTCTATAAATTTGCATGTCTGCAGAGCCTATTTCAACTGCACTTTAAAACTATTCCTTAATAGTATAGTTAGTTACTTCCAACATTTGATAAACTGAGGATTCAGTGTTGGGACCCATAAATGCCAGGTAATTATTCTACCAAAGAAACACATCCTCAGCCTTCTTTTTACATTTATTTTAACACAAAGTGTGTCACTAAGCTATGCAGACAGGCTTTAAACTCACACATAGCCCAGGGTAGCCTTGAGCCCGTGTTTTTCTCACACCAGCCTTCCAGGTAACTGGAATTGCAGGCTTGTACCACCTAGGCACAGTTTACAAGAAGGCTGTAATACAGCATTATGTGTGTCCATATTATCCTTTTCATCATCAATGTTTTATCATTACTTTTTCGTACTCAGGATAAATTATTGACATCAAAAGATATAAACCTTTCTTTATTTGTTTCTTTCTTATTATAATAAAATACCTGAACAAAAGCAACTTAAGGGCAATAGGGTTTATTCTGGTTTATTTCTAGAAGAATATAGTCCATCATGACAGATGAGGCATGGCAGCAAAAACAGAAGGAAACTGCTTGGTCAAATTGCACCAGAACTTAGAGAGCAGGACATGAACATAAATTAGAGTCTAACTATAAAGCCTAAAGTCAAGCTTCTAGTCACCTAACTTCTCCAGCGGGTTCTACCAGCTAAAGTTTCCGCAACTTCCCAAACTGTGGTCACATTTGAGGAAAAATCTCAAACACTACTTCTTGGGGGAATTTCACATTCCCTTCACATTTCACCAACTCCTGGGACCCATAGTCTCATGATCTTCTCTTGATTTATACAACTTCAAAAATACCCATAATCTTTAACACTGCTAACAACTTTTAATAAATACCCAAAGTCTCTTTGAGACTCAAGGAAATCTCTTAACTGTGACCTATGTTTAAAATAAAAAATAAAATAAAAATAATTATGGTCATTCAGCATCCCATAGAGTAAAAATTCCCCTTCCCGGAAAAGAGAAATGGAAGCATATCAGGAAAAGATCATAGCAGAGCAAAATAAAACCTAACCTGGTAAGGAAAACATCAAATCTTCCAGATCAATGTCCAGTCTCTGGGACTCACAATAAAATCATGTCAGTTCCAAAAGGCTCAGGAATACTAGCACCTCCAACTCTACCACATATAACACATATATACTGTCTTTTAGGCTGATTCCACCCTTATGCCATCAGCCTCCTTTGATAGATTGTCCCATAGTTCTGGCACCTTCAGCATCCTGGGGTCTCCATTGCAACTTAAGCTTGGTCTTCACAGTTTTACAAAATGTTCTCATCTAGTTCAGTGGTGAAGGGAAAATTGATAATGCATTGATTACTGCAATAGTGACTAGTGATTAGTGCAATAGAAGGAATAAGTAACCTTGAGGTTGATATGATGAGGTATGAGAAGTCCTCAGTAGTTAATTTCCCATGTGCTTGTATGTAAGCTTTCTTCTGTAACTTGCTTTTGTCATTAGTATTTTACCATAACAAAATAATAATCAGTACAGTAGTAACATTTCAGAATAAATCTCTCTTGAGTCAGTAAATTTAGATGCAATTGCCTGTAACAGTTAATCACTACTATCATCTCAACATAATTTGTAATCACCATGGAAAAACATCTCTATCTCTGTCTACAAGAGCTATGTCCAGAGGTTTGACTGAGGTAGGAAGAACTACCGTGAGTACGTGCCATCCCATGGACCTGCATGACATACTGAATTCAAAAGGAAAAGAGAAGCTAACCACTGGCACTTATTGTCTCTGCTTCTTGCCTGTTGATGAAGTCAACTGGTAGCCTTAGCTGCCTGCCTTCACATTTTCCTGCCATAGTAAACTCTTAAACTATAAGTCAAAATAAATCCTTCATTCTTTAAATTGCTTTGTTTCGCTGCAGTGGTGAGAAAAGTAACTAATATTAGCATGTTATTAATGTCCACAAATATTAAAAGTAAAATTAAAATAAGTACATAATGCCAGAATCACAGGTGTTCAGTGGCTCTGTGTATGTATGTATGCATGCATGCATGCGTGTGAGTATGTATGTATCATTTTTTGTTTGTCTTGCTTTGTTTTTGAGACAGAATTTCTCTGTGTATCCCTGACTGTCCTAGAACTCACTCTGTTGACTAGGCTGGCCTCCAAATCAGAGACCTCCTTGCCTCTGCATCCCAAGTGCTGGAATTAAAGTGTGTGCCGTTGGCCCAGCAAGGACCTATGTATCTTTAAATTAGGCAAAGAAATATGCTTCGGAGAAACAACATATAACTAAGAATTCTCAAGGAATGTTTATGTAATTATTAATTTTCAAAAATTACTTTCACAGTTAAAGTTAAATGAAATTTCAGTGATAATTTTAATAAAAAGTGAGAAGGAAAACAGTTCCTAATAAAAATAATTATAAAATACGTCAGCATTTTATAGCCTGTTAGTCCTGCAAAGGATAAACATACTGAATTGTGAGACCCAAATGAACAACAACAAGAACAAAAATGAACCCACCAAAATCCACATAGAACATGTTTTTTTAGAATCTTCATTGGTTTCCAATTTGCAGTAATTCTGAAAAAAAAAGAAAATATAAACCTGATTAAAATAGTTAATTATATACTCATATATGGTAGTAATTTAATTTTATCATTTCTATTCTTAATATCTACTCTTATTTTGCCTTATTTCCAGAGGTAAACAATTACAAAGACACAAAACAGAATTTTAAAGTCACATGGGCTCTAAGATTCAAATTTTAACATATTTCTAAGACATGTGTGCTATTTAAACTACACAAATAATTGGATAGCGTCTGTCTTTCTTTCTCATCCCTTCTAATTGCAGTGTGTGATAAATTTTAAATCTTTGTTTTATATGCTTAAGGTTTTTTTGCTTTGTCTTATTTGTTTTGAATGTTCTAGTTAGTTACCACTACAACAGCAAGCCTGGATTTCTACTTCATATTCTGTTCAGTTCTTCATATATTAATCAACTTCCTGTAAGACATTAAATGACTTAATTTTCAGAATGGTACATTAAGTCTGAAGTATTCATTGGTGAAATTTGTAAATGAACATCTGTGAATAGATTAAAATATCTACTGTGAAAGCAAAACCTCTTCCCACCCAAAGCACTGAAGTTGACTCTGATTATTACTGAAAACTGTTTCCTAAAATATTTAATTTTTGGAAAGAATAGCAAGATTGCATTTTTAAGTGATTCAACAATTTGAGTCAAACACTTTACAGAGTAAACTGATTCTTGATAAAAGTATGGTTAAAAATATAGAAGGTTTGTTAGCATATGATGAACTAAGACCCCAGCACCTTTTTCCACATCTCACATCTCATGTTTCAAGAGCTACAAAGGACAAGGTGAGAGAAAGTGAGAGGGAAACGAGGACACTGTCTCCACTTTGGTGCATTTCGTCCTTCCTTGGTGTCCTCTGCATCCCTTTCATCCGCCTTCCCCTTTTCATGTACTTTTCAGAAAAGTGACAAGGTAGAGTCTTAAGGCAGGGCCCCAGGAAAATTAATATGATCCTGAAATGCGGTCAATGAAAGCAGGGTGGCACCGCTCCTTGACTTATGTAAAGTTTATTCCACCTGCCTTGCTCTTCTATGACCCTAGGAGTGCGTGAATTTCTTAATAATGTGCAAATTAAATGGACTTTCTCAAAGACTCAATAAGACCGTAGTCAAGGAAAAATGAAACTGAATTTTTTCACAATGTAACATACTACAGTATGTATAGAGAAAAAAAATATTCTGTAGAAATCAAAATACTTAGTGAGATCATCCAAACAAATATATTTGGTCTGGATAAAGATCCTAGAGCAATATGAAAATTAACTGTAGACCCTTTGCCTCCTTAAGTTCATTAATTTGAAAGAAAGATCTTCAGTTTCTGCAGAGCTGGGCATCAAAATCATTATATTTGGGAGAAATATACCAACAAAAATATCTCATTATTGTTTCAAGTACTAGTGTAAATTAATTATGCCTGTTTGGATTGTGGTAATAAAATAAGAATTTTAGCTTTAAACAAATTTAACAGAAATACTTAGATGCTGGATTCCCTGGAGATGTTGGATAAGTTGATATCATAGTCACAGGAGATTATTAGCCACAAATAAAATAAAATAGTTTACCCAGAGATATAGGTGGGTATCAAAAGATGAGTAGAGGGTTGTGGCTATAATTTGGTAGCAAAGAGTTTTCTCAATATGAATGAAGCCATGGTTTTAATTTCTAGAGCTGTAAAACAAATATGATAAAATTAGTATTGAGTACTCTGTGACAATACCAAGAAATAACTAACAGAAGAAAGTTTAGAAATCACTAAGATTTGTGGTGGTAGCCACATTTACAGTGGGTCTTTCCATTTCTATTAACTTAATCCAGAAACTCTCTCTCAGGTATGTGTTATGTTGGTTTAAATAATGATGCTCCCCCAGACTTGTATGTTTGAATAATAAGAGTCCACTATCACACCCAGTTTTTAATGGGTCTCAGAGGTCTGAATTTGGGTCCTTTTGCTTGCAAGACAAGCACTTTACTGACTTATTTTTCCCTCTAGTTCTTCTTCAATTAATTCTTGCAAATGGATATCTAATTGTTCTACAGTCATTTATTGAAAAGATAAACTCTTGTCTATTGAATTGCCTTTAGAGCTTTGTCAAAAAGTAGTTGATCATCTGGGTTTGTAACTGTTCTTGTGTCTTTCTCACTTATTAAAGAATCTTTGGAGTCTAAAATCTTTTTCATGACGATTTATTTTTCAGTTCCAATTTTGTGAATGAGAGTCTATGAATGCTGGAGGAAGCAGGAGATATGTTTAAGAGCGTCAGAAACTGAAATAGACCCTTTTCTCATTTTGTTCACTAATGTTGCATTATCAGATACATGTATTTCTATAAACAAGTGTTCACAGATTTACTGCTACAAAAATTCTATTGAATGTTGGGAATATTAAATGAACACAGGAAATGAGATAGTATGTGGTAGCAACATTCTAATCATGTACTAGGTGCTCTAAACAAATTGTTATCTACTTATTATTCATTATTTTTATTTATTAGATACTTAAATCATTCATTATTTGAGAAAAATTAAAACGGAAAAAGTATATGATAAACTATGTAGACTCAGTTAACTTTGGGTTCTTCCCAAAGAATATTAGATTTTTTATTCTTGTATGAAATAGCAGCAATTTTTAAATAACAGCTAATTTAAAACAACCAACTTCAACTCAGGCTGTATTAAGACAAAAAACGGTCCAATAGATGCAGAAATATACGATTTTATTCTGCATTGAAAGTATCGGTCAATATACCACTTAGGGAGTTAGTGAGTGGCAACATTTTTCATGTTTCTTCTCATAAAAGAGCTTCCCCCCCCCCAAAATGCACCAGTGACGTCACATGGCTCTTTGAAAACTATGAGCATGACAGCAAACTTTCCCCAAATCCCTCCAAGAATATTCCGACTTGTCACTGCCTTTAACATCTACTGACAACTCCAAAGAGTTTCTGTTCTGCCCTTTCCATTAACATACATCTGTAAGACCTGGTCTAAAAATACCTGGCATCTAAGCAAAAGCTTTTGATTTGATAACAGAATGGGCAGCAATAGTACATTGGCCATTTTTTGGAAGATTCACTTTTTTCCTTGGCCAGGTTAAGTCAGCAGACTGAGCACCAGATAAGGGTGCAGTTGTTGGCACAACTGACAATGTATGACCCTGGGTGTTTTAGAATATTGATGCTATGCTTCTTAGTTTTACATTACCATTTCATGAGTTTTGTTTTTATGGTGCTGATAAAATAAAGTTTTTCTTGTATAAAACATGTGATGAAAATTTAAATTTAGATACAAAATCTCTTAATACATCTATTGAAGCTGGACAGTGTAATTTGGATGGAAATCTAAGACAAGAGTTCTCTAACAAGGCATGTGGACTTGTTGAACCGACTTGAACTTTGGCTAATTTTATTAGCCACTAAGATTCAGAATTCTTGAAGAAGACCCAACAACTATGTGAAGTCAGGCACCTTGTATGGCGTGAAAATTATCTGAGGAAATCAACCTAAAAGAAGAAAAACTGATTTGAGCTCATGGTTTCAGAGGTATCAACTTGTGGTCTTTTGCCTTCAAAGTTTCTGTGTTATAATGTATAAAAAAATAATTCAATGTTTTTATAAACATAATTATAAAACCTAGAATTAGAAAATTTCTGAAAAGAAAAAGAGGGGAAAAGATCTTTTAAGGTAGAAAAAAAAACACTTTAAATACAATACCAAAATCCCAATCAATAAAACAATGATAAAGTAGACTTCATCTACAATTTAGAACTCCAATTCTTCAGAAGATAAATATCAAGGAAAAGAAAAAGAAGCTACCAGAAAGGATAAATAACTGTAAAACACATATCTAGCCAAGGACTTGTGTACTAAATAAACTTGAAAATGCACAAATACACTAACAAGAAAGTAAAAAATTCAATACAAAGTAAGTGGGCAAAGTATTTGATAGATCTGTCACCAAAAAAAAAAAAAAAAATTGTATGGCTGCAGTATAAGCCCTTGAAGAGATGCCAATGAAATTAATCTTTAGTGATATTCAAATAAAATCACCAAGACGTCTCACAACAAACATTGTTAAATGGTCTTGTTTAGCTTTTCAGAGATGATGCTAACGTTCTAGAGAGCTATTAGGCAATATCAAGTTGAACATACTCTTACAACTCAAGATTTCCACTCAGGAGTCAGGCATGGTGTCACAAAGTATTCCAACACTAGGGAGCTTGGAGCAAGGTTCAGGAATAAGTTAGGACCTTACTAGACCTGGATGGAGGTGGGGGTTCCTTGGACTTCCCACAGGGCAGGAAACCCTGATTGCTCTTTGGGCTGACGAGGGAGGGGGACTTTTTGGGGGAGGGGGAGGGAAATGGGAGGCGGTGGCAGGGAAGAGACAGAAATCTTTAATAAATAAATAAACAACAACAACAAAAAAGGAATAAGTTAGGCACCATAGCATAGTCAAGTACAACCTGGGCCACCCAGTGAGCTCCTTTCTCAAAAAACAACAAAACAAAATCCCATACCTATTTGTTCAGGAGAAATGAAAACTGACTTAGGTTTTCATAATACCTGTTTTAAAATACTTATTAGATTAACCAATAGTCTCCCAAAACTTAAAATGTCCAGGATTTGAAAATGTTTCTGTTTTGGGGGTTGCAATTTCTCATTCATTTTCTGTCAATTTTCTCTCATAACTTTTGCACTGGAAATAAACTCAAAATTACAAAAACTATAGATTATTCATTACAGCCAAATCATTGTTTGAAACAAATTGTTGGACCGAGAAGATTGCTGAATCTTAATCAAATTACATTTGGTCAAGTTAGAATCAGGGAAATTGTCCCGCACAAATGGTCTAGGGGCAAATCGATGAACAATAATGACTTAACACCTCATTGTCAGCCATGGTGAAGCTCTATGGTCTCCAGGGGGGACATAGTCACTTAGCATTGCAGCAGGTGACACTGGCTGGCCAGGGGTGGTGACAGCCACTGACGCAGAGCAAGCAAATCTAAGCTGGGGTTCAGAATGAGCTTGATCCAGATCTACTTCCTAGAGAGGGCCCAAGGACATGCAGGAATGTCTGAGGGTGATTATATTAAAGATACTGTAATGAATAATCTTGATATTTCAACTTGATCAGATTTAGGGCCAACCAGAATATTTAGGAAGCATATTTCTGGCTATGTCTCTGAGACTGCTGGCTGAGTTGATTGACACTTGAGTCAGCAAGCTCAGTGGAGAAGATGACCCTAAATGTGAGTGGTACCATCCATGTTTCTGTGTGTTGGGTGCAACAAAAAGTGGAAGAACATACATGCTCCCCCATGGGCCAGTGCTGGATTCTTCCTAAACAGGTGCATTTTTGCTGCTACTGTCACCGAGGTCATCATTAGCCCTTGAACATAGATTTACACCAGGGACTCTCCTGGGAACGTTCAGGTCTCCAACCTCAGACCAGTTCTTTTTCACTTATCTCTCTGACTCTGAGTTCTCCAGCTTCCTGGACCGAGCTGAAACTGGCTTCCCTGGCTGTCCAATTTGCAGATAGCCATCGTGGGACTCTCCAACCTCTGAACACTTTGTACACCATCTTCTAAAATCTCTGATACAAAAATATAATAATCTTTTAAAAATTCTCTATTATATGGTGAATATCCTGGGCAAGGCTAATTCTCAAACTGTATGGGTCAGTAAAAAACAAAGACACAATCAGCATTTATTTAAAAAAAATAAAAATGTCATTAAAAGCATTGTAGTGTACAGTTCTTTATGCTTCTTCCATAGTCTTTTAATTTCCCATGATTTTTACTTGTAGTTTAATGATATTCTAAGTGAATAAAATTGAATTTACATTATTAACATGGATTTTACAATTTTTCCTTATATAATAGAAGGATAGTTTCCAATGCCAATATAAAATTATAGCTCAGTCACTGAAACTACACAACTCGCATTTTAACTGATTTTGAGAAGTACTTTTATCATGGGAACTCTGACTTCATCAATGTATTAATCCATTAGTGATCATAATGTGCTGAGTTGCTGAGAGATTATGGAATCTTAGGAAGTAGTACCAAGTTAAAGAGTATACTATTTACTATTCTATTACAATAATAAAATACCTTAAGAAAGGAAGTTAAGGGGAAAACGGTTTATTCTGACTCACTCTTCCAGATGATTCCAGTCCATAGTTGTGGGGGAAGTCATGGTAATGAGACCGTGAAAAGGCTGGTCAGGAAATAGAGAATATTTGCTTTCTCTTCATTGGTTGGTTCAAGTCTCCAACCCATAGCATGATGTCACTCACACTGGGCAGGTCTTCCCACTGCAGCTAACTTTGTACAGATGATCCTTCATAAGTATGCCCAGATGCTTATTATATTCTAGGTGATGCTAGACCCCATAAAGTTAGCAAAATGAACCATTGCAAAGAGAGAGAGTGGGTCCTTTTCCTCAACCCCTTTCTCTTTCTCTATTGCCCAGTGTGGTAGTTGTCAGGGACCAGCCTTGACAAACATACCGCTTTGGTTCTCTTAAACTTGGGTATATTATTTTAGATCTAAATATTAACCAAGTGTTATAACCCAGGATTCCTGTTTGAATACTTTATTAGCTTAAATAGCCTATGATCTCTAGTTTTACTAAGCCTAATAACAATGAGTCTAATTTGGAAATCACCAGTGTGAGATAGTCAGCCAGGCTCTTTAGTACAGAAAATGAAACAGATACAAGCTGAAGAACAGAAATATATGTTGAATCTCCATGGAATAAAGGAAAATCCCCCAAATCTCTGGTGAAAAAAGTAGCCTGGTATCTATCCATGTGATGCAGACAAGAGGTTCCTGAAAGAAACCCATCATAGGAGACTCAACTTCTTTACCCTAGAAAAGGTGGACCACAGAGGTATTAGCTATTGCACCAAGCAAGAGACTCACACCACAGAAGAAATATTAATAGAATTTGCCTATCATTTATTTCTTCCAAGTGCTAAAGGAGAGACAGACATTGCTTGGAGTTCATACAAAAGCAAGGCCTGGTTGTGCTGCAACATTTCATGGACTGAGCCTTCCACAGTCTAGAATTATCACAGTTCTCCATACTGTACCCTCAGCTAATTGAGAGGTTAATTAGATAATTTTGTCTTTGATGGTCCCTGTACTTTACATTGTTACCTGAGCAGATCCAAGGTGGTCCTTCTCCTCAATTTTCCAGGATCACAGTCAAGAGGAAAAGATTAGAGTAGGCGAGTCCGTCATTTCCCTCATCACTCAGAGAGAAACAAGCTTCTCTCTTGCCTGCGGAGGCAAATGTCTGAGGACTTCCTCATTGCAATTGCTGCCTGCCCTGGGCTGTGTGAGTTCAAGTACCCGAAACGTGGGACTTCATAATAGTTGACCCAAACATGGTTTTGTACACTTTAGATTAAGAAATAGGAGCCAGGCAACAATTTCTGAATTGCTAATGGTGATTATTAGACATAGCTATTAAAATGAGAGAGAAGACTGAGATAGGATGCTATAGCCATAATTCCTACTTCTGTTATCATTTTTGTGGCCATCACTGTTAGATTTATGGGTGGGATCTTGTTGCCCATCTGAGAAAACAGTGGACTTGTAATGGGATGCAAGAACTATCCCACAGATTATAGTTAATTCCTCCTATGAGACTGTTCAGGAAAACCCTCTTGCATTTTAGATTTGCCCCAATGCAACCAAAATGCATGTGAGGAGGCTGGGTGATGATCAATTCCCATTCTCTGGAGACAGGAGAAGAAACTGTAATATAAGCTTTATTAATCTTACACCAAAGTTTTCCTGCAGTGCTCAGGTTTTCCGATACTTGCACCCATGTACACATAAAGTGTAGTATGTTTGAGTTTGGATTTATTTCATAACAGAAAAGAGATGTTTGTAAAAGATATCAGAAAAGAGATGGAAATGAAAACAATTGTAATGAAATTAATCACAAGTCTCAGGAACAAATACTCTCATTTTTCCCCCTCAGTCATGTTTAATTGTTTGGGTTTGATTTGCAAAACAGGATTTTCTTCGCTTCAAATGGAGCTATTTTCCATATTCTTCTCATTTGACATGATCAGGGGAAAAAGCACAGATATCCCTTAAGAGAGAAAGACAATTCACGTCATGAAAATGGGCTGCATAAAACTGTAATAAATACATGTTCAAGGGCATAAATATGTAGTAACACATTGCAGCTAAAAATCAAATATGTGGTAGAATTTCCCTAGGGTAGAAGCAGGCTGCATCAAAAGCAATTTACCCTCTCCCTAAAGGCCCCAAATGCCCTACATTTTCAATTCTCACATCCTGCCTTCTGGACCTCTTTGACATTAAGAATCAGTAATATTTTCATGTGTTCTTGTTTCCAGATCAGAGTGTCATATCTAGGCAGGTAGGGCACAAATTCATATCTCTTAGAGTAACAGCTATTGCCTCGCTTTCTCTAAATGCCCAAGATGGTAATTTACATCTTTCTTTTCTGGATGAACAGAATGGATTTTCATCTCCCACTAAAAATGAAGTTTTATCCTTCTGTCTGTAGTGACAAATTGAGGAAAGCCAAGGCCACTTTGCTTACACAAATCTTGCCAGTACCTTTCACAATACAACGCATTTCACAAAAGAATTCTTTCATTGGAATTCAGGTTACAAGCTCTACAATCTTCCCATAGGGTATCAACTTTTAAGGAACTGCAGTTGAGGGGGAGTGAAGGGCAGGAAAGAGGCAGGGAGAGGAGCAGAGAAAAATATAGAGATCAATAAAAATCCATATTTAGATAGATGATAGATAGATAGATAGATAGATAGATAGATAGATAGATAGATAGATAGATAGACAAAATGGCAGTTTAGCTTGGGTGAAGACAGAGAAGCACCAGTTGTACGATATTTAGACCAAAAAAAAAAAAAAGGCGGGACTTCCACTTGAACCTATTAGGATCTTGGGAGTCCACTATTTTAGCTGTGCCAGCCTTCTTTCCTTTGATACTGTGACTTCTGAGACTCCAGCCAAGTGGTGTGCACTTTTGCCCTTCTAATCCAGCTCCACGGTACCAGTCAATCTCTGCTTCACAAGCCCTACCTCTCTCCCTGAACACAGAACTGCTCCAAAGATAGTTAGGTGATTTACACAAGATCTCTTTACACAGTGCCAGACAGCCAAGATCAGAGTTTTGCTGTTACCATTATCTGATAGATCTGCTGGTTTACTATCGTTTTTGTTTTCTTCTTTAAAGTCTTTTCTTGTTTCACGCTATTACATTCTAATTTTGAAAAAATGGTCTAGGATTGTGGAGGTGACTGAGTGGGTAGTAACACACTGGTTATGTAAATATAGAGATCCGAGGTTGATTCCCCAGAACCTATGTCATCCTGGAGACTGGAGAGTAGACACAACTTCCTAGAAACTTGTGGTCAGCTAATCTAGTCAGTCAGTGAGTTTCAGATGCAATGAGTTACTGTCTCAACAATACAGTGGAGGGGATTATTTAAAAAAAAAAAAACACCTCCGGCATCTATACGTGCAAAGGTGAACATACTTGAAAACACACACACACACACACACACACACACAAAGAGAGAGAGAGAGAGAGAGAGAGAGAGAGAGAGAGAGAGAGAGAGAGAGAGAGAGAACGAAATATGCTAATTTTTATTTTCTTCAACTTGCCAGAGTATCTTAGTTGGTGTCAACTGTCGCTGTGACACAATGCAGAGTCGTCTGGGAAAACAGACTTAACTCAGATATTTTTCAGATAAAACCAACTTGTAGAATTGTCTATGGGGAACTGCCTTGATTGTTAATTGATGTAGGGTAGCCAATCTTAATGTGGACAGCACATTCCGTGGGCTCATGTACCTAGGCTCTATATGAAAATAGAAATCTGACTAAGGAGGAGTTTGAGCGAGCCAGGGCATGAGCCATCAAGCAATATTCTTCATGCTCTCTGCCTCAGTTTCCCTCATGTGTTCCTCCTCTAGGTTTCATTTATGATGATCTGTACAACTGTAGACATCTTTAAGAGGTAGAATCAAACTGTAGGTGTCTTGGTCATGCGGGAGTTTTACTTAGAGAGGATTATGGGATCCAGCTCCTCTTTTTCCTTCTTACTTCCGGCCATTAGTTGAATTGACTTCTTTTGCCTGCACTCCCTTCATGATGTTTTGCCTTGCCATAGACCCGAAAGCATCAGTGCTACATGACTATAGATTGAAACCTCCAGAACTCTGAGTCCAAATAAGCCTTTCCTCTTCTTTAGCTTATTATCTCCAGTATTATGTTATAGTAACAGAAAGCTAGCTAAAGTCTTTAGATTCATTCAGTCCTTAGACAGACTGGCCAACAAACATCTCCATCATGGATGATAATCTAGTGTAGAAGTCATCAATGAAAATTTTAACTTCATCCTAAAATACCCTCAAAGTTATCATCAGAACGATATCTGATAAAATATCTATCAGGTTTGAGAAAGGAGAAATAAGCTCTGTTGGAGATGTTCAGCTTTTCTTACAAGCGTTTTAAGGCAAGCAGGTTCTGGGATCACCATGAAGACACAGCCTTATGCTGCTGGAAGCCACACTCAGAGTTGATAATATTTGAGTACAGAAGTTTGGATGGGGTTATCATGTACAGAAAATTATGTCCCTATCTTTATAGACTTTCTATTTCCAAAATAATCCATCTGCAATTTACTTTTGTAAATTTAGAATGTAATCTTATGGCAGAAGGACAGAGAGAAAGTCTCATTTTACATAGTTCCAATATGTACAACATTTTATTACCATGGTTTAGCTAAATAACACCATTCTTCTAACACCACTATTCAAATTTCAATTTCCATAGTATATTACCCATAATTGCATAAGCCAAATGCTTTATTGCTGGAATTTTCTATCCCATGTCACTGTTCAATAACTGATGGCTAGGACAGTAAGCAATTATCCCACCTGTTTCCAGGTGCTTCTGGGTCGCTGAAGTTCTGACAGTAAGCCACTTCACAGACAGCAAAGTGCAAGGGTCTCAGGTTGACTTTATGGTCTCCTACTTTGCTTTCAAATGTATGCAATGACCCATAAGTTTGATAGGTAGTCCTGCTCACAAAGTGATGCTCACTGTGACATGCCTTATTCAACATTCTCCCAAACTTCTTCCAGTGATGCCAGCTCTGATCAAGAGCACGTTTTCCCACAGATGCCATTTCCAAAGACCCAACACCAGTCCTCCTTGAACCTGAACCCACCTGTACCCTGCTGGACATCAGTCTTCAAAGCATCTGAATCTTAGCTTTTATGTCTCTCTAAACATTTAGTCTTCAAATGCTCTTTACCCCCACTATCACCAACCCTCTTCTCCTGATCCCCCTGCAGCAATAACTGCCCAGCACACCTACTTTTCTGCATTTCTGGAGCCCTTTTACCTAGTCACCCACACTCCCCCTGATAGTAATCAGTAATCTTCCAGAGCCAAAGTGTTTGTATTTTACAAGGAATAAGGAAAAACTCACAGCCATAAGTGAGGTGGCCTGAGATGAGAGCTAATGCATAGTTAAATACACACTGAAACACCTAAAAGGAAGAAATCCTTGTTCTGACAGGTAATGTGGTGAGGGCAAGTGTGTTATGGTTCTAGATCATAGTACACTCTTCAGGTGATGCTATTGTTCTAGATTGCAGTATACTCCTTTCAGGTGATGTTTATTGTTCTAGACTGTACTATACTCTGGTGATGTTTATTGTTCTAGATTGTAGTATACTCCTTTCAAGCAATTTAAGCAGTTCATTTAGGGTAGTTTTTCTACTTAAGGAAAAAAATACATGATTTATTTGTCCTGCTGGTGATAAATGTTGCAAGTTTGATACCAATCTTCCTCAGTGTATCACCTTCCACCACTCTTTCTCCTAGGATACATCCTTCCATCCTCATAGATTTCTCTTTCCAGAAAATATAAAAAACCACCCTCCTGGGGAGATGTTACCTATAAAATTATCAACCCTCTTAAGTAGAACACACAATTTTTCATCTGCTCAATCCAGTCTTTATTTTTTTAATTTGTTTATTTGTTTTTTGAAACAGGGTTTCTCTGCGAAACAGCACTGGTTGTCCTGGAACTAGCTCTGTAGACCAGTCTGGCCTCAAACTCAGAGATCCACCTGCCTCTGCCTCCCGAGTCCTGGGATTAAAGGTGTGTGCTACCACTGCCTGGCTCATTCCAGTCTTTTTTTTTAGCATCCTTTACACATCTCTGTCAATCATCCCAAGCAGATTCTGTGCTAATCCCCATATGGGAATGAATGCCGTGCTGCTTGTTGGGGCCTGTTCCCTAGTCTAGAGTGTCCTACTCACCGTTTCCCATAAACCAAGTTCCTACAAACTTTTGTTACCAAGGGCACCATGTTTTCTCTGTGCTTTCCTTTTTAACCATAACATGCCCCTAGAAATGAATTGATAACTAAGCTGCACTGCATGCTACCATATACATATCTCTGTTATACATATTATATACTATTAAAGCTCTGTTACAGTATGTTTTAAGCTACATTTTCTTTTTCCATTTTGACACCTCTGAAGTCAGGATATGTCTTACAGTAGCAAAATGTTATTTTCCATAATTTATTTCTTAATGTCACATTAACATAATGGCACATCATACAATTAATGCCATCTTAGACTAGATGAAATAATACAATTCCTTATTATGTGTCTGATTTTCCTACTAGACAGTGACTATTGTATTGCTCTTATTTGCGGATAATTTGTGTATTATTGAATGTATACAGATTACATTAAAATGTCAATTGAGTGCCTTATAGATGCACTAAAGCAGGAAGAGCAGAAAAATATTGAAATGTAATATAATTTTCATTGGCAAAGTCTCAAAAAGCACTTTAATTTGTAATCATGTCAGTTTCCTGTTTGTACTATTGTACCATATTTATAAATGATGCTACTACAAAGAAAATATTATTAACAATACATGGGATTTCTTTGTGCTGTGTTTTGCAATTTTATGTGAGTTCAGTTCAAGATATCTTTTATCTCTCTCTCTCTCTCCTTCTCTCTCTCTCTCTCTCTCTCTCTCTCTCTCTCTCTCTCTCTCTCTCTCTGTGTGTGTGTGTGTGTGTGTGTGTGTGTGTGTGTGTGTGTGTGTATGTGTGTACAGAGAGAAGGAGAAAAAGAGAGACACAGAGAGAGAGAGAGATCTTTGTGTGTGCAGGTACACTCACCTGTTTATATGCATGAGGACCAAGTTTGGTATCGGGAATCTTTCTCTGTTGCTTTCACTCTGTTTTTAAAAACAGGATCTCCCACTGAACCTGACGCTCATTGTTTGTCTTACCTACCCTCTCAGCAAGCTCCCCTGCTATCTATGCTTGTACAAAGGCACTTTATCCACTAAGGCTTCCATGGCCCAAATCATTTTAAAATACAAATCCTTAAATATACAAAACTATAAAAGAATAACATCTATCCCAAAGCTTTATGCTAGCAACTTTGAAAGACACTATAGCCTTGACACCATTGTAGACTGGAATCAGAATACCATATAAATGTTGCACATCTATTTATAAAAATTTTACTTGTTACTGGCATTCTCTTGACAGACCACAGTTCCTTGTTCATGTACTGAACTTACAGATGGCACAGGATGCCTCTTCAAATCCCCTAGTGTATTCACTGTAACTCTGAATGCCTAAAACAAAAGGTAGCAATATAATTTTAATAAATAAAAAACTGACCTCATTACAGTGATCCTGATCTTTGTAGCACTTAATTGAAATCTCATTGAATGTTAAAGCTTCACCTGTTAGTGGGTTCACCGCAGGAAGAAAGATCAGTGACTTCTGTTTACTTTTTATTTCTTTACTTGTCTTCTCTTCCTCCAACATGTGTCTATATATGCTAGACTGCTATATGGAAGCAAGAGGTAACAAGTGGGCATAGTCTTCTCTTGCCTGGAAGCAGGCAACAGATGTGTTGGGGACCAAATTTTTTGTTTGTTTGTTTGTTTGTTTTTTTATTGAAAAAAAATTCTGCCTCCTCCCAGCCTCCCATTTCCCTCCCCCTCCTCCCGCCCCTCTCCCCCTCCCCCCAATCTTCTCCCCCTCCCTCTCCAGTCCAAAGAGCAGTCAGGGTTCCCTGCCCTGTGGAAAGTCCAAGGTCCTCCCCCCTCCATCCAGGTCTAGGAAGGTGAACATCCAAACTGGCTAGGCTCCCACAAAGCCAGAACATGAAGTAGGAACAAAACCCCATGCCATTGTCCTTGGCTTTTCATCAGCCTTCATTGTCCGCAATGTTCAGAGAATCTGGTTTTATCCCTTGCTTTTTCAGTCACAGTCCAGCTGGCCTTGGTGAGCTCCCAATAGATCAGCCCCACTGTCTCAGTGGGTGGGTGCACCTCTCGTGGTCCTGACTTCCATGCTCATGTTCTCCCTCCTTCTGCTCCTCATTGGGACTTTGGGAGCTTAGTCCGATGCTCCAGTGTGGGTCTCTGTCTCTATCTCCATCAATCGCTAGATGAAGGTTCTATGGTGATATGCAAGATATTCATCAGTATGGCTATAGGATGGGGTCATTTCAGGTTCCCTATCCTCATCTGCCCAAGGAACTAACTGGGGACATTGCCCTGGGCACCTGGGAGCCACTCTAGGTTCAAGTCTCTTACCAACCCTAAGGTGGTTCCCTTAATTAAGTTATGTGATTCTCTGCTCCTCTATCCAACCTTGTTTTATCCCCAATCATCCCGTTTCCCCAAGTTCCCCCCTCCTCCCCTTCTCACTTTTCTCTCCCCTTCTCCCCTTACCCCCATCTCACCCCACCCCCAAGATCCCAATTTTTTGCCCAGCAATCTTGTCTATTTCCCATAGCAGGGATAATAACTATATGTTTTTCTTTGGGTTCACCTTCTTATTTAGCTTCTTTAGGATCACAAATTATAGATTCAGTGACCTTTATTTATGGCTAGAAACCAATTATGAGTGATTACATTCCATGATCCTCTTTTTGGGTCTCGGTTACATCACTCAGGATAGTGTTTTCTATTTCCATCCATTTGCATGCAAAATTCGAGAAGTCATTGTTTTAACAAGCATAACCAACAGAATACAAGAGATAGAAGAAAGAATCTCAGATTCTGAAGATACCATAGAGAAAATAAACACACTGATCAAATAAAACAGCAAGTCCAACAAATTCTCATCACAAAACATTCAGGAAATCTGGGACACAATAAAAAGACCAAACCTAAGAATAATAGGAGTAGAAGAAGGAGAAGAAGTGCAGTTCAATGGTCCAGAAAATATATTTAATAAAATTATAGAAGAAAACTTTCCCAACCTAAAGAAAGATATACCTATGAAGGTTCAAGAAGCATACAGAACACCGAATAGGCTGGATCAAAAAAAAAAATCCCCTCACCATATAATAATCAAAACACAAAGCATACAGAATAAAGAAAGAATATTAAGAGCTGCAAAGGAAAAAGGCCAAGTTACTTATAAAGGTAAACCTATCAGACTTACACCTGACTGCTCCATGGGAACCATGAAAGCCATAAGGTCCTGGATAGATGTACTGTAGAAACTAAGAGACCATAGATGCAAGCCCAGACTACTATACCCAGCCAAGCTTTCGTTCACTGTAAATGGAGAAAATAAAATTTTCCAGGATAAAAACAAATTTAAACAATACGTAGCCACAAATCCAGCCTTACAAAAAGTAATAGAAGGAAAATCACTAACCAAGGATTCCAACAATGACCACAATAACTCAGACATCTAGAGACCCTTCACCAACACAACTCAAAGAGGGGACCAAAATTTTAACAGCCAGTATTAGTGGAGTTCACTAACAGGCAAAGACAAATCTTGGAACATAAGTATCAAACTAGTATGTCTTCTGCATTATACTACATTTCATTTTAAAAATTGTTGTTGACCGAATTAGGTGTTTAGATTAATAAAGGATTGACAATAATTTATGAAATGACTCTCTATTAAAAATTTATGCTAGGTACCCAATCTAGGCTCAAACTCCTGATTACAAATTCTGAAATTACAGCTATGCACAGCCATGCCAAGATCATGGGTACTTCCATGTGCTTTTCAGGAATGAGAACCTCCTAGTTGCTCTCTTTGCTGAATGTCAGCTACTGCTGTGTGTACCTCCAGAGAGCGCAACTTTCCTCTGCTGTGATGCTCCGCTGTCCTTAGCTAGGTCACCAGCAGCCCCGCTGAGCAGAATCATTCTCAATTCCCTGAATAATCTTCTCAAAGACTCACCTGTCACATGACTATGGAAAGGGGACAGAGGCATATCCTTGTCTCTGACTACAGCACAGGAGAAATAGAAGAAATGCTACATACTAATCAAGCCATGTTTATTAGCATCTCTTCTGTCCTTCCTAAACACTTTCATGTTGCTGAAGTGTGTGGCCTGCCAGATCCTTGAAAGTCTGACACTCACTTTCTCTGCCTTCACATGAAGGCCTCAGGCAACTGAGAGACAGAAATTCCCTATTTCTAGTCACTTTGCCAACTTATTTTGATAAAAAGTAAAGAAAAGAATCTTTGGATAGGAAAAAATGTCTTTTTCTAACAGCATATTTTCTAGGGAACTAATTGTCAAAAACAAAACAAACAAAACCTAATTTAAAATGTCACTTCTTTTTCCATCACTCCATAAGGTACCCTAATGCCATCATCTTACCCAAGAACCCGGGCATAGAAAACGAAGGCTGCTCATTCATTTTTCGGCACCTCACACCCAAATAACCACACAAAACTTTATTAATCATAACACTATATTAATTATAACGCACCAATGACTTAGACATATTTCTAGCTAACTCTTACATCTTAAATTAACCCATTTCTATTCATCTATGTATCACCATGAGTCTGTGGCTTACCGGTAAAAGTTCTGGGAGTCTTTCTTCTTCAGTCTACATATATTTTTAAAACTCATTATGACCCGTTCAGAGATGTTTTTATCTGAATCTGCCTTATTGTGTATCTGTAATCATTTTCTGACTAAGAACACCTTTTTTCTTAATGCTAAGTGGGTATTGCTAGGACCGACTCTGCAACTCTGCCTTTTTGCTCCACCCAGTCCAACATGGCAGAGGCATGTTCATCGCCTCTGTAAGCCATGCTAACCACTCCAGCTCCAGGGTTGTAGTAGGTCTATGACACCATGAAGCAATTTATAACACGCTGCTCACACACTCCACTCAAGTGCTCGGCCTCTTGAAAGAGTCAGAACTGTTCTTGCTGCCAGCATGAACCAAGAAGCCAGTCTCTCAAAAAAGCCTGAGTTTTTGCTGTTGATGCTGAGTCAGGAATCCTTCCTTCCCTTAAAGGAGCTGGGCCTCTGCTCACCACCAGCAAACAGAGCCTATCTGGGAAAAAAACTGGCTATCATGAAACTATACTTCGCTTCCATTTCTGTGCATCTAGAAGCCCTCTTTTTTTGTCTTGAGTGTTTTTCGGTCTTATGTGAATCCATGCCCCTGAGGTTGGGTGCCATTTTGTAAACAGAGATTGCTCATTTGTTTCCCAGCTGCCCAAACTTGAATAATCACACAAAAACTACATTAGTTGCAACACTATTTGGCCAATGACTTAGGTGTATTCCTAGCTAGCACTTAGATTTTAAATTAATCCATTTCTATTCATCGATGTATTGCCATGAGGCTGTGACTTACTGGTAAAATTCTGGACATCTTTCTCACTGGCAGCTACATGGCATCTCTTTGACTCTGCCTTCTCTCTCTCTCTCTCCCTCTGTGTGTGTGTGTATACACATACATACATAAATATATGTATATATCTTCCAGCTTGACTATATTCTGTCCTTCAATAGGCCAAAACAGCTTTATTCCTTAACCAATAACAACAACACATATACAGAAGGACATCCCACATCAAGAAGTGGTACAAGACTACAGTTTTTCTTGGTGTGGGACCCCACACATTGCATGAAGTCCAAGGGTATGGCTTGGACTTCATAAATCTAAACCTTCATAAATCTAAATATCTAAGTTTTTTAAATTTGTTTTCAAATCATGTCATATGTTATTTTCAGGTAATCATAGGCTTTTAATCTGTGAGTCACAACATGATAGGGAGTGGGTTGTCCCAAAATTAAATTGGGAGGAAAAAATTTAGCAACAATGAAAGGTTTCTGAACATTCAAAAACCAAAAACTAATTTAAAATTGAGTCTGTGATGGATCTATGGTATTTGCACAGTGGCCTGCCCAGGGTGCATCATATGATTTTACTGATTTCTGAGCATTGTATTGGTTCTAAACATACAACAGCACACTTTGTAATGCACATGTCACTTAGCATGCAATGCCAACAAATGGTCCTGAAAGACCTCAGCGCAGGCTTGATTCTATAGATACAAGGAACATGAGTGTTTTGACTGTACATACAAATAATTTTGTTCTTGCAGAAACAAAGTAGTTTAATTGCAGTAAACAAAGCTCAATATTTTTCTCCATTCTTCCCAGAATGTAAGCATCAAATTAGTTGGGCTTTCAGATTGCCCTGTACTACAATGTTTTATTTTTGAAATTACTGTTGAGTGAATTTTGCTTTGCAATTAATACAGAGCAGTCATTTTGAAATGGCCCAACATGTCCTTCAGCCAAAGTATTCCAAGTACTTGTGTATTTGTTTGAAGTAGCATTCTAAACATTGAAGATTAGACTACCAGTGAACTCTGAAAAGCATTGAAAATGCTGTATGTACCACAGAATCAAATATTCAGCTAAGGTGTAATTCTTTATGAAGAAATAGACACGTCTATCTATCTCATTAGCACATTAATTCACTTGTGTCTTTAATAAATGGTAACATTATATATAAGATATTATTTTAAAATAAATTTCTTGGTGATTTATTATAAGTGATCTTTTTCTGTATACTCACTCTGTACAAATACATATCAATTTGCCTCAGCTCATGTAAAGAATTCTTAGCTGAAAAGAGCTCCCAATTGAAAAAGAAATCTCTGCATCAAACAGAGCCTGCCTAAAAATATTTCAATTATAATTAAAGAAATTATATCAAGCAGTATCAACAAATATATAAATATACACATGATAGAAACAAGTTACGTCTGTAATTTTTCTGGTAGTCTACCTAAGAACTTCTATTTAAGAGAGAATGCATGTTGTCCACAATGATCTATCAGTATCACACAATTTTAGATATACGGTGTTTTAAACATACATATTAAAACTTGCATGTGTTTGAGGATAAGGTTAACATCTGACTCCGCAAAGCCATCAAGGTGTGTGTTTGTGCAGAAGCGTCTATGACAGCACAACTTGCTGAAGACATATGCTGAATTTTAAGATAATTTTCCAAAATTTTTATGTAATTTTGATGATCCCGTTTGCATAGCATTTAAAAACAAAAAATTTACATAAAATAGCAACCCTTTTAAATTCTAAGTCAAAGGCTAGCCACACGGAAGGCTGAAAAATAAGAAGCTTTGAAACCCTGTCCTCCCGACAATGCTACTGCACTTTCAAATATGCTTTGTTGTTTTCTTTTAATTCACTAAAATTAATCTTATAGATGTAGATGCCAGATTTGCATTAATTAAAACTCTACTGTAGAAGCCAGGCTTAATTGCAATCAAATTTGCTTAATTATGCATGGCGAGAGATTCCCAAACGAGAAAGGTTTTAGTAAGGATTTTGGTTTTTTGCATTGACAAAATAAATTGAAATTGTCATTTTTTGTGTTTTATGTAACACTTGTAAATAATTTGTGGAGCACCTTAAGTCTTCTATGGAAAGCAATGTTATTGCTTAAGTAATTATAACAATCTGCATTTTTCATTGTTAATTGTGGGTGTCAGACTCATTAATTTTCATTTACAGACTGTAATGAAATTAAGAAAATTTTGTGCTGATCTGCTGAAACTTGTCTTACAGGAAGTTGTTTAATACAACTAAAGTTTGGAAAAAGTCAAGCCTCATTGTTGTCTTTTATATTTTAACCAATAATCATTTCACAGCAATTTTGCTTTAACGTAAAACCTGATAAACTATGAACAGATTTTTAGACATTTTAAGAATGGAAATAACTATATTTATGTTGAATTTAGGATTATAATTCCCGGTTTAAAAAAACCACTGCAAGCAATTCTAATATATTTTTAATTTTATCTCATCTGTTTTCTGCAGGGGAGTGTATTGTTGAAAAGGAGACAGTTTCTAAAACAACAGACATAATTACTAATCAATCTAAGCATTGTTAGATCAGCAGATTGAACTTCCAGATCAATGTAGATTATACACAGTTACTTTATCTCAGATGTCTGTGTTGAGTTCATAGCCTTAAACACTGTACTTCTAATCTTGCTTAATTTTTCAAATGTAAATTTAAAACAAGTAATTTATCAGGAAATTAGTAAAGTTTTCATTTTAAATATAGAAAGCTAACGACAAAGAACAAGGCTAAAGTCTTATTTTATTTTTATGTTAAGGCGTTATGTTTTGCTCTTGAAGCCTGTTTAAATGTTAAGTGGTACAATTATTAATGTAAAAAATAATGGAAATAGAAAGTATCTTTCATGCTTATTTAGTAGCAAGTCAACTCTTAAGAGAAACTCGCAAAAGAGCCTTCACCTCAATTATTATTCATCTAATTAAAAATTCCAAAACAATTACTGCAATTCTGCTTAAGCCCAAGCATGAAAGTTAGATTGTTGAAAACAGAGTTGTTGAAAGTCTTGAGAAGAAACTGACAAAGCAAAGATCATTTTATAATTAAGACTAACATTTAATTACTGCTCTTTTTACAGCAACTTCCTCTGAAAAGATAAAATAATTTACCAAAGGGTCTTGGGTACGCATCCCAGCAGGCAGCACTAACCACGAGACACTAGTATGGGTCAAATTCTTTTTATTAATATAATGGAAGACATAGCAGAAACAAGAAACATTAAAATACACAATAGGTACCAAGTGCCTAAAAGGAATTTCCTCCTAATTCATTCATAGACAATGAGAGAAAGCAATGTGCCCTAATATTTAATAATTTCCTAGTAAAAATTCAGAATTATGCTGCTTTATGTCAGACATCAGTTTAAAAACTAGTTTTTCATTTTATTTACTCTGATATTAGTCTCAATTTTTTTCATTTTCGCATCCTTCACAAAAATATGTGATCACTTTTATATTTTTCCCTTTTTAATCTCAATGACTTTTCACCAGGCCCTAAGAACCGAAGACTTTAGGATATAATGACAAAGAGTCCTTCATTTCTGCATTCAGAACACATAATGTGTCTGTATGGCTTAATTCTCTAGTGTTTCTAATGTCCAGGCACAGTGACAAACAAATTCACTCTCAGAAATTGTTTTCTGTTTTAATAGTTTTCAAAACAATTTCCCCTTGACTATAAGTTTCTGCTTAAACCTTCATGCTTACTTTTAAGAAAGTTATTGCTTTATTCTCTCGTCTCCCCATCACTGTATGCTCTGAATTCCTAATATTTTCTTCATCATATCTTCACCTTTTTCTGTCATTCCTTGATTCCCGCATTCTCTATTCCGTTCTCTGTCCCCTTTTCATCCCGTCCTCCCTGCCCCTGGTTTCACCCAGAGATGCTATTACAATGATTGATTTACACGGTGCAGAACATTCCATAGGTATCGTATTGCTATACAACATACACATCCCATACAACAATAAATCTAAAAATAACTAGCAAAAGGAGCCATTTAAGTTGAGAGTTAAAAGTGCTAACAGGGTCAACTGGTGCAGTCATTGTGTAGATGGTGGTTTCACTAGCTTGGAGACAAATGGGCAAGAGCCAATGGAGCTGGGCACTCATGATGAAATCAGTAATAAATCAGATACAGAGTATAAGCATGAATCAAATTACTATACTCAAATAAGAGCTAGGCACGGACTTGAAAGGAAAATATGTCATTTCCTTCTCATTCCCACCAACTCTCCTCCATTCATCTTTCACCTCGCTTACTTGATATCTGTCTTTCTCATTCTGACCTTATTACTGTTTCACTTATTCTGTAATTTTCACTAAAAGCAAGGTTCATATTAATCCTGAAATGCTTCTGCACCTCACTAAATGTAACAGGACATGTTAAGATCTGGTCTCACTTTCTAATGAATGTGTAATGATGAATAACACTGGTAATTCCTAGGTGAAATCTAGTTGATGATTAAAAAAATAAAGCATTAGGTCAGGTACAGTGGCACCACTCCCAGCATTAGCAGCATTGGGTGGTGGAAGCAGGAATATCAGAAATGAAGTCATTGTAAGTTGGGGCTACAAAAATGTCCTCAAAAATAAAAGGACACAGCATCCATCAGGTAATTTGTGACCTTCCCTTTGTCTCTGATAAAAAGCACTCCATTGTTTTCAGCATGCTGATCCTTCATCTTGGTCTCTATTTCTCATAGGCTCATGGAATTTCAGTTCAGTTGGGTGTAGCCACAGTGTCTATGTGTTAAACCACTAGTGAGACATATTAAGCACAACCTCAAACAATGCAGTAGAAATATTGATTTGTAGAAAACAATAACACCAGACAGAATACACTAGCTGTTCTCTTAAATGATTCATTCACTTAAAGCCAATCCTCAACTTAGCTCCAGCGAGAACAGACAGTGAAAACTAGTTCTTGGACAATGTCTTGATTTTTATTTATAGACTTAAACTGTTTATATTTATAGAAAATTTCAAATGGTGCTGGGGAGATGCCTTAGTGGGTAGAATGATTGCTATACAAACGTAAGGACCTAGGTAAATTTTAAGTTCCTGCTTTTAATTGTCATTTAAAACCATTTTACTTGAGTATTAATATTGAAGTTTGATGGCACCTCTATTATAATTGTTGAAACTTAATGGCTATTGGAAGGAACAGACAAATAGCAAAGCACTAGAAAAAGATTAAGTGAGATATTGTTTATTCACATTCATGTTCCTTTTCTATGTAATACTTTTTCTTTATATATACATAACAAAGTCTTTTTACAATGTTGTCTATGCTGATGGCTATTAACTGTCAATTGGACAGAATCTAGACTCACATGAAGCTAGCTTACGTTCGTGCCTTTGCATTTCTAGATTGGTTTAGCTGAGATAGGAGGACTGCCACTGATATGGGCTAACATTTCAAGCTGAAGCAGAAGAAAGACAGCACAGCACCAGCCTTCACCTTCTGCTGCTTGAGTGTGAACACACTGAAACCAGTGGCTCATCTGCTGCTCTCGTGCCTTCCACACCAGAGTGACTGGTTCCTTAAACTGTGAGCCAGAATCACTTCTTCTTCCTTACTTGTTCTGGTGAGCTTTATTTTGTCAGACAGAAGAGGAATGTAACTAATGCCGAAGCTCTGCTTTCTGATTAATAATGCACATGGAGATGTGGTAAGAGCGAATCCTAAATACTCTCCACCCATGAGGTAGCTTTTGCCTTTTAGGAAAGAATGTGGGCTACACAGCACACTGTCACTTTTCCACTATTCACCATGGACATTTTTGTATAACATCAATCTGAGAAAGATATAAAGTAGGGAATATATGCAGGTAGTATAGACAAGAATGTCTGGACAGAACCAACTGAAGCAAACCACACCTGCATTCCAATCAGCTGGAAGGTTGAGTGGACCATGAAGAGCATCAATTCTCCTGTTTTGCTTACCTTAAGTTGTTCATTTACAATCTATACAATCTACACTAACTTATGTTTCCTCATTTTTCAAATTGTCTATTTAAAGGACATATTTCTAATACATATAATATTGCTTTTATATGTGCCTACATTGTGAAATGGCTAAGCCAAGCTTTTTATTGTATGCATTATCTGACAGAGCAATAACTCTTTTTAACCCAGGTGTGGTGGTAGCCGCCTGTAATTCTAGCACTTGGCAGACTGAAATAAAATGCTATCAGAAGAACAAAGCCAGATGAGGCTACATAGCAAATACTGTCTCAAATAAAAGAAAGAAAAGAAGAAGGAAGGAAGAAGAAGGAGGAGAAGGAGAGGAAGAAAGAGAAGAAGAAGAGGAGGAGGAGAAGGAGGAGGAGGAGGAAAGAAGAGAAGGAAAAGGAAAAAAAGAATTATTTTTGTAAGAACACAAAATCTATCTTCGGCAATTTCCACATATACAACATGCACTTTTAATGTGTTGTAACGATGATGTCTAATAGATCGCTTGAACTTACTCCTCTTGTTTGATGGAAACAGCATTTCCTTCAGGCAACAGTTTATTAGCCATGCTGCCACGTTTAGTCATCAGTAACTGTACTATTTCACTCTGGGACTCTGTGAAGTTGACTTTTTGAGCCGACATGTAAGATTTTTCTCTCTGTACCTGACTTTCCTCACTTGCCATAATGCCTTAAGACGCATATACATACCCCCTTGATATATCATTCAAATTCATGGATTTTTAGAACTGTTGAAATTCAGAGAGTTTTTAATTTATTTTATTATTTTTTAATTTAATGATTTTTACAATGTCATACTTGAGTACTATATTTACATCATTTCAGTCCCTCTACCTCTGCAGCTCCTCCTCTGACATCTGCACTCCCTTTCTATTTATAACTTCTTCATTATTGTTCATACACACACACACATAAACACACACATGCACATACATACATACACATCAGCCATTAGTTACCTGAAATTCTTCATCCTGGGGTGAGACTTTATGAGATTTCCTCCATTCACACTGGATGCCAACTTGTATTGTCATTGTGCAGGTCTCATTCAGGCAGCTATAATTTTGAGATTCCGTGGGTGTAGATTCTCTATCATATATAGAACACACTATCTCACAGAAGATATCTTAGCCTTCTGGATCTTCCTAGACCCTGGGATGTTTCCTGAGCCTTATTTTTAGGGGTTGGATTGCAGATATATTCATTCTGGTTGGCACCCCATAAGCAGTGCTTTCTACATTTTGACCAGTTGTAGATTAGCTTCTGCTCAAAAAGAAGATTCATTGATGACAGGTTAAAGCTACACCAATTTGCGGACAGATATAAGGATATGTTTATTTATAATAAAACTAGAAAGTATAGGGGTTTAGAAAAATATCAACAGTAAGTCCTCCTCTAGGATCCTTAGCCTTACCAGTCATGGGTGGTTTACTGCATTCACAAGACCACGCATGTATTCCCTCCTATTTAGTGGGCCTTACGTACAATTGGATAGCTACAAGACCAAGTTATAAGTGACACTATTGTACTCCAAGAGACTTCTTGCCGTGCTGGTTATTGTGATCATAGGCTTTATATCTGGGTAGAACTATTGGTTGATGTTTTTCTCTTGGCAGTTTGTATAACGTCTTCATGTACTCTGAGAACTAGTCCTCAGGGAGGAAGTTTCTCAGACAGTTCCAGCTGTATTCTTCAGAATTCTATGAGCAAAATAGGTGGTGTCCTCTAGATGCTAGAATAAATAAGGAACTCAAATCTAAAACTCTAACTTTTTTTTAACCCAGTACTCTGATTCAATGGTGTGCTGAAGTTCAATTCAGCATACAGAGCATGTTGTTAATTTTTTAAAGAATGTTTTAAGTAGCTGTTAAATATGGCTACTATTCAAAAATTAAGTTAAATATATTTTCAGGTTGTTTTCACCCTTACTGAGGATTACTCTTAAGGCCTCATGTATACAAGTTAAGTACTCTACCATTGTACTATATGCCCAGGCATCTTAATATTTTCTTTCCCTTTTTTGACATTGTAATTACAACATTTTCCTTCCCCTTTCCTTCCTCCAAACCTTCCCTTATACTTCTTTCCAATCTCCTTCAAATTTTTGGCCCCTTTTTTTGTTAATTGTTATTGCATGCATATATACATTCATGTATTCATATATATTCATAAATATAATATGCTGAGTCCATATACTATTCTTGAATGTATATTTTCAGAGCTAATCTGAATACTCCCTCCCTGAGGACAAGCTTTCATGGTACCAGAAGGTATTATGCAAGCTTCCAAAGGAAAAAGGCAACCAACAGTCCTACCCAGTTATGATGCCTACAAATGACATAAATGACCCGCATGTCATAATATCCCTATGGGTGCAGCTGTGGCATACATACCTTGGCAGTAACCAGATCTCTCTAGTTGGATTTAAGACACTCTCAACATGAGAGAAATCATGTCTGCTAGTGAAAATCTAACGAACTACTCGGTACTAGTCAAGTCACATTTATTGAAGAAGAATCTACAACTAACAATTTACTAAACCAACATAATTCCTAACACCAATCTGTAAACATTTGTCCTCTTAGTATGTTTTATTTTGAGACAGGACCTCATGAAGTTTTCTGGGCTGGCCTTGAATTAATTCAGCAGCACTGGCAGATCTTCAGTTTGAGAGTTTCCCACTACAGCCTCTAGGGAAGCAGGCATTACAGACCAGAGCCACCATGTATTTTTAAATTGTATTTTAAAGACAATGGTAAACAGGATAATTCCACTAGATTTTACTGTTATCAAATCTTGTAGATTATTATTCTGGTACATTTGTGTGATGAAATTGACAGTGGACAGATAGGCATCTCTTTCAAGTTGTGCATTCTTGATACACATTGGGTGGCTTGATATCTGGCATGACATATGATGGATTTATAACACAGACACATTCTACAGATCAGCTCTTTGGTGTTTTATGATGTCCAGCACCCCACTGTATAGACAGTAAGTAGTAAGTCTAAAACATGCGGGGTGCGAAGATGCGTATTTACAGAAGTATATCCTCTCACCTTTCAGAAGACACCTCCCACATCTCCAACATGGCATTTGCCTAACAGCCATTCTCCCTTTTAGAAGCATGCGTGGCATCATTGGGAACACTGATATAACAATTTGACTACCTAGATTGATATAAGTCTGTTGGAACTAATACACTGATCAGAAAAAGAGATCTGAAGAAGAGAAGAGGAGATAAAATTTTGTAGGCCAGTAAGATGCTTGAATTTCCTAACAGGGTTAATTCATTTGCAGTATTTGAGAGAATAGGGAATGTCAAGGGCAGCTGAGCTCTCGCTGTATATGGAATGTTTACATCTCACGTATCTATTGCTATGAATTCAATCTCCAAAAAGGAAAGTTTTCATAAGCTAATCACCATCCTTATCTTCATATTCTTGCTAATTAGTAATTATAAATTGCCTATTTTAAAATGAGATCTAGGACACAATGAGAATTTTCAAAAAGTTAAATCAAGCTGGGCTGAACGCCCAGAAAAATTAAAAATTTAGTTTAACACTCCTGGGATTTCTATGTGTATATCTTATGCGTCTACGGGTAAGTTTATTAGACATAACTAATTGAAAAGATAAAATATCTGGAAATTAAACCTCAAATAATGCTAGTCAGAGATAAGGAAGGATTTTTTTAATCAAAGTTCATTCAACAGAAAAAAGTCTCTGAAGTCATATAATTCAGAATGTTTTTCTTGTTTGAGAAATACAAGGGGTAAAACTTGCATTACATTTAAAATTAATACTTCAATACAGAAAACTTACTCTAAAAACTTAATGGTAAGAAACATGCTTTTTAATGGAGTTGAGAATGAGGAAATCTGTAAGAGGAAGAAATCAGGAAGAAAAGATAGAGATGACAGAGGGGGTGGTGGTACAAGGGAATTCATTCTGAACGTATTTCAGACTGTCTTTCGGCAGCAGGCACATGCTAAGCAAGTGAGCTTGCTAGTTGTTGTTCTCCGGAACTTCAGAGCATTGGAGACTTTTTATAGTGCCTAATTATGATGTCTTATACATTGTACACTATACAATATATTACCAAATAAATATTAACCTTGCAAACTTTCAGGGCTCCACTTTGAATGGATCATACCCAAGGAGGCAAGAGTAGGAATAAACATCCTAGAAATGATTATCTATGTATACAAACATATACTCCTTTTAGATACTAGCCAAAAAAAGAATTTCATCTAAAATAGAATTGGGCATATTCTTTGGTCTAACATGAAAATGGTTATGTGTCCACGAAAACTTCCCAGTATGGTATGAAGTTATGGTCTAGTGTATTTTCTATTAATGTTTATCTAGAATTTGTAAGTTCTTTTGAGATAAAATCTCATGTAGGCCAGGTTAGCCTCAAACTTGCTGTCTAACCAAGGTTGAATTTTTGATTTCCTTGCCATTGCCTTCCCAGTTTTGGAGTTACAAGCATGTACTACCACTCTATCTTTTAATTGAAAATAAATATTCTTTCCTACAATATATTCTGATCACAGTTTTCCCTTCCTCATCTCCTCCAAGTCCGTCCCCACTTCCCCATTGTTCAGATCCTCCCCTTTTTCTCTTTACCCCTCTCTCTCTTTCTGTCTGTCTCTCAGAAACAAGCAGGCAAATATTCTACTGAAGCAATGATAGTGATGATAGGGACTGATCTCAGAGTTTCAGGTTTGTGTTCTAATGCTTTACAGACTAAACCATATCTTCAGCCTAACTGTATGATTTGATTTACATAACATTACCTGCATTTTGTGGTGCTTGTTTTGGATGCTACTTTGAGCCAGTTTTGAGGCACTAGCTAGGGGCTGCTCTTTCTTGAGCACTCTGTTAAGTTCACACACTACCACAGCCGTACGGTGGTCTTTATAGGATCATGGATGTTTTATTAGACCAAGAGCCAAGTACCAACCAACAAGGCAGAGTTGCTTTGTTCCAGAATATACAAAACTACTAAAATAAGTCAACTCTTCCTAATTTAGGGACATCTGGATAGCTGTAGTTGTCTACCAGGCATAACTAAGCTTTTGTGTCCCTGTGTTACTACCCATTGCTTTCTCTCTCCTGGGGTAATAGCAAAATGTTCTTCCTTTCATTTACCAGAGTGTAATGGTATTATAATCTGCCAAGAAAAGAATCTGCAAATCTTATCAAATAGTAGTCATAGGTAGAATCAACTAAGTTATAAAGGAAACCAACCAACCATTAATATTACATATATTTATATACATGTTGATATATATATATATATTGGAAAAGTTCAGTTCTTGACAACTGAAGTGATTAGAGAAGCCATATCTGTTGACACTGTCTCTTAAGTATTCTATTTTTTTTCCTTTGTAGCCACTAATCAGGACAGAGCTCCAAAAGGAAAAACTGATACATTACAAGAGAGTCACAAATTAGCCTGCATTCTGTTGTATAGCTATGACCTCCACAATCTATCCTTAATCTCTTAAAACCCACCTTAATCACCAAAGATCCCTGGGGTCAAAGAGGCATTTTGGTCTATTCTAGGAGCTGGAGCTGCATATTCATTAAGAAGGGTGAAGTGAGTCCACTATTATTTTTAAACCCCCCTTAATCTCCTTGAGCTTAGTTTCTCATCTGTAAAAACCGAATAATGTCCCTGGGTCATTAAAGTAATAGAGATGACAAATGATGAGCGGTTAGTCTAGTCCTGAAGCTCTTAATTCATGGCAGCTACACTGTCAAAATAAACCTTCTGCTACGGGGTGTAACTGAAGCTCTCAAGGTTTCTTTCGTGGCTACTCCTTTGTTTCTTCATTCTGCCTGGGTAACTCTCTCCAGCTGCCCTGCCTACCACCTTCTGGTAGACTGCGAAAGGAACTATTGACACCTGCTTCTTCAAGTTCAAGCAGCTCTGCCTGTTTGTTCTCAAGGTCTTACTTTCTTAGATCCTTTGATCCTCAGTTCCTTAGAAACACATCCAACCAGTTTTCCGGGTCATTCAAACACGCAGAAGGTGAGACAGCCAAGTATCTGTTCAGTGTTCCTTATGTACCTCTAAATGTATTTTTCTTGGTCTCACTACACAATGTTGTTCTATTTTGCATGTCCTTCTTGCCTAAAAGGCCCTTTAAAAAAGCTTTTAAGTCTTCAAACCCAGTTCAATTACATGGCTGCCTTGTGACTTTATCTCTTCAAGGCCGCCTCCACTTTATTCCTACACCTTCTCTGTATACTATTATATTTCGGTGCCATAAAGTCTTGAAATTTATTTTATGCCTTGAAGAAATTTATGAATAAGACAAAAAAATCTATCATTCTTTTTTGTTGACTCGCTGCTTTAAAAAAAAATTATTAAAAAAAAATCTACCTGAAAACAAGAAGCCTAAAATAAAACTTGGCATTGATGGAGGACTTACTTTCTGTCCTGCACACCTCTTTATACTTTTTCATTGCCCCCCAAAAGCTGTCATGATGGTTATGAATTGTTGCCATTTATAGATGAGGGTTCTGCAGCTTGTAGACCTGAAGTCATGCACCCAAGGCTACAGCATCAGTCAGGAGCCAGCAACCACCTAAAAAGACCCGCCTCTGCCTTAAGTTTTCCCCAAGGACAGAACTATTGAATGACACACTGGTCCTTTTTCTCTCCTGTGAATAATCTAAGTTTATTCCGATTGCTCTCTTGGTTCTTCACCTTGAGAAGATCTTCCCACAAACCTTGATCACTGGCTCCTTAGAGCTGAAATCTGTAATGTCGTATTACCTCTTAGGGCAGACCATTCCAGAATACCTGGGCTACAATGGTCCCCAGTCACTTACCATCTCATCATGCTATTTAAACATCTAATAACTCTGAAACGGTCTGAAGCTATATGCAATTGTTTATTAATTATGAGAAATATAGCCTCTACCATCAAAGAATTCTATATACCACATTTAGGTTAAGTGAAAATAGAGTTTGGATTCCTGATGTTGACGTGTGATTCTTAAAATTACAAACCGAAGTTACTGAAGCAGTTAATAACACCTAGCTTTAATCTGAAAGAACTATTAGCATTTTATTCATTCTATTTGTCTTTAATATTTTCCTACTTGCAGCTGACATGGCAAGTAAAATTCATTAAGAAGAAAGTATAACATTGGCGATGTCTTCTGTCTGGACCACAGGCAGCAATCTCAGGAACACGGTACAGTTTTCCAGCCCCCACTCCCAATTTCTATACCTGGATTTAAGAGAATCAGAGAGAAAACAGTGTTCTCTATAAAAATTTATTTTTCTAAATAGATTGAGAAGTGAACTATACCACTTAAAAGACAGGTTAAAGGGATTTCTGATATACTGCGGCAATGCTTTTTAGGAACACACGTCATGAAATAGTTAAACATCAGCTAGACTAGGTACATAAAAAAAGAGAAAACACTCTAAAGTGGACGCAGTTAATGGCTCCGTTTTAAAAGCAAAATCTAACTATAGGCACATGCACAGTGAGATACAGAGCATCCATCAAGCTCAGAAAAAGGCTTCAGCTCTGAGTATTGACAAGCAGCACAGCGGCGGCAGCACTGGAGATAATGGAGCAGCTTCATTCCTGGAGTGACGTTTTAGCCAGGACTTTACTGATGTGTGCACAGTTCCCTGAGAGGAAAGAACAGATCAAAAATGCCTGGATTTCTGGGGCTTCGAGGTTTTCCAAAACAAATTATACAGAAGTTCCCTAAACGTCACCAAATTTTACTAATTCTAACTTAGTTAATAGACAATTCTATTTTTTCATATAATTTATCCAATTTGAGAGTTATTTACACTTTTTTTTAAAAAAATGTTGCCTAGTTGACAACTATCTACAGCCAACATCTTGCATACCAGACAACTAACCCAATTCTGAACAATCAACCATTCTTCCTGGATATCTATTCACATGAATTCAGAGAAAGGAAAGGGAGGGACATGGAGAATATTGCAAAGAACGAAGTTTAGAAAACTTCACCAAAACCTGAAGAACTGAAAAAGGAATGTAACATGGCTGAAATCACAGCTGGTTGACTGTTAGCTCTGTTGTCTTTGCAACCGTCTCTCTCTCACTCAGAGAGTGTTCTCATGCTCCCTAAGCTGGTCAACAGTCTAGATTTTCATGTGGTTTAACATTAAAAGCCAGATACTAGCTTTTCATTTTTATTAATTTATTAATAGTAACTTAATTATTATTATTCTCACTGAGATAAAAAATCCTCTCAAGGAGAAATATTTAGGTTGAATATTTGAAACGTCCTCCTTGAACTTTGTACCCAGGAAGATGGGAAAGTGTGAACCTGCTGGCAGAAAGCAGAAAGAAAACCACATTAGTAAGAAAGTTTGATGGTGCGTGGAAAGGATGTGACTGGACTAGAAAGACCAGGCAGAAACAGTCATTTTGCAAGTCTGCCCTGTCATTCTGTAATAACATGATTGTGTCCCTGAAACAATGTATGCCCAAATCCTAGAACCCAGTATTTAAACTGTAATAATCTAGAAATAGTCTTTTGAGGGAATAATCAAATTAAAATGAAGTCATCAGAGTGGGTCCTAATTCAGTATTAATGACCCGTGCATAAAAAGAAGACATTTGGTTACAGAGGCATGTTTAGGGACGACATCATAGGTACATCAAGATTGCTATCTGCAAGTCACACACTACATTTTCATAACCCTCAAAGAAAACTAATTTGACTTTTGCTTAATATCCAACTTCCAGCCAGCCTACAGAATTGTGCAGCAAGCACATTCTGACTGTAGGACAGCCGGTTTGTGACACCTTGTTGGCCTTAGAAACTCATGCATCAGCAGTGGGTGTAAAACCTGGCTTCACCTCCACAGTATCTTTAGGAAAATGTACAAAGCATATTAATTCTTCTGGCACAGGGAATTATTTCTATGGACTACAAAGCTTCTGAATTCTGGATATCAGAAAGCATATGATTATAAAGCAAGAGCATGCAATGTAAGATAATAACTGAGATATTCTGGCCTCCTTATTTCCCATTGCACATGAGAGCATTTCACAAACTTCTCCATCTTCTTCTTTTTAAGTCCTTGGGTTTCTTAAGCTAGGCATAGTAGAAACAGTCTGGGTTTCAAACTCACTCTGATCTGACTTTTCTAATTTATCTAAGTTCTCTGGGGATGCACTGTTATCATGGCACACAAGACCAAAAATCTCTACATCACTGTAAGGACTCCATAATCTATAATGGAGATTATTCTGTATTGTAAGCAGCTGTGTATTAACAAGTAAAGAGATTGACCAAAGGGAAGTAGAAGGATATTTATTTAAACATTAAAATTAAGAAATTAAGATAATTTTTTTTTTTTTTTGGTTTTTCGAGACAGGGTTTCTCTGTGGCTTTGGAGCCTGTCCTGGAACTAGCTCTTGTAGACCAGGCTGGCCTCGAACTCACAGAGATCCGCCTGCCTCTGCCTCCCGAGTGCTGGGATTAAAGGCGTGCGCCACCACCGCCCGGCCTAAAATTAAGATGTTTAAGTATCATACACAGAGATAGCAAGATATCCCAGTGGGTAAAGGTGTTTGTCGTCAAACCTGATAATCCAAGCTCCATCCCCAGGACCCACATGGTGAAATTATTCCTCTTACATCCATGCATGCATAATGGCACTTTCTCTAGTATACACGTGCACACACACACACACACACACACACACACACACACACACACACAGAGAGAGAGAGAGAGAGAGAGAGAGAGAGAGAGAGAGAGAGAATACTAAATAATATAAAATAATTTTAAGCAATAAACATACAAGCTAGAAGCCATATGAGTGTATAGATGCTTGTGTTCTTCCCAGTTACCCTAGTTGAGACTTGAACCCTCAAAGTAACAATATTAGGAGCCGTGGCCTTGAATTAGTGACCAAATCATTAGGATCGTGTCCCAGTGAATAGCACTGGTGCCTTCCTTTTTGGACCAAACCCAGGGAGCTATCTTCCCCTCCTATCAGGAAAAAGCAGCACCAGAACACATAATCAATGAGGAAGAGTCTTCAGTGGACAGGGAAAGTGTTGGGACCGTGATCTCCAACTATTAGCCTCCAGAATTGAGAACTACACTTCTGTTGGTTTTTAACTTTCCAGGTAAACAAACCCTTTGTTCTACAATGCTGCACTCCCTGTGTGTGGGAGTTACAAACACATACCTGATTTGACTTAAGGCCCACTCCATGAGATAGAACCCCTACCTGACACTGTTTTGGTAACTAACAACATGAGACGAGATGGCCCAGGGACCTAGGGTCAAACCAAACACTAGTCTAAAACAACACACACATACAATAAATAAAGTAACTCCTAATGACATTCTGCTGTATTCTGCTATACTGATAGAACAGCACCTTGCTTAGACATCATCAGAAAAACTTCCTGCAGCAGATAAGAACAAATACAGAGTCTTCCAGCCAGACAATATGCAGAGAGTGAAAAAACCTTGGAGCATTCAACTCTACACGGATGTCTCTATCAAATCCCTCTCCTTCAAGCTCATGGATCCCCTCAGAAGAGGAAGCAGAAAGAAAGTAAGCAAAAGGTGATGGAGGACACAGAAAATATGGCCCTTTATATAACGTGATCAAAGTTCATATGAACTCCCAGCATGCTCAGGGCTTGCACTAGTCTGTACCAGGTCTTCAGCATAAACATTATAGCTTCCAGTTTAGTGTTTTGAGATTCCTGAGTGTGAGAATAAGTGGGTCACTGATTCTTGGGCTCTTTTCCCTACTGTTCGTCCAATTCCAACGCATCTTTTATTTTATTTTTATTTTGTTATTATCCCTTAGAAGACTTTGTTTTCTAACGACAGAAAGCAAATGGAACTGGTGGGGAGAAGAGGTACAGAGGGTCTAGGAAGAATAAAGGGATAGGAAACTGTAATCAAGATACAGTAGGCATGAAAAAAAATCTACTTTCAATTTAAAGAAAAAAGAAAAAATTAAAAGAAAAATACTCAGACTAATGTCTTATAGTTGAGGCCTTAATAGACTAAGATGCAGTGTCTGGCTCCTTATTTGAACAAACTATGCAAAGATTTTTTTGAAAGAAAGCAGTTGAGGAAATTACCACACAAATAACACTAAGTGGTATTAGTGATATTTTCCAACCTTCTCTTGCGCCGTAATGGCACCGTGCCTGCCGCCACCACCCAATGTCCTCTTACATTAAAGACACACTGAAGTGAAGATGAGCTAGCCAATACTTGCTGTAACATATCCCGGGGGCACAAATGAGGGTAAACTCACTAGTCTACCCTGTCATCAGGAAAGTGCAGGTAATTGTGAGGTAGGTGTTGGATATTGGAAGGATTACAGTGTACTAGTCTATCTGTGTGTATATTTCAAATTCACCAAAATAAAACATTTAAATGTTGTTTTGAAAATCTGTAGTAAAATTTACCAGATGTAAGTTTTATTTCCCTTAGGATAGCCAAGAATATCTTTTCATTTCTGGTGAATAAAACAGAAATGTCTTTGTATGCAAAAACGAGACTTTTGTTTAACACGTATGTGACAGTACTGTCTACTGGGTAGTGACTACAGTTGCATACAAAGTCTTTCAAATGCTTTTATTTAAAAAGTTTTTCAAAACAAATTTATATGAGAAAGTAAAATGTACAGGTTAAGACTGTTGTCACGTATATAGTAGTAATTTTAAATTCTTTTTTTTTTTTTTGCAGGTGACATAGAAAGATAAGAGTGGGCTGTGTCCACAAGGAGACTTCTGCTCCTCATCTCTTATGAAAGAGAACTTTATGTGAATGACCAGAAGCACCATAGACAAGCAGCGGCGCTACCGATGATAATAAGCCAAGCGAACATAACCGGCGAGGAAGTGACGAAAAGCTACAGCCGCGTGGAAAGCTTTAGCACAGTTCCTTCCATTTGGACTGACAACGCCGACAAAAATGTTTTTAAAACAGTAGATGGTGTCTGATTGAATCCACATTGCTAGCGAATCCGGTGTTCTGTCCAGAGAAAGCCCATGCTGCTTCCTATTCGGCTCCCTTGTAAAATTTAAAATTGTTATGAGGATTATAAAAATTAGGGCAGAAAGTCCCAAAGAGCTTTTTAACAAAAGCAAAAATAATTACTTTCTCTGACTACAGAAAAGCCAACAGAAATTTTCAAATAAAAACTAATATGCAATAATTCAGTTATATATTGAGTAAGAAAGTGTCATAATAATTTCCAGAGGAAGAAAATGGCATTTAAGCAGTTGCATCTGAGCCTGCTGACACGAACCTTCAGACTCAGGTATTTGGGAGACTGAGACAGGTGGGTTACGAGTTCAAAGCCTGACTGGTCCTCAGTGCAAAGGTCAGTCTGGGAAAATTAATGAGACCATGTTTCTATACAAAAATAAAAATAGATCTGTGGAAAGATAGTTAGTTCAGTGCTGACACATAGATCTAGGGTATAGAAGGCCTAAGTTCAATCCCAAATACTGACAAAAAGCATATATATATATATATATATACACAATATATATATAAATCTATATATGAGAATATATGTATACACAGATTATGGTGAATAAGAAATATTCATCACAAGAGAATTCATATCTTAAATGTTCCTGTTACTAAATAAGGAATAATGAAAACAAATAAATAAACACCATTTCTGAATCAAGAGTAGTCTTTCATTTCTACTAAACAAAAGAGAAAAATCTTTTACAGAAAAATGGACTTTTGTTTAATAAGGCATGTTACAGCAAACTCAGAAGTACCTAGTATGGATTCTTTCAAAAAGGCAAAGTAAAGTCTAGCAATAGAATCCACCATATACAATGACAATAGGTAAGAGTCAACAAGTACCTACAAGGGGTTTGATAAAATCCAGGATTATACAACTGTCAGGAGCCGTTTCCTCCTAAAATTATTACAGGAACCATCGCCCTGGGGAGTCTGCAGAGAACCCCACACCCCCAATTGTGTTAAGAATCGTTCTATTGGCAGAGCCTACCCCACACTCAATTAGCTGTTAATAGAGAGCTATCTGTTAGCGGAACCCGCCCCACATTCCAAACTATCTAGAGAACTAGGTGTGTCAACCTGTGAACTCCTGGCCTACGTGACCGTGGACCACGCGGCAAGATTCCATGCCCCCGCCCCCATCCCAAGCCAAACTCCTTATCCTATATAAACTGTAACCTGTCTCTAATAAACGGAGCTTTGACAAGAACCACCACTTGGCCTCCTTCTTCTCTCTTAGCCCATTATCTTCCAGATAGTGCCTCTCCGTGACCCTGGAATAACTGACTGCAGGGTGGGTTACAACCCCTAGACTAAGTAACCCACCCAAAGTGGTTTACATACAACTAGACAAGATTTAAAACAGGACAGCATTTTCATAATATAACTTAAAAGTTTTTGCAAACTAATATCCATGACTCTGCTGAGTGGTGGGTAAAGTTAACACTACTGCTATCAATATGCTACAAAGTGGCCTGGGACCATTCTGGAAGTAGAAGATGCAGTGCACCTACTAAACAATAGCAAAAATATGAATATCACACTCAAGTAGCCAAGCTTTTATTATGATTGTCCAGACCATTCAAAAGAAAACAGATGGTATTTCACCACAGTTCTTAAGGATGCCCCCCAAAATTCTAAGCAGCCACAAAATGGTTACACTAAGGGCCCAGCTCCTTTCTCAGTTGCAACAACCAGAAAGAACCTGGAAAAGGAAGATGATATCATTAACCATAAAACCAAAATAAAACTGTAGTGGAATTAGCATATTGAAGACACATAGATAATCATGAAGAAAACTAAAAGCCTTTATTGAGACACACAATAGAACATAAATAAATTATGCTACAATGGTTCTATATGCAGTCGAGATAAACTGGAGATTTTGAATATGATTTAGTATAGCAGTTAAACTGTGCAAGTATTGGAGATGAGACTTCGGGAAAATTACTTAACCTCTCTGAGTTTGTTTATTCAGCTCTAACATAGTCATAAAAGGATATTTATCTAGCAGAATTGAAGAGGAGATTAAATAAAACAGTGTGGGTAAGGCCCCCGGCACTGTGTGTGGTCTCTGGTTAGATTTAATAATGCTAGCTCTTAATTATTATCGTTGTAGAACGAGCCAAGGATTTAAACATGCTCTACAAGGGTCTGAGTAGTAAATATCTTTACTCCCCAGCTACATATTTCTTTCTCATATTCTTCTTTATTCATCAACATTAACAGCCTATTAAAAATCTAGATATATTATTTTTTACTTGTGTTCATACAAAAAAATAGATCCTTGGCCATATTTTGACCCATGAGGTGGAGACTGCTAACTCACATACTAAGGAAATAAGAAATATCATGACACTAATATATGACAAATTCAAGCTAAATGCAAATGATTAGGTAGATAATTTTTCTTTTAAAAAAAGTATTTATGAAGATGCAAGAAAATGATCACTTCCTTGCTCTGTGCACTTAGGGCTAATGGGTAATTTGATGCCTCCAAAAGACTAAAGCGTGCATTTTTTTTCACCTGAGGATTATATTTATGAAAGGATGGCCAAATAAAAGACCTGGTCACATTACTACATGTATGTATGAAGCTATTTATAACACAGATATGTGCAACATTAGAGAAATCAATAATTACTTTAAAACCTAATAGGAGAATTAAAGATATTGCCTGTTTCTGTCAAATAAAATAAATATAAAGAGTAATAATGGACTTTATCCAACTTTTTCTATTATAAAACAGCACTCAATGAGCACATAAGTCAGACAAGGGAATCAGTGTAAACATTGGGCAAGTTTGAAAAATATCACCTGAGATGGCCTTGTCTTTTAATAAAGGACCAGACATAACATTAGGTACAATGGAAGGGAAAGAAACCCCCCCAAAGGGGGACAATGGTAGTTATCGGGAACAAATTCCTTCATTTATAGAGATTTCTTTTCTTAAAACCTGTTTTAAATACCACAATTCAACAAGTTCAACACATTTTCCCTCCCTTTCCCTGATTCTTACATCATCTTTAAAAGACAAATCAGTCCCTCCAAGATCAGTATAAGATGCATGGAATTCATGTTTATTATGTGTTTCTAAGTTCTCTCTCTCTCCCTCCCTTTTTTCTCTTTTTCTCATGGTGTGTGTATGTGTATGTGTGCGCACACACACGTATATGAGACAGTGCTGTCTACGGCTTAGAGCACGTGGCAATCTTCCTTCTCCAGCCTCCTGAGTCCTGAGACTACCAGCAGGTGACACAGCACTGGCTTTAATTTCCTTGCAAATTCTGACAATGTGACAATGTGTGCTCATAACTTTCGATGTGGTCACATTTTTTCCCAAGGCTGGAAAAATCTGATAAGGAAAATTTATTGTCCCCTCTTTTAATTCCTTCACTGATGTTTTGGTATAACCTCCTCGGTCGGTATGCACTTACTACTCCCAAATGCTTCACCGTATTCATTCCGTCGCTTTCCCTGCTGTTCAGCACCCCTTCTTTAGAACACACTCAACCACTGAAGCCAAGTAGCATCCTGTTTTTCCAGGGAAACTGCTAGGACCTTTCACCACTAGTTTCCAGGGAGACTCATATACCTAAAGGAGTGCCTCCTCAGTGGCTAGACTTAAGGCAACATGATTAACTAAACCATCATCAATGTGATACACCTGCATAAAGAAGGCATCTCTGTTATCACTGAATTTAATCACATTAAAAGACCTTATACAATTTGTATCTTAATAGGCCCCTTTGAACCCATGCCTTACCCTGAGTAATTACACAAAATCAGGTAATTTCCCATTGAGTGTGTCTGTGGGAACATGGTCCTGGTCTATTATTTCATTCTTTCTTTTAAATCACTTCTATTTTTCAAGATTATAATCACACCATTTGTCCCTCCTCTTTTCTCCCTCTCACATCCCTCTCCTTGTTCTTTTTCAAATTCATAGCCTTTTTTTCATTAAGAGCACACACCAAGAGGTTATCCAATTCTGAATGTTCAGTTCTGAAAACATGTATACATATTACATTAAAGAGACTGAGCAGTTTCTACTCATATATATATATAGGAATTCACACACACCACTTCCTTCTTTAAGGACCACGTAGTTGTCAGTCCATCTTGAGTTTCCTCTGCTGAGATTTCCACGTTGCCTTCCTTTACGTTCCTGTCCATGAGACCGCCTTAGCACACAAGGAAGTGTTGCTGCTGTGAATCCACTCAGTCAAAACAATGAATGTATTTCAGATGACTTAAATGAGCACATCTCAGAGGATAAAGAATAAGAATGCTGGAGAAGGGCAGAGAGAAGCAGAGTGGCTGGCAGTAGACGTACAGAAAGGAAAGACAAAGAGAGTGAGCAATGAGCAAAGGCAAGCGACAAAGCTGCAAGACCTTTAGGATGATTCTTTGATGAGCAATCATATGCATGACCTTCAGAGGATTCCTACCTGTTTCGTGATTTGTTGACAGGCCGCTGTGTGACATTTTGACTAAAAGATCTAGTTACATTGTGAAAAGAGGAAGGTACCCTTTAGGTAAAGAATATAAACAAATGCCTTCTACTCAGACATTTTTGAAAGAACTCAAGAGACTCTTCCTAAAGTGCAAGAGGGTGACATCCATAGCCATTTAGAAAAGGCTGAGGTTTCAGGACCCACAAGCTTGCTGGTAATTTATTTTTTCAGCTGTGCATAGAAAAGTACAATGAAACAAATGAATCACTCATAGAAATAGGAAGAGAGCTAAGGAAGCCAAAAGGCAAACGGTGTTTTAAATTTCCAACTCTAGCTTTTTTCAAATATATAAGAACATATTTGAAATTTCTATTTAAGAATAAAGATAGCTAAGAGGGAGTATGATAGTTCCACTCTTCTTCACTGTAAAAGACACTCAAGATGCCCCTGCCTTAGAGTCACAGCTTGAGAGTCACAGCTTGAGAAAAATTAGAATATGTGGCAGAGATTGAAATCTCCAAGGAGAACGTTACGGAACATCTTGAGAAAATCCAGCCTCTCTAGAACAGCAGGAGTGGGTGACATTTAGCAATTAACTCCGAGAAAAATAAAGAAATGTGCACTAGGAAAAAATGCTGATAGGTTTTCCATGCACCAGAGTAATCTATTTTGGCCTTGAACAGCTGTTAGCAGTGTCTTCAAAGTCACTAACTTGCAGTCAGCTGAAAATTCCCTTCTAGTAGCCAAGTGCCTGCTACAGGTGTGGGAGGTAGAGGCGAGTTTCACGTGTTACAGACGAATGTTAGAGCCGTGGAAAGAAGTGTTTCAGAGTGCCGAATTCTAATAATGTGTCTTAGAACATGTTCTGTAGTTGTGGCTTTGTATCTTTCTTCTGCAAAGGAAAGTCCCTTGCTGGGTAATTCTACCCAGCACATAAACATTCCTTTGAATCATCAGCGTCCAGGAAGGGCAACATCCTGCCTCTTTATGAATGGGATGCCCTAATGGGTATCTCAAGTTCCCTTGCTAAATATTTTATCTTATATAAAAGGAAATTCATTAAAAGTATGGGAGGCATTAGAATAATGTTGCATAGTTGCTATCATATATATAGACAGATATATTTTAAATGATTTAAATTTGTTTTTTGCTCTTAGTAAGCCAAAATCCATTATTAACTAGCTAAAGAGACCATGTTATCACATGAATAGATTACTAAAGTCACAAACATCACAAAAAAGACCAGGCTGTGAACAGAAATCCACAAAATGTTTATGACTATGTTTATAATATTAATTATATTTTAATTACTTTGCTAAAACACGTTCTATTTTTGAAATAAAAACTGTGTTTTCAACACATTTTTTTTTGTAAAAGCTCATTGTTGACAGAATTCATTGTAGGTTTTACCAACCGAATGAATATTTGTGCATTCAAATATAAAGTATATTTTTACATTGTAAGTCATGCAAATTAACCATTATTGTCTATGATTTGGAAATCAGCCTGGTGAAGTTATACTAAAATTGATTTAAAGAGAATGAGTCGTGAGTTCCTATACGGTATACAAAGTGCTAAGAAGAGCACTGTTATGAAAGGCATTGGACCGTTTCTTGCTCATTTTACTATTAAACCTGCAGACTCTTTCCTACCTTTCCACCCTAATATTAGAGCCCCTTCCCTTCACCCTCCAGCCAACACCACCATCTCACTTCCCTGAGCCTGATGCATTTATCTTTTATCACACTCTTGGCAATGCCATTTAATAAAAGCATCACTTGTGTTATTCTTTTGATTGGTGTTAATCTACCTGTCTATCACTCCTCCTTGCTCTGCCCCTCTCTTACTTATCTTTTGCTGTACATTGTAAGCTTCAAGGGAGTATTTATAAAGTAAAGATGAATGACCCGTTGCTTCATGGCACGTAATACCATGTCTTGTATCCTGTAAAATACTCTTATGAAGGCTTTTTAAAATGTTGTTGTTTTAAAGAGTAATTTTAGACATGAACTTTTTAGTGAAGGCCTGGTTATCTGCAAAGACTTAAAGTGATGAGCTATGAGCTGGAGAGTGGGAGGTGGTAGACCGCAAGGCAGTAGGGAATAAGGAACTTTGGCAATCTTTCAGGGGTCTCGTGCCAAATCTTCCCCTTTCCACTGACTCCCAAGGTCTGATGTAGGGCGACATTTTAGAGAGAAGGCTGTGAGAAATTGTGACAGATTATTTGCCCATCCACTGTGCCCCTACAGAGGCCACTGCGATATGAAAGAGTGCTGATAAACCTCTAAGCACAAAAATGCCCAACCACGTGAAGAATGAAAACTTGATAAGCCTCAGACTCATAGAATGACCGCTGTCCATACTTTCCTCTTAACCTGGGAACATTCGAAAAGCCAGACTCAATCATCAGGTAAGAAAGGACAGGGAAATACATTGATGACAGCTAGTAGAAAAAGATCCTAACTGTCCAACAGGCTTATGCCCTCTTATTTTGCTGTGACATCATAAAATACTTTTGACATAAAAAGCAAATGATATTTAAGAAAGTTTAGAAAAAATTTTGTGCCAAAAAAAATGAAGTCACACAAAGGGAAACTGGCAGTAGTAAATGGTTTTTAAGCATACCTCAAAATTCCAGCTCAAGTTATTCAAGATAGCTATGCTTTGTATGGTATTTAAAACTGAAGAAATGGAAAAAATTGTTGGAAAAGTATTTGTAATTTACCCATCAGTACTCAGTCAGAAATAAGTACAAATAGAACATTGGCAACTTCATAGGAACCTCTGAAACATCAAGGAGATGCCTGTAGGTCTTGAGTCATATGCTCATAAATATTAACATAAGATTAAAAAGCTATTGCTCTAGTTTCCTTGGGAGGAAGGAAAACAAAAAATATTATTCAAGAGCAATGATAAGAAGTTGCAGAGATAGATAAGCGTAAATATATCTACCAACTATCTAAAATAGCCAACATAAAATTTCATGATCCAAAGATGCATATATATGAAGCCCACAGATTTTAATCCTCAAACTTCTAGTTAGAAATCTCTGTTGTAACTAGAAATATCAGTTGCCTCTAGGATCATGGAAAGGGCATAGAAATTCTCCAGAGGTATAATTTCTCTCCTAAAGGCACAATTGTGATTGCACAGTTAATTAAAATCTGGATGCCTGCAGTTGACTTTGAGTGGACACCTAACACAGTAATCATACAAGTAGCATGTAAAGGTCTTCAGACCCTAGTCTCTGAAACCTGTGTGCGTGTTCTTACTCTGCAAAGGAGAAGTGATGCTTCAGGTGGAATTATGTTCTCTAATTGGCTGATATTGAAACAAATATAATCTGTCCTGGATCATACAAGTAGATCCAATGTAATCACAGATTTTTCAAAAGTAAAAATTGGTGTCAAGAAAAGCAGTGTTGGGATGATGCAGTATGAAAAAGACCGGACAGGTCATTGCTTGTTTTGAAGATGAAGAAGATCACAAATCAGTGAATTCAGGTGACTGTGGAATCTGGAAAAGGAAAGGAAGCAAATTCTCCACAGCACCTCAAGGAAGAAGAACCAAGCCCCACCAGGACATTACTGTGGTGCAATTAGACACACATCAAATGCCTTCTGTTCTGAGCTATATAGTGTTAAACTTAAGTTTGTTGTGAGCCAATTAAGTATACAGTTATTTATTTCTTCCAAATAGAAAACTAAAACAGTAGGCATGAGGAAGAAAAGTAAAAAAATCATACTTTTGCTGTTAGTCTGAGAAGCAAGGCATACTGACGTGTGTGTATTAGTTGCTTTTCTTGTTGCTACGACAAAAGCAACTCAAGAGGAGTTGATTTTGACTCGAAATTTGAGAGTACAGTGCATCACATTGTGGGGAAGTCATGGAAGGAGCAAGAGACAGTTGCGCACTCAGGATCAGAATTAAGGAAGCGGGGAGATGAGCAAATTAAGGAAGCAGAGAGATGAGCAAAGGTCCTCCATGCGCTTTCTCCTTTTAACTCAAATATTCCAGACCCCTTCTACCATGGGATGATGATGCTCACATTCAGGATGGGGCTTCTCTGTTTTATTAAACCTTCCTGGAAACAAACATAGGTAGGCCCACAGGTGTGTTTCCATGGTGATTCTAAATCCCATCAACTCGACAATGAAGATGAACCATCACAGTATATAACTTTTTCTAAGCAGTGTTCAAAGCAAGCAAAGCAGATCAATGTTCCGGAACTCTAGAAGCCCACTTATTTGAAAGGAAAATACAAAATAAGGAAGTAAATAAATCTAAGATAAATCAATAACACACTTCAATAAGCACCTATCACACACTGACGGACTGAGACTCAAGGTCAAGTGCATGAGATCAGTGCGTTGACGAGACAGCTCCTCCCTCCCGTTGCACAGAAATCACTTAGCCTCCCTTTGGTGGTAGCATATGAAAAGCACCTTTTGCTACTGCATTCTGTAACTATTCACCAGCTTGAACTTTATAAAACATAAATTACTGGAAGTATAACTATAATAACAATTAGAACAGCTCTCCTGGCAAGAGAAGTTATTTCTCATAAACTAAGATAGAGATCCCCCCAAATGTTTACTGGAATCTTCACACAACAGTCTCCCTTGTGTCTTTCCTATTGGAAACCTGTAGCAGTGGGTGCTAACAAGAAAAAAAAATATTCTTTCCCCCAAATCCGTAGACAAACATTCAGTGTCAAGGACAGATTTTTTTTCCCCTGTAAGTTTTGAGGACCACCTACAACAGCCATGACAGCTGTGCTAATCGAAAAAGCAAACGAGGCCACAAAGGACTGTTCTTTGACCATGTAATCAATTTTCCACTCAATGCATTGTTCATTCTTGGAGACTTTAATGCCAGAATTGATTTTAACAGCCATTATAGAAATACTTAAGTCAAAGGGCTTGCAACCTTCTTTAGCATGACCAATGGAATTTTTTAAATAGATATGTGAATAAATCATTGAGTATGATTCATATGCTTTTTTAAAAAGGTTCTTAAAGTCACTGTCCAGACACATTCTTTATAAGTCGTCAAGTGGACTAAGTCAGATCCTATATTGAGAAATAGTGCATTAACTCAGTTTATGCTTATAAAATTACATTTGAAACCATTTTTGAAGCATTTGTATACAGCTGCAGCATCTCCCAGAAAAGCCAATAGATAATCAGGTAGCAAATAATAGATGATCACTATTCACCACAAAGCCTGAGGAAGAAGTCATGTAAGCAGTGCCGACAACAAAAAGTGACCTTAATGTGTAGATAGGACAGACAATGAAACCCCCAGGGATGAGGAGAGATCGTGAAGAAATGACTAAGTGATGCCCAAGGTTACCAAGCTAGCAGTCATTCCATATGGAGGGAGATGCTGAAAGAATTAATTAAAAGGCTTTATGCAGTTTTTAAGTATTCAGAATGATGTCAACCTGAATCCTTTGTTACTCATTTTGATAAGAGGTGTCAGGATATTCCAGGTCTGAAAGCAGGAAATGGATGTAAAACTAAATCTAAGTTATAGCGAACATAAAGAAAGAGCTGGAAAGGGATGCACTCACAGGCATTTCACACATGGAAGGCTTTTTATACATAGAAGTGGAGCTTTCCAACTGCGCTCCTGTTGTAGACAAATTTCTGATCAGTGTCAATTCAGATCACAACACAGATGAGATTCCCCAGAAAGAAATTGTTCTGTGTAGAATGTTATAATCGGGTTGAAATTCGGCTAAACTAATGAAGATTCTCAATCATATGAGGAGATCATACTAGAACCCCTGTCTCACTCAACTACTTTCACTAGCTTCTTAAAGAACATTTATCTCCTACTCAGTGATGTATTTAGATTAGAACATTTTATCTATAGGGTATGCATATGTATGAGTTCGTGTAATAGACATTATTGTTCATAGAGTGAACAGTGTCATTACGGTTCAAACCAGCATCCATAAGAATGGCCTGCAGAGCGTCTGTTTTTAGGAAATGTCTTTGAGTATTGTGGGGTGTGCTAGCGGCACAGATATGGCATCCATGTTAAAATCAGCATATTTATATGACATTCTGCATGCCCCATAAAGATTATCTTTAATTCTGCTTTCAGGTTACAACTGGGAACAAAGATAATGGGCAAAGGATTGTGTCTTTGTCCGAGAGTTTCTACTGTTGTAATGAAACACCATAACCAAAGCAAGTAGGGGAGCAAAGGGTTTATTTGGCTCATGCTTCCACATTGTAGTCCATCACTGAAGGAGTCAGGATAGGAACGCAAGCAGGGCAGGAACCTGGAGGCAGGAGTTGATGCAGAGGCCATCGAGGGGTGCAGCTTACTGGCTTGCTCCTCATGTCTTGCTCAGCTTGCTTTTTATAGATTCCAGGACCACCAGCCCAGGGATGGCTCCACCCACAATTGAACTGGGCCCTTCTCCATCAATCATTAATTAAGAAAATGCCCTACATCTGAACTTTATGAGACATTTTCCCAGTTTTTCTTTTTTAATTGATTTTATTGAGTTAATACATTTTTCTCTGTTCCCCTCTCTTCCTCTTCCTTTACCCCTCCCCTTCAACCCTCTTCCATGGTCTGCATGCTCCCAATTTACTCAGGAGATCTTGTCTTTTACTACTTCCTATGTAGATTAGATCCATGTATGTTCTCTTAGGGTCCTCATTGTTGTCTAGGTTCTCTAGGATTGTGATTTGTAGGCTAGTTTTCTTTGCTTTATGTTAAAAACTTATAATTGAGTCCATATGATAATTGTCTTTCTGGGTCTTGATTACCTCACTCAGTATGATGTTTTTCTAGCTCCATCCATTTGCCTGCAAATTTTAATATATCATTATTTTTCTCTGCTGTGTAGCACTCCATTGTGTAAATGTACCACATTTTCCTTATCCATTCTTCAGTTGAGGGGCATCTAGGTTGCTCATATCAGCATTGTTTGTCATAACCAGAACCTGGAGACATTTTCTTAATTGAGATTCTCCCCTTTAAGATAGCTCTACCTAGCCTACATAATCTTTTCTTACCTTTTCCAATGTCAGTGTTGAGTATCAACCATTCATCTTCAGCTCAATGCACCTTCTCCCATTGTTTCTTTTTAAATAGAAACAAGAAAGAAAATGTCTCTAGTTCAATTCTAGAAAAACACAATTTGTTACTTCCTAACATGAGCATAGTCTCACGAGTACCGAAACCAGTATGTTTATTAATTTAATAGTCACTCAAACTTCAAAAGTTGAATACACTTAACAATTTACATCTGATACTGTAAATGCTACTGATAGTAAAAGTTTGTTAAAGTCATTTGTAAAAACTCTAAAAGGAAATATTAAAGGAAGAAGTACTTCGAATTTGCTCTTTGAAGATGGAGAAAACAAATCAACCTTACTAAGAATATTACGCTACTAAGAGATATGAATAAAGATCTTTTTGAGCACACATTCGAAGTGGCATCACACTCCTCCACAGGACTCCCTATGGCTCAGAAAGCAATCTCAAAGTGAAAACTTTTAGTCCTCTTTGGGGAGTTTATTGGTGTTTTGGAGTCTTATTCCTGATACTCTAAACAATAGACATGCAGATATCTGTCTGACTCTTCTTTGAGGACTAGTGTGGCCTTCAAAAATCAAGCATGTAAACTCTTCAAGCAACAGTCTCTGTGAACATTATCATTGTCTTCCTTGAGGGCAAAATATAATTTGAGCTTCCTTTACAGAATATTAAACAATATAGCTTTGTATATAACAACAACATTTAAATCTATTATATCACTGCTCTGTCTACACAGCAACAGTGATACAAATCTCTGTGTTGGGTGATGCATTTCGTATGGAATGGGTTATACATGCCTCACCTTAAGGTTATTTGTGAAGTCAAATCGATATTTACTGGCTTCAGTAAATGCTGAATATTTAAGTTATATATTCAAGGTAGCTATGAACAAGTTCTCAAAAGCTTTTTCAAGCAAGTGGTTAGATTTCAGATGTCTGACTTTCAAATAGACTTAATTTCTTGACTGGATAATTGTGAGAAAATAGAATCATTAATGACATTTGAATAATGTTTACATTTTCATGGACTTTCCTATCAACAGGTAGATGGCGAGTTGTCTCTCCAATCAACTTGAGTGTACTGAACCATCTCATGTCGGTAGTAGAGTAGAAGTACAGTCACTATTTGGAAAAGGGGATAATTAGGAGGGTACAAAGGTACTGAGCTTTAATTTATACATTGAGGATACTAACTGCAGTTTCTAGCCTAGAGTAAGCAAATTCCTAGAGATAAGATTACTCTATCACAAACCTAACCTTAATTATTTAAGATCCTAAATTCAAGAATAACACATGGAGGGGATAGGGAGCTCTGTGCATGTGCCCCCTGCAGGCTGAGCAAGCGCTCTACCACCTAGCTACACACTCAATGCATACAGTTCACTTTTGCTTCAGCATATCCATCCCTTCTTACATGGAATTATGAAAGAAATTGCTGGGTAATTTTCACATGATTTTATTTCATTTTTTTTAACTATTTGGGATGAAAATCTTATCGCAACTGTGATGTTTACTGTATACAAAATGAAAGGCACTAAGAAATGAAAAAGGTCTGATGAGTTTAAATTACAATTACAGTGGGAGCTGTGATTAAATGCTTTCAGACATAGGACGATAGCTGTGAAAACATGCCGTCTAGAATCTTCCACCTGAAAGGAAAAACACTGCCATGCAATACAAGATTAACTTAGGAATCTACTTACTTTCATGATATTATTTCTTTCAGTATACTTTTGTAAAACCTTCCCTCTTTAACTTAATTTAAAATAATGAGCCACTTTTGCCAACTTACTGAACTTGACAGAAACACGTCAGTCTCTCCCATATAGCACCACCTCCTTTCCTATGATTTCTTAATATAAACTACAGGTTGTTTAACATTCTTGAAGCCCATACTATTCTGTATAAAAGCCTGTCACTGAATGCTATAGGGGTCATACAATAGAATTCTTATATAAAAACTGAATTATTGGCTTGCCTTTATTTCCTGTATATTTATCTATATTTCTTCCTACAAAATGAGATTGCAGAGAAAGAAAAAATTGGAACAAACATCAAAATTGTTTCACCATTTCTTATTATACAAATAACATAAAAAGCAGTGTGGGAATTTTTGGTTTTTTATTATTATACTTTTATTATTTAAAATAACTTTTAAATTTAAACATATTTCAATCATATTATTCCCCTCCCCCAAGTTCTTCCAGATCCTCTGCTTCTCCTTATCTATCCAACTTTAAGCTATTCTCCAAAAACAAACCGAATACAACAACAAAACCAAGGGAAAAAAAATCTCACCAAACTGTAACCAAATAAAAACACAAAAGCAAACAAACAAACAAACAAAAACCTGTGAAGTCCAATTATGTTTGTGAACTACTCCTGAACATGAGCCCTGTTCTAGAATTGTTATCATACTCTATTGAAGAAAACCGATTTTTCCCTACCCCAGCAGATATAAATGACAGTTTACTTGATAACCTTTACTGCAGTGGCTAGGTGTTAACTTATTCATTCATTTTTTTAAAATATAAGATAAAGCAAACCTATTTCTTCAAAGTTGGAAAAGACAAAAAAATAGGTAAAAGAATCAGAGACCCACTTATTTGTACACTCAGGAATCCCATAAACACACTACTAAGCTGGAAGAAGATGTAACATAAATACAGAATACCTGGGGAAGATCTGTTCAGGTCCTGTAAATGCTACTTTAGTCTCTGTGAGTTCATCGTGTTGATTGAGAGACCCTTTCTCTTGATGTCTTCCATTCCCCCTGGCTTTTTCACTCTTTCCACTTCCCTAGGGTTCGAGATCCAGTGACATCACTCTTGGGAATACCCAAAGAATGCTTCATCCTACCACAGACACATTTGCTGCTCTATTCATAATATCCAGAAATTGAGAACAACCTAGATGTCCATCAACTGAAGAATGAATCAAGAAAATATGTTTAGACAAAGGAGTATTATTCAGCAATTAAAACAATGACATCATGAAATCCAGAGGTAATTTGATGGAACTATTAAAAATCATGTTGAGTGGGGTATCCCAGACTCACAAACACTAATATCGTTATATGTTCTATTATTGTGGATATTAGTTGTGAAGTCAATGATAATCAAGATATAATCCATAAAACCACAGAAGGTATAGAATAAAAGACTAGAGGTAACAGATAGACCTAGTTAGTAATGGAAATATGAGAAACAGCTGTGGATAGATGAGAGGAACTGGAGTGGGAAGAAGAGAAGAGAGATGGCTAGTAGAGGGAATACAGGGAAAGGCCACTAAAATTAAAGTGCATTTGAGGCATAGTATAAAAACTTAACACAGTAGGAATTTCCTAAGATATATACATATAAAAAGGCAATATAAATGAAATCACCAAGTAATGGGGAAGACAGAGTTCCAACTGGCTATCTTTAGTTACTAAATGAAGTTTCTGTTACCATGGTTTGATTACATCTAATTGAGTTGTAGGAACTGTTCTGACGAATCAAGCAGAAGAGTCTGATTTTATAGATGGAAAGGAATTGAGTTCAGGGGAATAAGGGGCCAACTAGTGGTTTCAAAGTGACTTTTCCTTGTAAAGAGGACTAAGATAGAGCTATATACCTATGTGTTAACTTCAGGTTATTTCAAGTCCCTTTTGGAGGAAAGATTGCAGCAGAAAAAATTTATTATTGTGGCATGGAAGCAGTCCTGTTTGAGAAATTTGTGCTGTTGCCTCTAAACTTTGATTTCTGGAAGCTTAGACAAACATCTTAGTATCCATTAGGTGACCCAGAGCTGTAGCACTTGGCCTATGGTGCCCTGCATAAAAGCTCAGCACAAAGCAACCACCTCCCAGTGTTTCACAAAGCAAACAGACTGATAACCTACATATTTCTGTTTTCACTTTGCTTCCTGCTTTAATGTTTCCATGGAGCCATATTTAAATCCCACAAGCAAAAGGTAGAGATTTTCCACTCAATTTTAAGAAGAAGATGGCAGAGCTGCACTGTTACTCTCTGGCTTAAGCCCGTTGTTGGACACTAACTCCCTTCTTCTGCATACCCAGGGAACTCGCCAAGGGAGTCTCTTCTGATCCAGACTCCCTTCACAGTCAGTATCACAGATGCTAAATCATATGCAGGTAACTAGCATCCTGAGCAGTTTTCCCTCTTTCCACTTCATTAAACCCTGATCATTGTCTAATCCCACATGAGAACATCCCTTTTCCATCTCAACTATTAAATTTTCTTCTCTTCTGATCATATTTAATTCCAATATCATTTTAAATCTGAAGTATTGGCAGTGGTATCACAGATGTAAGCCACTGCAAATGAAGCATTATCATGTAAATAACACATGTGAATAATTGCTCAGTTAGCTTCGCAGCCAAGCCAAAGATGTGCATAAGGGTACACATCCTGGCAGACCTGCAAGTGTTCACACTGCTGAAGTTCTAATAGACATCCACACTCAGAAGTGTTCCATTCTCTCTGTAAATTAACCATTGCTGAATGACAGAAGGAACATTAATTTGATGATACATGCAAATACTCAAACAGGAAGTGCACACAGTAGATCATTACTCAAGCTCTGACCTCCTGCTCTGGGGAAAGGAATAGCTAACAGCCCCATTAAGGGTTTTGTTACGATAATTCATTTCTATTACTGTTGACGAAGGCCATTTGTTCATTTCCTGTCTGCCCAGACCCAAAATAATCATACAAAAACTATATTGATTACAACACTGCTCGGCCTATTAGCTTAGGCTTTTTATTAATTAACTCTTACATCTTAAATTAACCCATTTCTATTATTCTATGTATTGCCATGTGGCTGTGGCCTACCAGTAAAGTTCCAGGGTATCTATCTCCTTTGGCAGCTACTTGGCATCTCCTTGGCTCTGCCTTCTTTTCTCTTCTATCTCTGCTTGGAATTCTCACTTTTTTCTATTTTGTGCTGCCATAGGCTCAAAGCAGCTTCTTTATTAACCAATGGTAAGAAAACATATTCACAGCATACAGAGGGGAATCCAAGATCATATGACTTTCTAATGAGTCAATTTAAATTACTTATTTTTATCTAACCTGCAAGTTCCTGCTCTTCTTTGAAATGAGGCACCAACTATTTGACCTACTAAGAATTTTACTAAAACATTTTGGGATCAGATCATTTTCAAATATTAGGGATGGGAGACAGAGATATCTGATGGATATCAAAGTTTATATCTAGAGAAAATACACTCATAGAGGAATATGAGGTCTTTCTAAAGGCTAAGTCTTCCAACACAGATCTGTGCTTGCTGTCTCTGGGTATTAGAAATTCTTTTCCCTCTACTTATGTGGGAATCATAAATTTTACCTTGAAATACATAGGTACTCTTCTTTTCATATGAATGAGGTCATTATTGATTGGCCTAGGAAATGGACTGGAGACAAGTGTTCATTTAAACTCCATTCCCTGAGGAAAGTACATTTTCATAACAATAATAAAAATAAAAATAAAATATTCTAAATGGAGACAGCTGTGCATTTCCTCTTATCTCTGTCCTTTTCTGGTGGTCTTTAAGCAAAGCCTAATAACTGGCTTTGGTTTTAAAGAAAATTAAGAAGCCCGAGGTCAAAAAAATCAATTTTGGAAGTAGTAATATCAATTTCCTTGGCAGAGTTGCTGAAATAGAGTTTTTATTGACTGTGAATCTCAGTTACTAAGAAAAATTAGTGATATTCGCAAATGGATCTACTATGCAAATCCTTATGACAGAGTAACAATGGCCCATTGTCCACAGGATGGATGTGGAAAGAATTTTTGAACAGTTTGAAATGCTCCCCCTTGTCCTTTACAATGAGATTATGAAAAAATCCTTGATGATCAGCCTGAGTATAAATTATTCTTACTTTGTGTGTGAATGTACGTATCTACGTCTGTATGCTGCATATGTATATACTCTTATGTGTGGGGTACAGTTGTCTGTGTGTGTATGTGAGGACACACATATACATGGTTGTGTGGGAGAGGGTAGAGGCCAGAGCTTGCCATCAGGTGCCTTTCTTGATGGCTTTCTAGTGTTTTGAGAAAAGACCAGTCAATAAACATGGAGATCTCTAATTCAACCATGTGACTGTTCAATGTTCTTGTTGTGCTTGCTAAGACCTCAATATTGGTGCCATAGGTACACATACCATGTCCTGATTTTATGTGGTTCCTAAGGATCCAGACTAAGGTCCCATGCTTAAGTGGCAAGCACTAAATCTTAATCTTTTTTCTTATACATTTCTTAATAAAAACTAACTTTTTCTTTTGAGATTATAAATATACATACATCATTTTCTTCTTCTCTTTCCTTTCTTCAAACCTCATATACTCCACCTTTGCTCTTTTTTAAATCCATACCCCCCCTTTTTCTCCAATTGTTGTACTACAGGCAACTAAGGAATGCTGAACGCTAAAGCAATAATCTTCTGCAGAGAAGAGCACACCAATGGGCTATTCAATACCAACTTTTCAGCTCAGAAAATATAAGATACAGTCACATGCAGACTGGGAAAGTTCTACTTATGCATGTAGAAATATACAAACACATATATGCACATATGTGTAACCTTATTCTTATTTCTTAAAAAAAAACATAATTAGAATAAAAATAAAATGTTCTTCCTTTCAATGTACCTTAACTGCTTACAAATGTTGAATAGTCCAATAAACTTCTCATGAGGCCCTTTCTCTTAGGTCTTTTGTATCTGAGGAATTAAATTATGGAAAACTTTGATCTAATGGAAATAATGTAACTTACAATTACTTATATTAATTTACTTGGTCCCATAACCATGTCTGCAGATGACAAATCTTTTGGAACCATCTGAGCAACCACCACCAGATGATTTTTCATGTGTTTTTATTGATTTATTCATTCTTGTTTCTCAATCTTTGAGATGTATTTTCATTCACTCTCTGAGTTTCCAAAGTTTACTATCAAGTCCTCACAAAAGTATCTCTCTAGGAAGGCAAACAAGATCCAGAATCGATTTGAGCAAAGTGCCTTCAAATGATTTCTAAAACATCTCCTATACCAGACCATAACACACAGTCTTCCCCACACACTTGTCAGAGCTTGCGATGGCTAACCCTTATGGTCACCCTGATACAGTTGAGGAGAGTAGGTAGGTCAGTAGAGACACCCCTGGGGTTATCTGCAGGGAAGCTTCCAGAGAGCCTATTAAGGGAGAGGGGCTTCAAAGAGGGTAGCGCCACCCACAGATTTGGGCCTGTATGGAACAAAAGTAGGATGAAGCATCCTCTCTGTTAATTGGCTGCAATGGGGGAAACAATTTTCCTCTTCTTTCTTTGTTGGTTTTTTTTTCCATTGCAGACAATGAAGTGGAAAGACCGTGAGAATCAGATGATTGGGGAGTTTGCTGTGAGACTGTCTCCTAGTGATGTCAGAAGCTACCTCAACAAGGCCTCCACACGCTTTTACTATGATGTCCCATCTTATTGCAAGCTCAGAGATATGAAACTCAACACCATGAACTTAATTAAATCTCTTAAGTGTTGCAAGGAACCGCTTGTCTGTCCCGGCTGCCCAGAATTAAAATGGTTAAATTAAGATGTAAGAGTTACCCAATTAAAATAATCACACAGAAACTATATTAGTTAAATCACTGCTTTCTTTGTATTTTCTGGCCTAAGCATGAGTACTGTATCCTGTAGTGGCCATCAAAGAGAGACAAAAATTTTCTGGATCCTCCTACCTTTAGATTTGGTTGATTCATTAGCTAAATACATATGTAGAAATTTAAACAATTATTTATTAAAAAATTTTAAAATATTATTCTATTAACTTCTGTTATTATTATACATAGTATAGTTGATATTTACAGTGTTAAAATGTACATTTTTCTTCCTTCTCTTTTAAGAATATTTTCTATTTATTTCCTTCGTTTTTATTTTCTATTATTTCTTCTTTCATTGTCTGGGAATCCCATCACAAAAAAAAATAGGTTGGCAAGTAAAAAGCAGAAAGATTCAGTTAATGTAAATTTATGGTTTCATGGGAACCTTAATGAAGATCTGAAGAAACAGTCAAATTTGAGAACTTTGAGAACAGTCAACTTTTAATAGTTGGCTAAAGAACTGAGTATTGGAGAAGTGTTCTTTGATGAAAAGACCCCAATCTCAGGCAATAAACTGAAGCCCTCAGCTAAGGAAAGCGCTCTTCTAGTTTTCTAAGATATCTTCAATAAAACACATATCTTAGCACATCAGATCCTGAACCTCCTCAGTGCTGGTCTGACGTTTGCTGCTTTGTTTTTATTTGTTTGATTTTAGAAACTTCTGCAGCATCTTTAGCATTCTGGAAAATCACTGACAAAAATGAGTCATATCTTGTTTTGTCTTGATTTTCCCATGCTGGACACATTTTCTCCTGTTTACTCACAGTCTTTCATTGCACTTGATGCTGTTATCTGGACTACTGTATTGATTCTCTATATACCTTTGTTTTTCTTTTCAAACATTCCCCCCTTTGCCTTTTTAACCCACTTCCTGGCTTATCCCAAGGTCATTGCATTTATAGATGTCAGTCTGACTGAATAGCAAACATTCAGAAGTGGATCTAGTAGATGTTGTGGCTGAAGTTCAATCAAGCACTTTAAGATTTTTATATGGCATGGAAACCTCCCCATTTATATGGAGTATAAATAAGATGACTATCAATCATACTGACTATATTTTATTTGGTATTGCTAAACTTAACAAATATCAACAAAATCAAAAGAAAAGGTCATCTTACTCATGTATTCAAAATCTTTCAGCAGAAAATACACTGGAACTGCATTTTTATTCTCAGATTTATTTTCCTGATCTAAGAAATAAAATTAAAGATTGTTTAGCTCATACCTTAAAGAAACCTTTTTACGTATAATTATATGCAAGTAACAATGACTGACATTTTTACTTTTCATTTGAACCATAATGTTATACAATTACTATACATAAAACTTTAAAACTCCCATACTTATCCAGTGGCCCTATTTGAACTAATGTTCAATAAGGTGATTCTTTAAGACCATAGTGACTCAAAGTTAAAGTTACCATATTCTATGATTCAACTCTGTGTATGCACTTAATGATCTAAAATAAGAAACCCATTCAAAGGTGCGTTTCTTTGTTTACTTTGCACATGTTTGCAAAAATTGCCCTTTCTTGAAGCATTTAAGTCCAAATCAGGAGCAGAAGGAGACGGAGCACGAGCAAGGAACTCAGGACCGCAAGGGGTGCACCCACACACTGAGACAATGGGGATGTTCTATCGGGAATTCACCAAGGCCAGCTGGCCTGGGTCTGAAAACGCATGGGATAAATCCAGACTAGCTGAACATAGAGGACAATGAGGAATACTGAGAACTCAAGAACAATCGCAGTGGGTTTTTGATCATACTGCACGTACTGGCTTTGGGGGAGCCTAGGCAGTTTGGATGCTCACCTTAGGAGACCTGGATAGAGGTGGGCGGTCCTTGGGCTTCCCACAGGTCAGGGAACCCTGATTGATCTTTGAGCAGATGAGGGAGGGTGACTTGATCGGGGGAGGGGGAGGGAAATGGGAGGCGGTTGCGGGGAGGAGGCAGAAATCCTTAATAAATGAATAAATTTAAATAAATAAATAAAAAATCTCAAAAAAAATAAAATAAAATAAAAAGATGGTATCAGCCGGTAAAAGAATGCTGCTTATATTCCAAGTCAAGCCAGGTGCCCCAAAAGAGACCCGGATTCTGAAAACTATGTTCAGTGGAAAATAGATAATGCGATCCTTATTTACAGGAGTTCACGATGGCCTTTAATCATTTGTTTATCCGCAAGACTATTGATTGCTGCAAGGCAAAGAGCGGTGGCGCTGGGGTAAGAGGAACAGGGTAATTCTGGGCTGGTAGCTGTCCCAAGCCATGGGACTATAATTCACAAAGTGATAGGTAACAGAAGGTAATTTTATGGTTACTAAGAATGAGCTTGCATTTGTTTGTGTGGTTACTATATAAATTTATAGATGCATTTTGTTTGTGTCGCATTTTAAATGCTAGTGGCTGAGCAGGAAGAGGATTGAAGAAGTACAAGGGAGATGCTCATGAAGTCCTGCTTAGCAGCCACTTGGAAAGGTGGACTGTAATTCAACATGAAATAGGTTCAGAGTGTCCCCACAAACTCATTATAAATCAAGCCGCTCTGAAGGTATGGTGTTATTAAGCTTGTTTTTTTTTTTTATATTTTCTCTTGCCCTTCCTCCATCATCTTATCTAGAAAAGGGGTTTAAAGGCAGGAAAAGTAATTCAGCAAGCATCTACTGTTAGTGGCTGAAATAAAGACAACGCTATTAGATACATTTCACTCAGTCATAATGTAGGTCCCAGAGGCCAGTTTTTTTTTCTTATCATTGACTGACTTTGTCTTCTGTTCTCTGGTCCAAAAGGTGATAATGTAGCGGTTAGTAGATGCACGCATAATTCTGCATGTGCTTTGGAAGCTGTGAGCAGCTGCCACAGGAGTTTGGCAACAGTGATGATATTCAGCTGATAACAATAACATTGTCACATTAGATGCACCTAAACTAAGACAAGGGTAAGAAAATATTTATCACTAAGCTAAGAGCATACGTGGAGAATTAGGTAGCACTGTGGGCATGCATGCATTAGCTAGAACAATTTTATAACTTTGCCTACATCCTAGAAAACTTAGTGTGAGTGCAAATTGTTTTTCTTTGTCTTTGGTCTTATTTATGATGCATGGAACTGAACCTGGAAATAGCAGTGCCAAGTCTAAATCGAGATCAGTAGCATCTTACTAGAGAGTACTGTTGTTTGAGACAGGGCTTATGCCTCGTGTGTTGTGGAGGGTGATATCCAGTTACTTTTCAGTGTATGTCCATTGAGCTGGGATGATTTAAACATTGGGAAAACATTTTTTTTTTTGCTAAGAAATGTATTTCTGTAGTGCTTGCCAATACTTGGTATACATTCTTAACCAGGTCTCTTGCATTTTAGCAGCTTAAGATTGCTTTCCAGTGTTAGTTAACCTGTGATTTGTTTTACTCCTAGATATTTCAAGCTTTATTACAAAGCTTGAAATAAAATAGAGACTATGTTATTGTTAACAAAAATATAAGAAATAAATGAGAAACATTTCAGAGTCATAGAGATCTGAGTTCTGAAAAGAGGCTCTTGGAAAGTGTACAGTAGAAAGCTGTCTCCATTTGAAAGCATTTGATTCTAGCTACTGTCCACACAGCTCATTATTTAGAAAATACATTTGTAAAACTATGTCTAGCAAGATACCAATTTTCACTAGGCTCTTATGAAGATCAAATAAGCAAGTGACTTTTCCTAAAGACACACAGAATTAAGGTGGTGTGAAAATACAAAACATTAGGGAAATCTCTGAGACCTATCAGCAAGCCCATGTCTTTAGTGACTAGCATTGCCTTAGCCCATTCTATACTGATTAAACTATCTCTTTTATAAATGTTGTCAGAATCCATGTTTTCAAAAAAAATCAAAATTGCTATAAGGAAATAATCTAATCAGAAACCAAGAATGAATTAAACTATTTTCTAGATATATAGGATTTATTTATTCTTCTCCACATGCATAACATGTGTTTTCACTTCTTAGTGATTAGTTCAGACATTCCCATGGCTAAATTGTTTTCTGCTTAGCTCTACACATCCCAAGTCAGTTGTTTTCTGAAAGCCGATGCATATCACTTTCTTTTGAAGACCTCTCTAGTCACCCAGAAAAAACTAACATATCCTGCCTCTATGTCTTCACCATTCTTTCACCTGCATGCTTCCTTTGTACCACAGGTTTAAACACTGACTCTTCATGTCTAAACCAAAAGCTCCTAAGACCTAGTCTTCAGTATTTGAATACAGACAGCATCTGATACATAAGAAATCCTAATAGCGTTGTTTGTTCCTTGCTCTTTCTCGCTTCTCTTCCTTGCTGCTAATTGTATTTTAAACTCAGCAAGTGTTTGAAAATAATTTATACTGAGTGACATAATAAGTTATACTGATACTGAGTCGATAGAGGTTGGAAAGTTGAAACAGATGGAAGTTGTGAAAATCATTTCACAGAGAATGTGATAATTCAGCTGAAATTTAAGACAGTAGAAGGCATTAGAAGTGACTTGGGGAATAACAAACAGGGTTTTCAAAAGCATAAAACACACAGGCAAACATTTGTGCAGAAGTTAGTTCCATTTGATGCTATATTTTAAAAATCATAGAAAATATACCTTTCGCTGTCCCAAGCTGTGATCAAGGTGTTAGAGAAGCCTGAGAGTGGTGCACAGATCTTTGGAGAGGAAAATGATTGAAAGGCAGAAACATGGCGAGATGTCCTAGCAGGCAACGACACTGCCAAGCCTGATGATGGACCCCTATAGCCCCGCCTCCAGTCTCCACAAGCAAACTACAACTTACGCTCACCCGCAAACATGACCAGTGCATAAGGTGAAAAAATCCTAAAACCCGATAATCAAAGTATAGACAGCAAGAAATCCAGGTTTTAGGAACTTTAACCTGTAAAAGAGAATAAAACAGGTAGAAAACAGTGGGTTGGATGAGAACAGTTGAAAGCTTGCTGTACTAAGACAGAAGTAGCAAGTTTTAGGACTGTAGAATTAGCCATAGAGCTGGGAGATCTAAATAAAAGCAGAAGGCATTTCACGTAAGTCGATGAAACCTGAACACAGTGTGATAGGACATACCTGTAAGCCCACAATTCATAGAGCTAAACAAGAAGGTTCAGAGCCCAGTCTGGGCTCCATAGTGAAATCCACAATCTCCACCAGAAAGATAGATAGATAGATAGATAGATAGATAGATAGATAGATAGATGGATGGATGGATGGATGGATGGATGGATGGATGGATGGATGGATAGATAGATAGATAGATAGATAGATAGATAGATAGATAGATAGATAGATAGATAGATAGATAGATAGATAGATAGAGATAGATAGATGATAGATAGACAGACAATAGATGATAGATAGATAGATAGATAGATAGATAGATAGATAGATGATAGATAGATAGATGATAGATAGATAGATGATAGATAGATAGATAGATAGATAGATAGATAGATAGATAGATAGATAGATAGATAGATAGATAGATAGATATAGACAATAGAAGATAGATAGATAGATAGATAGATAGATAGATAGATAGATAGATAGATAGATAGATAGATAGAATGGAGAGAAAATGGAGAGAAATTATGAGATAAGAAGTAAGGGCTTGGTGGCTTTGAAGGTCCAGCAGTGCTTTCTTGCTTCAAATTTACTATCATGTAAAAAGTGTTTTTACTGAAATTCCTGTTTCACTGCTTTATTTTGCTGAATTCAAACTTTCAATAGTAAAGCGCCACCCAGCACCGTCATGTTTTCATGAAAGAGGAACTGTTTTACCGTTAAACTACAAGAGAGAATCTCGAAACTTTCTCGGCAGGCCTTTCTCCTTTTGATTACCCTGAAGCTGTTATCTATGCTCACACCTTGAAGACCCTCAAAATCCGCCATAGCACCAAGTGGAGGCAATTGAATATACTTACTTGCTCAATCTTGCACTTCCTCTTCTTCCTAGTTATTTACTTAATTGGTTTTTTTATGCCAGCCTAAGCCCCTTATGGACATCCACCTGAAATTATTTCTCTTCAAGTATCAGGAGGTTAAGTGTGGGATGAGATGTAAAGGCTGAAGGGCGTTTCCCCTCAGAGGCTGCTAACACTGTTAGCACTGAGAGAGAATCAACAAGAAGGGCTGGTCCAGAGACCAAGCAAGAGCACTTGAGATGAGAGGGCTGCTCGGAGTATGAGGAACATGAGTGAAATAAGAGCAAGAAACACTAGTAATGTAGGATGTGCATCACGTTTTAGAAGCAGCCCGGTATGTAGAAAGAGCTGTCTGAATAACTGACACCTGAGATAGATACAATCTTGGTGAAGCTGGACTTAAAAGAAGAAAATAAAAGTGTGAGCATTAAAATTCATCCATACCTAATAGTAAAAAGGGTGAGAAAAATCACAAAAGATGTAAAAAAGAAGGTAGAGAGAGACAAGCCAAAGGATTTTGTTCCAAAGGCCTGGGAAAGATGGATGTCAAAAGCTAGTAACCAGCAGTCAGACACTGGCGCTATCCTCTATGACTTGTACATCAGCTTTGATGAAATAAGCTATACCACACTGACTGCAGAGGATCTGACTTACAGCTGCTGTTAAGTGTTGATTTTAAGAGGAAAAAAAGCTAGGCAAGAATATATTATTTGTTGGGTGTTAAAGCCCCCAAACATCTATCCACCAGCTGCAAATTATAAGGATTGTGCCTCTCAACAGTGTGTCAATGAGAATGGCTCCTTGGGAAAGGTGATAGATAATGCTGGTTCGGTGGACACTAACTCATTTTTCATTCCACTTTTAATGAATTCACATTAGAGAGGATCATTTGAAGACATATGTGTTATTTTTTTAATAATTTATTTCTGAACTTTAAAAATTAATAATATTTGCACAGGGCCATTTTATAATCACAATATGACTCCTCAAGGTGTGAATTATGATATAATAACTCAAACTTTGTGCATTTAAACAAGCACTCATCCTATAGCTTCATTCTTAGTAAAGCAATGGGATGAATTATTATGTAATAACTCATGCTTTGCCTCATATTATTACTTAATTATGGAAGAAGAGGAGACTTTCCACTAATTTCAGTCTTGGAAAAATTCTAACATTTTTACCCTTGAAAAGAAAGAAAGGGAGAACACTCTCATGCTCATTTGGTACAGTAGGATCACCTTGGAATGGTCTCAAACCATTTACCACCCAGGCCACTCTAGACAACCTTTCCGAAGCATCATTTTCCCCATTACATCTTCTCCAGAATCTCAAAAGGCCTCCAGTCTAAAAGCCATTCCAACATCATCTTCTAGAATCACATATTTCTTCAGCAAGTTTATTATATTAAAAAAGTTTTTAGTAGTGTTGACAAGAGTAAGCATGACTTCTCTAATAAAATGGGTGAGGAAAGAAGAGAGAAAGAGAAAGGGGATGAGGAAAAAATCCGAAGCAAAAGGAGGGAAAGATTGAGGAGGAAAAATAAAATTAAAGAAGAAATTTCTATTAACTATAAAAATTTTCTGATAAAAAATGGCAAAACAATAGGAAGAGGCACCAAGATAGTATAAAAAATGCCTGTCTAGCCGGGCGGTGGTGGCGCACGCCTTTAATCCCAGCACTCGGGAGGCAGAGGCAGGCGGATCTCTGTGAGTTCGAGACCAGCCTGGTATACAAGAGCTAGTTCCAGGACAGGCTCCAAAACCTGTCTCAAAAAAACCAAAAAAAAAAAAAAATGCCTGTCTATGTTCATTAGAAAACAGCTTATACTTCATAAACTATGGACCTAAATATTACCTTAAGGATATTATCACTGATAGTCATCATTTAATAATAGTATTTATTTCAAGATTTATACACAAATCAATGTGGTCCATGCTTTCTATGGAGGTAGTTTGCAAAGCTTCATCTTGCTCTTTTGGAGTTTGCAGTTCAGAAAGGTAAGGTCAAAACAAAGGCAAGCTGTACAACATATCACAGCCCTAACATAAAGGAGCCAATGTTCCAAACAAAAGCTAGAGAGTGCCGGAGCTCTCGCTTTTTCGGGTGAATCATTGAAGGGTTATTCCACATGTGTAATGCACGTCCCCAGGACATGAAGACAGAAGGATCCCAAATCCAGGGCCAGCTCAGACTTCATAGTTAGACACTGAATAAACAAAAAAGATACTTGCAAAATTTGTTTTGTTTATTAGATAAATGATACAAAAAGATGTTGTTCACATAGGGACTAAAACACCATGCATCTGACCCTTTGATTGCCTATTGATTGTTTAATCAATACTATCTCCACTAAACTTCAGAAACTGCACACTTCCCTCCCCATCTAATTTACTGGCATTGCACTATTTCCTTATCTTGGCATTTGGATTGGTGTGTCATTAACTTGAACTCGAGGCTCACTTTTCAAAATCTATGGAATTTTCTCCATCAGTGTAAAAATGTTTGGTGGCATTACTAACAGCACATCAGAGGAACCAGGAAGCATTATCACAGAGTCAATTACTAGTCTACCTCACCTTAAAGTTCCAACATCTTTTAAACCATCTCTAACTCCTATGGATTCCTTGACCTCACAATACTTTGGTCTAAGGATGCAGTGCTAACTATACCTATGGTACCTTCTAGATAACCTGACAGTGTTGGTGATCTTATTTGCTTTATCAGATCTCTGGTGCAATCCACTGCTGTCTGATATCAGCCATTGGTCTTTTCCAAGATGGTTTAAAATGAACTGAATTAGGTTGCCTTGAGCCGGGAATGTACATAAAGTCATGTTGAGTTCTTATTGAGTTACCACAGCACAATAAGAGCCAGGTTACATGCTGTTTTGCCCTTTGTTACATAATTAGATATTATATCAATGGATTAATAATCAGAGTTAAGTTATTTATATCCCAGTTCTTGGCTATAAATGGTACTTTGATTTTAACCACTCCTTTAATTCTTTATGTAGTTGTTTTTGGTTAAGCATGTATGTACGTTAGTTTTATATGATTTTGATAGGACATATATTCAATATGAAACAGTTGTGATTCACAGTGCTGTATATTTCTTGCTCATATGTTAAAATAATTTTTATCTAGCGTACATGGAGAATTGCTTTTGAATTTTTATTGACACAATGTTTGAGAAGTTACAATAAAGAATATTCCTCGTCACAGTCCCAGTATCTCTGTGCTTGTGGGTATCTGAAGTGCTTTTGTTTTTAAAGGATGAATTAGTCATTTAAAGAAAATAACAAAAATATGCTTTGTCTTGAAATTAGATAAATTTCTAATGAATTTTCTGTTTTTCTGAGGTGTGTACCTCATTTATTATTTATTGGTTCTGAATGTGACTAAGTTTTAGATACTATAGTCAGAAGGCTGTGACAAGGAGATAAATATCACAGTAATGACAATTAATAAAATTAATGTTCAGGACAAAAGGAGACACTGTAGTTGAGTTCAATTCAGAATGACATTGTTAAAAGAAAACACACTGCTCAAATGATATTCAAGTAGGATTATGCACCATGTAATAATATTTATTATTGCCAGATTCTTTTACCCATTTAATCTATCAAGGTACCTCACAAATGCTAAATTCTTTGTGATGAGCAGACAGTAATAACCTTGTGACTCCTCCCACATGCCACCTGCGAGTTCGCTCACAGATACAGAAAAGACCATCGTAGTGTTGAACAAAGTTACTTCTGTGAGCGTGAGAATAATTTGGCACCAAGCCCCAAGTGGCTTCTTTCTGGTATCTGAAGCAACTTGACACCAGATTCATATTCCACACTCAACTGATGAACACTCAAGCCAGCTGCCAATCTGAAGCAAGTTTATGGCTATGTACTTCACGTGAAGAAAGCAGTCGGTGTAGTCCTCATATGAAAGCAACAAGCAAAAAGCATCCCAAATCCTTTTCGACACTTGTCTAATTTTTCACTGGGGCACTTTAGACCAAGGGTTTGTACCTTTTTTCCTGTCATTATTATGTCATAGTCCTAAGCAACTGTTAATGCTTCCCTTAGATGAAAATAATAATACTGGCTGGGTTTTCTCTTGTTTCCTTCACTCTCAAAACAAAATTTGCTGAATATGACTCATTTGGTAGTAACCAACACTGTTGGACATTTTCAACCTCAACTTGGTTGTTTCGTGGTTGTGCATGCCTTGAGTTCTTTGAAAACAGCTAGGTCGATTATTTTATCATACAGTAGTGTATAGTGGTGAAACATAGAAGGGTGGTTTGTTATATTCTTATAAATGTCTGCCGTTTTCACACGCTGGAAGTGCATTCTCAAATCTGTGCTCGGTCTTGGTTGTTATGGGGAAGAATTAATGTGTTCTATTAAATTTAACTTTTGCTGAAACATTCTTACCTCAGCTAAAGCGCAACACTGCAATGGGAGACGAGCCTCTAAGCAATTAAGGAATAAAATACTTGGCTTTTATAATCCATCTTTTGTTCTGGGAAATGCCTATACTTAAATCAGCATGGCATTAGACAGGGACTTGTGACCACTAAATATTTAATTTCATCGACGTCCATCCATATTCTATGCTTTGACAAGCCTCTAACTAGGTAAGGATTATTTAAACAAGAAAAAATGTTTCAATTAAGTTTATACTGCAAGTGATTACACCCTGTCTGTGCTGAGTTCTACTGTGCTTCCTGGCAACATACAGAAGAAGAGGCAAAGGCCCCAGCCTAGTGTGCTGGGTCCCCAAGCCCCAGTCTTTAAACCTTACTCTGTGTGGAGCCACATGTATGCCTGCTTGAAAACTTCTGCCAGTTCCCACAATGCCACCCTCCTTACCTACGTATATCCTACTACTTAACCTTTACAGCCCATTGTAAGTAAATGAAAGCAAGACATCCTCACCTGGAATTGTGCTTTCCATCCAGTCCTCCCTGTCTGCTGGCTACCACTGTGTCCATACGAGGACTCACTTAGCATACACCATCTCTAAGATGTGAAACGATCTATTCAATAGGAGCATCACGTGAATTGCGATCAGAAATTGCTTTCTCTTAGCTTAGTACCTTGGACAGAGCAGGTGTTCAGTATTACAGTCATGGATTGCAAACAGGCAATAGAGCGCATCTGCTTTAATCAGGCTCCATGGGCCTCATGAGGCCCTAGCATCACAACCCACATGCAAAGTTAAATCTGTTAAGATAGCTCAAAGGCAGCGCTGTCATGAAGACCTGACCTTACTGACATCGAACTATTTTTACATGCCAGTTCCTGTGCCCGTGTTATGATGGGACCTGAAGCAAAAGACTCAGAACGAAGACAATTCATATTAGTGAATAGTCCGATTGTCTAGTCTAGCCCATTAACCGTATTCTCATTTCTCTGTTTATCATATCAGTTTAGGAATTCATAAATTAATGTTTGCAGTAGTAATGGCAACGGAAGCTATCTTACCATATTAAGAAATCATAACCATTCATTTATATTTGTTATTAGGTTGCTATTGAATGCTAAGACTTTTATCTATTCAGCAAGAGACTTCGAATTAATGTTTTAATAGTAAGCTGGAAATTTCTAGCCTTGTTTAAAGACTTTTGGTTTACTTATTTCCACTAACAACTTGTATTCTTTTAATTTTGGTGAACCCTATTTTTTATTTATTTATTTATTTTTTGTTTTTTGGTCTTTTGAGACAGGGTTTCTCTGTGTAACAGTCCTAGCTGTCCTGGAACTTTCTGTAGACCAGGCTGGCCTCGAAGTCACACAGATCTGCCTGCCTCTGCCTCCTGAGTGCTGGGACTCACGGCAAGCACCACCACCGCCCTCAACCATTTTTTAAAAAACATGTAAGAAATTATATTTTTAGATTTATGTGATGTTTTAAATTTCTTGTTTTTAAGTTCGACTGAGCTATATTTTCTGAGAATATAATCAAGTTTGGCGTACTTGAGTGGTGGAATCAATGGAAAAAATAAGACTCTCTTTATGTTAATTTTTTGAAAAGATGCATAACATACATACAGATGAAAATTACCTATAGCTCAGTCATATGCATTATTTAAAATTGAAATAAAAACTGATCAGTGTCAATCACTAAAATACCATGAAGCCATCCAGTCTTCCCAATGCACTTTTCTACATTTATATAAACGTATGTGTGTACAACCATGGACATTTTTGTAAAAAATCTCGACTCATGAAACATAAAGTCACTTGCAACACAGAGCTTACAAATTTCTGAAATTAAAATTAAAAATACAGCAATAAAAATCGCTCATCGTCACCAGGATTTTCATTAAGAAACATCTACTGCTAGTGCAAATTACAGTATGATTATGCTATATTCTATCTGGTTCTTTTTCTGGACTTCTGCAATTGGCCACAGTTTGATTTTCATTGGAATTGGAATCAGTAACTGATGTGTTTCTAAACTGGTTCCTTAGGGCTAGAGAGATGATTCCGTCATTAAAGACTAGATGCACAACCAACATTATAAACTGCTTAATTCAGATTTATTCGAGTTGTTTTTTTTGGGATTTATATATTTTTTCTTGTTCAGAAAGCAGTTGTTGTTTCAGAACAGGCCCATCTTTGAAACACAACAAGTTGGAAGACCAAACATCATCTAAGGCTAAACAAAGCAATCCATCAGTGGTCACTGGCTATGCCAACCACAGTCAGTGATTCTTCTATAAAAACATAAATGCATAAAATACATATTTCCCACAGGCGTGGGCTTCAGTGTGTCCTTTAGCCCAAAACTATCAAATTCATGTGGGGTGGGGAGCTAGGCGTGGCCACGGAACAGTGAGAGCAGTCTGCAGCCCCGCTAGCCCAGCATGCTGGGAGAAGAGGGCAGGAAAGATCCTTGGATATGGATTTTCAGAAGCAGGATTTGACTCTCTACGCCCTTCTCCATTTAATAACTATACACACCCTGCCCTGTTCCAGCACGGCAAAGACTGGTGGTTAATTAAATTGTTTCCCTCTTTGGCTATCATAAATACCACATCTATTTAAAGACACGTTTAATTTGGTTAAAATTTGTTTTATCATCCACAGAAAGGACTATAAAATTGAATAGTGACAACTTCAGCAAAAGTTAAAATCAATAGCATTTATCTGGGCCTTAGGTGCCGAATTCTGAAAGTCCGTGTCGGCCACTTACTGCAGCGCCGTATCTAAGCATTGCTTACGGTCCTTTCCAGAGTTCACGTATGATTTATGGCTGTTCTAGCAGGTGGACAAACGCTTCAAGGCCTCTGTCACTGTTTAAGCTTCTAATAACCAGCGGAGTTTTCCTTTCTTCTTCTTTAAACCGAAAATGTCATTCTCAGGTTGAACTCATAAAAAAATAAAAATAAAAAAGCCGAATCTTTAATGTACAGAACTTAATCTGTTATAAAATAATGAATACCTGAGACATAGAAAGAGTATAATCCGGTGAATTATATGCTCAATTTCCTCTAAAGTGAAAGTCCCCTCCAGTCTTCACAATGAAATGTTTTAGCTTCTGTTTACTTTTCTATTCCTGAGCCATAATCTGATGAGAAATGGTGGCTTCAGATAGCCTAAGGAGTTTCAACCAATGAAGTTTATCTAACAACAAACTTCTCACAGAAACTATAACTCACTCTTGTAGGCATGGTGTCTCTATTTCCCTGCTTAATTTACATAATGAGAATGGTTATAAATAACGCTATCTGACTGCTTCACATCAAAGCAGAAATGATTATTAATTGTTTAAACACAAAGAAAGTTTGTCATTCAATCACCATGAAAATTATTTTTCATTATGTTGGGCAAGCTAGGAACTAATTATTTAAATTTGCTTAGTTAAAAACACAGTATGAGACATCTCTCAAATGAGATCTATATTTTTGAGAAAATAAATTTCAAAACTAAATTACTGAGAGCAAAACCAAAAAATATAACCCAAGCCAATTTGATTTATTAAAGTATATATTGCCAAAACGGTTTCTTAAACATTAAGGCATGGAAATGCAATTGCTATTGCTGTGTTATAATGTACTATTTTGGTCTTATGCTGTCACCGCAATACAAAAAGAAATGTATAAATAAATCTCACTTATTATTGTAGGATGTGTTTACCTACTCAAATTGTTGGTGTAAAAAAAAATTTGAACTCTTCACATTGGATCCTATACCTAAAGACTGCAGCTTCTTTGTTAACCAGCGGTCATAAAACATATTCACAGCCTACAGAGGAGAATCCCACAGAAGGCTCCTTGTTAGGTGTCTTCAATTTTCAGATGATCTTATCCACTCGAGTCCAATTTGAAAATAAATGAATGAAAACACCCCAAATAAAGCACACAAAACCTAGGAAAGTTACCCTGTAAAAAGTGTATTTAGCCTCACGGCTTTAAATCTGTTTTAAAATTTAAAAGTGTTTACCCTTAACGCAATTGTACATGCACGCAATAATCTCAAAGAAAAAACATTTCGTTCTTTTAATCAGTCAAGTTGAGCTCCAGAATATTAGCAGCCTGGTTTTGTTTATCTAACTGCTACTTTGCTATGTCAACTATGCAGGAAACTCTAAAATAATTTCCACAACAACAAATACATTATTTAAGCAAATATTTTCACTGACCATAAAACTAAAACTTGATATAAATAATTGGAGGAAGTATACAGATAATTTAATTTCTCCTCCATGCCCTAGTACACAAGACTGGAAACTGTTTTGCCCAGACATTGAATTCAATACTGAAAAAAGCTAGTACACCATTTTATATAACATTAAAATATTTACATCCAGAACATCAGAAGTACTTTAGGATATAGACTTATGCTGGGGACTGAGCAGAAGCCTCCCTCCCCTTTATTTTTGAACTTCTGTTTGTAGGGAGAGGAAATAACCTTTACTGTATCGTGGGTCTAAAAGGGACCGGATGATTCATCTCTATGAATCTGCTTGTTGAATTTGATGGATCATTCTTAAAAGCGACGTTGCTAATCTTCAGGTTTTCTTTTTTAGGTTATTCACAGATCAGTGGGTTTTCCAGCTAATACAGGTCTGATGCTCTTCTGTCTTCACACATGGTATTCATCATCTCTTGACAAGAAAAGACCTTCAGTCTACAAATAACCTTCACTGAAGTAAGACATGTAAGTGGGTTTCTTTATGAAAGATAGATTTTATGGCTGAATAAAAAACAACTGTAGTTAAAAAGTGTCATCGAGAGGCCTTATTTGAAAATTTTTTTCCCTTTAAAGAACTTTAATATTTGGTGTGGAAACTACAAATAGACCAAAATAGAGAAAAGTATTGAATTACTTTATCATTAACCCCAAATGCAACAGGAAGGGTTGATCAGCTCTGTATTTTATCATTCGGAAGCATTCAGCCTTTAAAATATTTAAGCATCCACATTAGTTCTTGTCAAACTAGCACAAAGCAGTGCATAATATGACCTGTGTGTGGGAGCAGAACAAGATAAGAGGCCGCAGAGTGGAGGTTCCACAATGGGGTTGCCCTGTGCTACAGATAATACTTTGCCTTCCAGTCTCCGGACAATTAATAAATGATGTTGAATGCTTTCTTTATATTCCCACTCGGTAATGCTAAACAAGGGCAGCAAGTTCAGTTCATACTGAAGTAGCAAAGATGAAATAATAAATTTGAGGCATCCTCCATGCTTTGTATTATTTCATATGACCAATTGGAAAATAAATAAAAGTTGGGGCTGGAGAGATGTCCCTGAGGTGAAGAGTATACATTATTCTTGCAAAGAGTCCTGATTCAGTTTCCAGCACCCATATTAGTCAGCTTACAACTTCCTGTAACTCCAGAATCAGGATAGTCAACATCCTCTTCTAGGCTCACACACACACACACACACACACACACACGCACACACACATCTAAAACACACACACACGATATGTGATTTCCCCTCTGTATTCTGTGAATACCATTGGTTAATAAAGAAGCTGTTTTGGACATGTGATAGGATAGAGCAGAGCTAGGCAGAGAAAACTAAACTGAATGCTGGGAGAAAGGAGGCAGAGTTAGAGAGAAGCCATGTAGCCCTGCTGGAGACAGATGCTGGGAACTACACCCAGTAAGCCACAGCCACATGGTGATACAGGGATTACCAGAAATGGGTTAAATTAAGATGTAAGAGTTAGTCAATTAAAAAGCTAGAGCTAATGGGCCAAAGAGTGATTTAATTAATACAGTTTCTGTATGGTTATTTCCGGTATGAGCAACCAGAAAAAAACAAATAGCCTCCTAAAACACACACAAAGACACACAAACAACTCATATATATATATATATGCTACACATATGCATAAGGTTACTCTTAAATAAAAATAATCTTTAAAAGATAAATAAAAAGTTACTCAAAATGTATGAGACAGCCTGACAGTTCAGGATTTCAGGTATGATAGATACATTTAAAAAATATATCAAAAATTTTCAAGAGTTGGCAGGGTGACTTAGTGGGTAAAAGCACACACAAGCCTGACAACTCAAATTTACAGAAAGAAAGCACAAATCCTAAAAGTTGTCCTCTGACTTCCACACATGTCTGCCATTGCATGAGCACACACACCTTCCACCCTCACACACACACACACCTAGATACACAACCCCCCCACACACATATTAACAAATAAAATAAAAAGAACTTTTGAAATAAGCATGCAGCAATATGATCACTCAGCAAATCCAAACTGCTGATACAAAGTGAAAACATACTATATACTGGTTAAAGAATAGCCAAGAGGACAGTTAAGACTCGTCACTCTTGCAGAGGATCTGGGTTTAGTTTCCCAGAACCCACATAAGGGCTCACAACCAACTGTAACTCCAGTTTCCAGGAGTTCCGATGCCATCTTCTGCTGCAGGAGCACATTCCGAGCAGAAGCAGAGAGAGCGAGCAAGGAACTCAGGACCGCGAGGGGTGTACACACACACTGAGACAATGGGGATGTTCTATGGGGAACTCAACAAAGCCAGCTGGCCTGGGTCTGAAAAAGCATGGGATAAAACCGGACTCTCTGAACATAGCGGACAATGAGTACTACTGAGACCTCAAGAACAATCGCAGTGGGTTTTTTATCCTACTGCACGTACTGGCTTTGTGAGAGCCTAGGCAGTTTGGATGCTCACCTTCCTAGACCTGGAAGGAGGTGGGAGGTCCTTGGACTTCCCACTGGGCAGGGAACCCCAACTGCTCTTTGGGCTGATGAGGGAGGGAAAATTGATTGGGGGAGGGGAAGGAAAATGGGAGGCAGTGGCGGGGAAGAGACAAAAATCTTTAATAAATAAATAAATAAAAAGGAGCACATTCCGCTCCTTCAGCCAATAGCCAATAAGGGGCGTGGTCTCTTATACTTTTCAAAAGCATTGGGAACCCTGTGCGCTCTCTTGCGTGCCTTTGGCTCCCATTCCAGCTGCTGGACTCTCTGTTTCCTATTTGCGACTAGAGGACTGTTGTTTGGGACGGCAATTTGTAAGTTTTTCCCCTCAAATAACCTTTTATATTATCCATAATTCTCAACTGGTGTGGGATTGTTTTGCGGCTTCACTTTTCTGGCCTTTTCAGGCACTGCACACACAAGGTACATCTACTTATATGCAAGCAAAGATATCATACATATAGAATTTTAAAAGGAGCAGCTGAGACTCCTTCTTTAAAATCCCTGAAGCATCTGCCCTGATCTTATTTATATTAGCAAAACCTTGTGCAAAACAAAACATGTTAAAAACATGATAATCAATGAAATCACTATAGAATGCCTATAATGAGATTAAAACCGGAGAGGTAAAATATCAAAAGTAAATATCAAAAATATCAAAAAGATTTCAAACTAGTCTGTTTGAAAGAACAAATTTAAAAACAAACTCAGATATCAGAAAAGGGAAAGATCTCCCATGCTCTTCAATAAGTAGGATCAACATAATAAAAATGGAAATCCTACCAAAAGCAATCTACAGATTCAATGCAATCTCCATCAAAATCCCAATACAATTCCTTACAGACCTCAAAAGATCAATACTCAACTTCATATGGAAAAACAACAGCAACAAAAAATCCAGGATAGCCAAAAAATCCTGTACAATAAAGGAACTTCTGGAGGCATCACCATTTCTGACATCAAGCTCTATTATAGAGCTACAGTCATGAAAACAGTTTGGTATTGGCATAAAAACAGACAGGTAAACCAATGAAATTGAATCAAAGACCTGGATATTAATCCACACCTATGAACAACTGATTTTTGACAAAGGAGCTAAAATTATACAATGAAAAAGAAAAGAAAGCATCTTCAACAAATGATGTTGGCATGACTGGATGTCACCATGCAGAAGAATACAAATAGATTCATACCTATCGCTATGAACAAAACTCAAGTCCAAATGGAATAAAGGCCTCAATACAAATCTGACCACACTGAATCTGATAGAAGAGAAAGTGGTAAGTAACCTTCAATGCATGGGCACAGGAGACCACTTCCTAAATATATCCCTGTAGCACAAACACTGAGATCAACAATAAATAAATAGGGCCTCCTGAAATAAGAAGCTTCTGAAAAGCAAAGGATATAGTCAATAACACAAAAAGGCAGTCTACTGAATGGGAAAAGCAAAGGACAGAGTCAATAACATAAAAAGGCAGTCTACTGAATGGGAAAAGATCTTCACAAACCCCACATCAGACAGAGGACTGATCTCCAAAGTAGAGAACTCAAGAAATTAGACACCAAAACATCAAATAATCCAATAGAATATGGGGTACAGATATAAACTACTTTCTAAAATGCAAAAATTAAGGCCTCAATAATTGGACCGCTTCTACGGTATCTTTACAATAAAGAGTCCAATCTTCTGTTTCTGTTTGCCAGAGCTTTTTTGTGTTTGGAGAAAGGAGACGTATTAGGTTTAATCTTTTTCTAGTTGTTATAGGAAATCTTGGTAGGAGAAAAGACCAACCTTTCTCCTTCTTTGAAGTTCTGGAGACTGTTAAAATATTTATTAATCATCCTTTTACTCAAAAATTATCTATTGAACAGGACTGTGGTTTAAGTAATATTTGTCTCCATAAGTTCATGTGCTAAACACTTTTTTTCTCAGGTATTGGTACTATTTGGGGCGGTTTTGGAAACTTTATAATATACCAAGAGGCAGTAATCTTTAAGGGCATGGCTTTTGAGGTTAAACTTGGCACAGGTTTTCTTCTCCATCTGAAGTGACTGTTCACTGTAAAAATAGCCTTCTTCTCCCAAAGCTCCTACCATCTCCTAACACCAGGGTGCTCTCCTTCACCACAAGCACACAATCAGTAGAGCAAAGCAAAGGACTCTGAGCTGACATTTCTGAAACCATGAACTGAAATAAATAATTCCTCCTTTGAAATATTTTTCTCAACTATTTATCAAGACCAAACAAATGCAATTATTTCAAACACTGTGCATCAAGAATACCTCTAGACACTTGAGGTTCTTTGAAGAATGTTGTAAGGAGACCGTTTGTTGGTTCCTGGCTGCTCAGCCCCGAAATAATTACACAGAAACTATATTATATAAAGCACTGCTTGGCCCTTTACCTCTAGCTTCTTATTAGTTAGTTCTTACATCTTATATTAATCCATCTCTATTAATCTGTGCATCATCACAAGGTTGTGGCCTACCAGCAAATTTCAGCACATCTGTCTCCAGTGGCAGGTCCATGGTTTCTCTCTAACTCCTCCTTTCTTTTTTCCCAGCATTCAGTTTAGTTTTCCCTGCCTACCTGTATTTTCTGCGCAGGACCAAGGCAGTTTTCTTTATTAACCAATGGTATTCATAGCATACAGGGGGAATCCCACCTCAGAAGAAGAATCTGAAATTCATTAGTAATCAAAACAAGAAAAAGGCCTCTCCTTTCGAACAATGAAATTCTACCAAACAATATATATCAACTTTAGTACATAACTGAACTGTATAGTTGCTTAGAGGAAGATGAATGTCACAGAAAAAGAAGTAGATAGAAGTGAGCCAGGGAGTGGTTGACCAGCATGGTCTGCAAACACTGCCTTGGGAAAGTGGCTTGCAAGCAAGGGCTTGAAGGAAATAGTGTTTCAATTGTAGTCCTAAACACAGTTAATCTGGGATTTTGGAAGAATAAGGGACTTGAGTGTCAAGAGCATGATAGCATCATTTTGTACTCTCCCCAGTTCATGATATAGGGGCCTTGGATTCTAATAAAGGGCTCTCATAAACTGCAATGTGGAAAGAAACAAGGTATTAGGGAGCTTGCAATTTGATAAGTATGCTGTTTTCCTTTAAGTTTTAACCACTGATCCAAAAGATAAGCAAGCATTCTAAAGATGACTATATTTAAGATATCCATTAGTGCTAGGGTTTCAACTGTGACCTCACACATGCGAGCCAAGTACCCTCTCCTTGAGCTATAACCCCAGCCCAAGTTTTTGTCACAGATGTTATCTCTTCCACCATCCCATCATCTTAGAGTCTTGAGTAATGTTTCTGACAAGTAAAAATATTGATGATAAAGACATCAGAGTAATGTAGAAACTTAAGGAGAAGCCCAATCCTTGAGTTATATATGTTATATATGCAGTTAGACATGCAGAAATCATGTGGGAAAGTGTAGGTAACAGGTGAAAGACTACAAGGTCACTAAACTGTGTGCATTCAAATGCCCTGCGTTTCAAAATGGTGCAATAACCAAGGCAAAATGACAAGAATAAAACCTTTTGTGATCTGACTTTCCTAGAAGTGGGTAGCACTTTTGCTATTCTTTTAATTAATTTTACCCATCACAGTCAAATTTGGAGAAAATAGCCTTGCCATGTTTCAATATTTTTAAACGAAGCAGAAATCCTTTAATAAACTGTCAGCTCGAAATATCCCAAAAGAAAGCAGATCTTTCCACGAAGCAAAGTGTTTTTCTCAACAACTCAACAATATGTGTTTATTGCATTGGAGCCCAGGACCACCACGCTCGATTACAGTAAAAGCTCTGCATTTTTTCCATCTGGCAATGAGAACACAAGATGTTGTGTAAACTACCAGAAGAGCTCTATTTCATTGTAATTAAAATTTAGTGTTACATCTAAGCAATAAGGCAACTCCAGGAGATGTGATTATCATGAGATAATGACCTTGGGGTGTTAGGAGGCAGACAAGGAACCAAATGCCTCCAATCCTCTAAGGGGCAAGATTATTTCTACATAACAACCTCCACCTCCTCTCACAAACACACCCTTGCCCCTGAAGCTGTATGATCAGGGCAAGAGGAAAGCTTGGGATTAAGAGTACCAATATGATTTCTGTAAGAAGAGGGCTTTGGGGGACTGGTATATGACAAAATTGGCATTGAGGGTGCTGAAGCAGCAGTTTCAAATGAGTTGTGTTGTTTGTGCAATAATTATGCAATGGCTTTAGAATTCTCTGGACACACATAGACCTGTCAGTGATGTCACAGTTCTGTAAGTAATCTTTAGCAAAGGCACGGATCTAACCTTTTCCCCTTGTTTTGGTTTCATGATTTCCATTCCATAATAGCAATAAGATATGACAGGTGGTACATTTCTTGAGGGTTTATTAGTCTTCTTGGGTGGTTGAAGCCATTCAGCCTTTGGCCTGAACCTCTCAAGACATCTAAGATGTATAATAATTCCCCCAAAATGCAGGGCTTGTCATGTCTTATTGCTTAATTACTTTGTACTTGCCGAGTAATTTTTCTCAAAGTGAATGCAGATAACAGTGCTTACTTTACAATTTTACACTGGTAGAAACTGCTTCTAAAACAGAAGACATGAGGGTTCTACTCTGGTGAACGAGGGATGCTCCATTAGATTACAGTTATAAACCCTGAAATGTGGGTCACTTAAAATTATGTAAAATATTTATATCCTTTAACAATTTGCTACAGGGGAAAAGGGATAAACTAAAATTGGACCTAATATAAAATAACGGCATCCTCAATGATAAAGAGATGGGAACATAAGCATTAAAATAATTCTTCAACATCAAAGAGGTAAAAGTGATAGCTTAATCTGTAAATAATATTTTATGTGGGAAAATAGATGAATAAAAGGAAACACTAGCTTGCTGAGGAAACTCTTAAAAAGTATGTGAAGGTAGGCCTACATGTGCACAGTCAGTGTCACAGGGGGAAACTGAAAAAATAATAAGGATCTGGATGATTTTTCTAGGATAGGAAAGAATCTTGAGCCTGATTGACAATCTACCCTTCCTAAGTTTATTTTACAATTTTATTTTTGTATGAAACATGATCACCTTTCTCTCCTTCGTGTTCATCATTTGCCTAGAATTCTTTTCAAAAAGATATCAATGGCATCTTGTTGTTTAGAGGAACTCTACCAACACAGTACATAACACAGAAAAATGCTTTACTTTCTCAAATAGATACATTTGCACACACTTTCATGGGTTACTAGTGATGTTTAAGTTAGGAATTGAATCAAGTGACAAGTCTATCTCTCCAATATACACATATATTTTTGACCCAGGCTATTCATTCACATCTACAAACTGTTTGAACAGTGTTTTCTGACACCTACCTGGAAAAAAGAAAAAGAATAAAAAAAAAACTAAAACCATTTCTTTTTTTTATTATTTTATTTTAATTTATTTATTTATTAAGGATTTCTGCATCCTCCCCGCCACCGCCTCCCATTTCCCTCCCCCTCCCCCGATCAAGTCACCCTCCCTCATCTGCTCAAAGAGCAATCAGGGTTCCCTGACCTGTGGGAAGCCCAAGGACCTCCCACCTCTATCCAGGTCTCCTAAGGTGAGCATCCAAACTGCCTAGGCTCCCCCAAAGCCAGTATGTGCAGTAGGATCAAAAACCCACTGTGATTGTTCTTGAGTTCTCAGTAGTCCTCATTGTCCGCTATGTTCAGCTAGTCCGGATTTGTCCCATGCTTTTTCAGACCCAGGCCAGCTGGCCTTGGTTAGTTCCCGATAGAACATCCCCATTGTCTCAGTGTGTGGGTGCGCCCCTCGAGGTCCTGAGTTCCTTGCTCATGCTCTCTCTCCTTCTGCTCCTGATTTGGACCTTGAGATTTCTGTCCCGTGCTCATCTGTCTCTGTCTCCTTTCATCGCCTGATGAAGGTTAATATTCATGAGGATGCCTATGTGTTTGTCTTTGGATTCACCTTCTTACTTAGCTTCTCTAGGAACATGCATTATAAGCCCAATGTCCTTTATTTATGGCTAGAAACCAAATATGAGTGAGTACATCCCATGTTCCTCTTTTTGGGTCTGGCTTACCTCACTCAGGATAGTGTTTTCTATTTCCATCCATTTGTATGCAAAATTCAAGAAGTCCTTGTTTTTTACTGCTGAGTAATACTCTAATATGTATATATTCCATACTTTCTTCATCCATTCTTCCATTGAAGGGCATCTAGGTTGTTTCCAGGTTCTGGCTATTACACACAATGCTGCCATGAACATAGTTGAGCATATACTTTTGTTGTATGATAGGGCCTCTCTTGGGTATATTCCCAAGAGTGGTATTGCTGGGTCCAGGGGTAGGTTGATCCCGAATTTCCTGAGAAACCGAAACACTGCTTTCCAGAGTGGTTGCACAAGTTTGCATTCCCACCAGCAATGGGTGAGTGTCCCCCTTTCTCCACAACCTCTCCAGCAAAGGCTATCATTGGTGTTTTTTATTTTAGCCATTCTGACAGGTGTAAGATGGTATCTTAAAGATGTCTTGATTTGCATTTCCCTGATCGCTAGGGAAGTTGAGCATGACCTTAAGTGTCTTTTGGCCATTTGAAGTTCTTCTGTTGAGAATTCTCTGTTCAGCTCAGTGCCCCATTTCTTAAAGATCAAATTTTTATTGAACAACAACAAAAAAAAAAAACCCGGTTATCAAATTTGACATTAAACTAGTAACTACTGTACATAGGGTGATTGTTTCTGTTTCTCTACCCAGCCAATTACCTACTTACCTGTTGATCAAATAATCATCTATTTGCTTATTTTTTTGTAGCTCCATTTGAACAGAACGTTGTTCAGAATAGGAGCTCTATCCAGGCAAGAAGACCACGATCCCACCTTTCTTCTCCTGTAGTCAGCAGTGCTGCGGAAACGAGCGCACAGGCATATTTAGTAGCCAACAGAGCCCCTGGGAGATCACATACTTTCTTGGACATGACGGTGACTATGTGGCTTCACTCTGCTGTTTTGTGGCTGAGCATGACTGTCCAGTTCCTGAAATAACTGATTTCAAGGGTGCTCATTTCTTTCATGCAAGTCTCCTTTGAACAAACTTTTTTTGGTTATGTTTTGTTTTAAGGTATTTGAAATGTATTTATTATTACATTTTTGAGGTCTGTTGGTTTGTTGGTTGATGTTTTGTTTCTCTTAATATATATATATATATACCATAATATATATACATATACATATATATATATATATTAGGAACCATCTATATGGTTCCTAAATCCCATCTCACGTTTCAGATGGTGACAGAGTTGTTATCAGTCATGGGAAAAGAAGTTGTTCAGGTTAGTGATCCGGATAAGCTAATGGAGTCATTTCCTAAGCATACACAAAGCCTAAGTTTTTTTTTATCTCCAACAGTGCACATAGGAAATATCAGGATGGGACCCTGTGACACCAGCACTCAGAAGCAGGAGGGCCAGCAACATCATTCTTGACTACAGACCCAGTTCAAAGCCAGCTGGGATACCTAAGACCCTGTCTAAAACAAAACAAACAACAATAGTAACAAAACTCATTCAAAGGTTTTTCCAAGAATCATTATGCTGTGTTCTTGAAACTATATTACATTCTCTTCCCTAGCGCCAAATTGACCTATTAGAGGGTCCCTTTGATTGTTCAAATATATTTTCTTTCTTGAACTAAAGCTATAAAATGTAGGCACTTATATTTCAAGAGTGGCTTTGTAGTCTAAAGTCTTGTCATCATTTTGCATTTCCCTAGCACTAATTCTTGTTGAGTGTGATAATAAATGCAACAACATTAGACTGTCAGGCACTTATATTGTGCTCTGGTGTGAAAATACCGAAAATTAAAATGGCCCAAATCACCATAAGATACAACTGTCACAAAACAGTTTTTAAAAATTAATGGAATAGAGTTTAGCAAAAGCATTTTCACTGTTATCAAAGGCATCGACAGAGCCGGGGTTGAAAAAAAGAAAATCAATGCAGCTGACACTGAAAACAACTATTTGGTCCTCTAGTTCCACCCAATCAGGAATGCTGGTTTCTAACGAAGGACCTGTCAGTCTGAGCCGTCGTCTCCTTCGACTTCCACCTTTCAACCTCACAAACTATGAAAGATAAAAAGCAATCCTTGAAGGAAACTAGAACGTAACTCATCAAACTCCCATAGTTTTATTGGCCTCTTCAAAATGGCAGAGAGGATTTAAAATGAATTCGCACCGTGCCTACTGTGTGTCCCAACTGCTCCCCAAGTATCTGGGTCAGCACACTGCAGTCAGCAGAAACTGCTTCTTTCAAGCCCTTGGCCTCCTCTCAGAGCAGTCTGTCCACACTGAGTCTTTGCTTATATAAATGACTTCCTCGTTTGCCTGGTGGAAGGGAATTAGCTTATCCGAGGCAGCCTTGTGACAAACCCAAAAGCTTCTTGATGAGAACAGATCATGCATTTCCAGTAAATTAGCACACACCAAGTCCAGGATGTGCTGAATCTTCACTATTCCAACAGGCTCCAAAGTATTGACAGCAGTAGAAAACGGCCTTCAAGAAAGCCTGCTTCAACTAAGGTTCCTGAAGTTTAATTGAGGCTGTGACTGGACCCAGAGTGGAGAATCTTTGCTCCACTACTCACTCACAGGCTGTGTCCTCTCTGAGTTCATGAATTTATTTATTAATGCCTGAAAAGTTAAAACATACCTCCCAAAAGTCCAAAGAGACTTCTTCGTGGCACAGCTCTGAAACTCTGGCGCTTCTTTTGCCATAATTCACAACGGCAAGTAGACAGAGGCCGACTCACAACGTTGCTGTGTGGCCACAGCATCCATCACAGCACTGCGTCCCTGTCAGCATGGGAAAGTTAGGAACGTGACGTGCCAAGTTCCACGAAAGAGGAAGAATGTCGAAAATCATATGTGCAATACATTTTAATAATTGTGATTCACTAAAAGATAGTGATATGCCTCTTGTTTGTGTTTTTGCATAACTCCAACTCCTCTCTGATCTCATAACCAGCAAAAATTTGCACAGAGAAATCTATCTATCATCTATCTACTACATAGATGGAGAGAGAGAGAGTAATCTCAGAAAAGGATCAATTCTGAAACAGAAAAGTGAACCTTCTTGAATCTTTGTGTTTTTCTGAGTTTTAAATTAACTCAAAATTAAAAACTAAGTCTCTGAACTAAAAGGATAAAAACATAAGGGATTTATTTCCTCTGTAGGGTGCCCACCCAGAATGTGAGAGGCTCTGGGGGGACCCTCAGCACCCAAGTAAAAGAGTTTTTAAAAACTGCAGAGTAAGATGATACAGATATGAGAACTAAAAATAATACATGCTTCAATGCTGGATATTAATGATAAAAGTTATCCTAAAAGATGATGATTGGTGAAACATCAATAAATTAGATATATCAGGAAGTGACATGGTACTACATACCACTTCCATGTCACGGCAGTTTGACATCCTGAAAGGTTTTTTTAAATTACCCTTGCCTTTCCAAAACATATGTGTTCACAAATGAGCACAGTCACTACTTCTATCTCCCATGTCTCATGATAGCACTGATGTTTATATAAAAGGAAATAGTATTAATATTTCATAGTGGATAGATGGATTTCCAAGCTTTATAATCTCTGTTGCCACATCATGTCTTAAGAAGTCAAACCACTAATCCTCTGTTGAGTGTGTTTCTACTGATAAAGAGAAAAGGAAGGAGAAGTGACTGAGGACACAGAGAAGGGCGGAGCACTTGTTGCCCCTCGACTGCCATCTCCACCGCTCCCTAAATCTTTCAGTCTGTAGCAATATTGTATAGCCATTATTCAAGACTCTATTTTCTATGAAAAAAAATTATCAAGATCTGAAAAAACATCTCAGAAAGTCAGTGTATCTCACCCAGTTTCTCGATTGGTATCTCCTCAGTGCAATATGGTTTAAACTATGGATGAAAAAGAAAAAAATCACGGATGCCTTTGTAAATACAGCACTGGAATTTATCACACTATTGCAGGGTTTTGCACCAGAGGTTTAATTTCTCTGCTATTCTTCTCTCGCTTTTCCTGACTGTGGGAGGATGCTAAGAGAGCAAAAGTAGAATTAGCAAGAACAATTTCCTCCAATGAAGACAAATCCATCAGTGAAAGAGGAAAAAAATATGCATGTCAACATCCCAAATTATGTATTTCTGCCAATATTTTGAGGGGTATGTGCTGATGTAGCCTTCCAGCTAATACTGAGGTCCACAAAGAGCTATCAGTGGAGCTCCAGCAGTGAAGATATAGGGAAAATTGATGTCGGAGATTCTCTTTCAGGGAATCCAAATAATGATAACTTTTAATGCATTTTGCTTAGAAATAAGAATATAAATTCAGAACAACCTCCAACTGTCTCTCTGAAATTTTCTGAAGCCCAACTAGACACCAAAGAAGTTGATTCTGCCTTAGAGGTTAAAATCATGGATGTTCCTATCCAAATAAATAAGCTTGACAAACTGTCACTAAAGATTTTGGCTCCATGAAACCTCAACCATTATATCGTCAAAGAAACTATATAGCAAAGTGGAGAAAACAACCATAACCACAAAATGCCCCACATGGTGCTTTTGGCATGGTTTCTGTGTGCATATGACATGTGTTTAATGTGCTAGCCTGTGTGCAACATTTCCGCTGAAGAAGGTTCTTCCTCTTAACACTCACTAAACATCATTGCTCAATGACCTCCATGCAAGCAGCAGAACCACTCGGTTAGGCCAGTGTTCCACTCAGGTGTCCTGAGTAGAGGACAAGATAGAGAGCAAATGTAAGAGGAGAGCCCGCTTGTTTGTCCCTGCCACCTGGCTAGTTTAGTCCCGAAATATTCACACAGAAACTGTATTAATTAAATCACTGCTTGGCCCATTAGCTCTAGTTTCTTATTGGCTAACATCTTACATCTTAATTTAACCCATTTCTATTCATCTGTATAGTGCCACGTGGCAGTGGCTTACCAGCAAAGATTAAGCACATCTTCCTCTGGCTGTGGATCCATGGCTTCTCTCTGACTCCATCCTTCTTTCTCCCAGCATTCAGTTCTGTCTTCCCTGCCTACCTAAGTTCTGCCCTATCAAAAGGCCAAGGCAGTTTCTTTATTCATTAATGGTAGTGACAGTACACAGAGGGGACTCCCACAGCAAGCAAACATGCTCTCAGCAACAAAGAAAAAAGAGAAAGCCTTCCTTGATCCTGTTGTTGCTGCTACAGCTGTTTTGAGATCTTAAGGTTCAAACCCAGGCTGTCACTCCTGCTGGTCAGCTGTTCTGTCACTCTCACACCCCTAATAAATAATAAAGAAAGAATTTTCTGCTGAAATAAAAAGAAAATGAGATAGAAAACTTGAAAGACATGTGTACTTCTCGGGAAGGACCATGAAAATGCATTTCTAGCCAAGCCCTAGGAGTCATTGCTCCAGTTCTACACTGTGAACACCCCAAAATTTCTTTGCTCAACGAAAAGCAGGAAGCAGTTTGGAGAAAACTATGCCCAAATTCCCTAAATTGTTGTTTATAAATGTTTACATTTAAAGGTGGATATGCTATAGGGAAAAATGCTTTGCATTGGCATGGATCTTGGCTTATTGATACAAATTTAAAATCAATTTTGTTATATATATTTGCTAAATATATATATTTCTGCTCTTGATGAAGGTATTGTGTTTGTGCAGCTCATTTAAAATGTAATGTATAATTAAGAAATACAGGTTAATATACGGTCATCTATAATAGTCAATCTTGTAGTCATGTTACTTAGGTTTTCTAGATATTTAGAGATATATTTCAGTTAGATAGGCATTCTTCAAATCTTTCAGTGACCTTTATAATATGGAATTTAATATGTTTTAAAAGCTTAAGACTTTTTATGACAGTGAGACATATCTGTTCCTGGCAGCACCAAGCTACTTCAAAAGGATGATGGGCGTTGAAGAGGCTCCTTATGGGATTTGGACAAGAAAGAGCCCTTGCCTGGACTACTTGATGGTATGCTATGTGAACTGGACATGCAGGACCCACAGAAAAATGATCACTGAAGTTGCCTAAAGAAAGTGAGCCAGTCCTTCAGGGTTCCTACTTCATGAAAGAGTCTGCAAGACATTTTGCAGGACACAGAAAAAAGTGACTGATAAACTGCCAATATAGGTGGAACTATGATTGAAATTTCCTGCTTCGTGGGAAAGTCTTCCAGATACTATGGTCCTGTAGGCTGAAGATGAATGCTCCAACAATACAGAAGAACTTTGTGTGACTGTCCAGGCAATAAGATATCTCTGTAATTTCTAGAGTTTTGGAAGTTTTACAATGTACTTCCTGTTAACTTAGGTAATATTATATCCTTCTGTGGTCTTTGATGGAGTTGAAGAATAGATAACTATAGTTATAATTTTCCTTAGTTATGGTAAAATATAAAGTATATATAAATATTGTGACTGTAATTCTTGCTTGATACCTGTTTTATTATATGTAATTTTACTATGTCAAAGTTAAAACCTTTCTTCTATTTAAACAGAAAAGGGGAAATGGTGTGGGAAGTTCTTCTGTATATGTGTTGCTTTTATTGGTTAATAAAGAAGCTACTTTGGGCCAATGGCTTAACAGAATATAGCAAGGCTGGAAAGGGGGGAGGAAGGGCAGAGTCAGGGAGAAGCCACAAAGCCACCAGAAGAGAAAGATGCAAGCTGCCAGCCAGATCCTGGATTCATATTAAAGTGAATTTCAGGCTCACTTTTCCATAAAATCCATGACCATGATTGTTTTGTCATCCCAGAAAAGTCAGAAAGGAGGCTTCAGAGTATCATGGCATCCACAGCAGAGCTTATGGTAACCATAGGCTGCTGAAGAGACCAGAGGTTGGCATTGGTCAATCAGTTGGCAAAGATGTCTTCCAAAAGCTTAATTCATTGTGCTACTTGCCAAAGTACAGAAATCACAATGAGTAAATGTTCCTAGAATTAAGGTAAAGTACTCACAATGTGCCATTTCATGGGACTTAAAAAACTGATAACTTTTTTTCTACAACAAAATGGGGAAGTAGATGGGAAGCATCTTACAAAAGAACATTTCCAACCTTTAGCTTTAGTATTTATGAAAACATAGGTATAGTCCTGTAGACCTTGGGGAAATTCACAGCAATGGGATTCAATGTTTAAGAAAAAGCCCTAAAATAGCTTTCAGACCTGAACTGCACACATTTATGGAACTACAGAGTCTGATAAAACGTAGAGAAAGAAGAGTTTATACAGGCTACAAATAGGTTTGTGATCCTTGGTACATTTTAGAGTATCCTGAATAGTAATGTTCTCCTAGGAAGTGATTTATGGCCTTCCCTAAATCTGATCTCCAGAGCTGACTTAGGCTAATTTTTAGATTCTACTGCATCTACTTACATCTCGCTCCTCATATATTTTCAATGCTAAATGCAAAACATGTACGCTATCAGTAGCTATATTTTTTAGGTGGGGAATGCAATTCCTTCCCATAGTGGCAGGACGGCATCCTCTTTGTTATAAATATCTTCACTTCAATGAGAAAAGATGATGAAATTCTTTTTGAAGACTCTCAAAGGGCTTGCAGATTTTTAAAAATATTACCGCCACTTTGTTTGGAAGAAATACAGTTTGGTCGTAAAGCCATCATTTGTGAATGGATTTATGAACACGACACACATTTGCATGCTGTGCGTGGAAACCTCATCCCAAGGACTGGTTCCAAACAAGGAAACTGTTGCTAGTAGGAGTTTTTTCAACTGTATTGTTATCATTAACAAATTTCAAGTCCCTCCAACCTAGTGAGAGTAAATGTGAGTCAAAACCACTGCCTTTTGAATGAACACTTTGTTTCAAATCCATTGTATTTTCACTGAACATTTTCCATAAAGTAAAGGAACTGTTTTTAAATAAATCGGTTTGTAGAGAGCAATGTTTAGTCTTGGAAACACCCTGAGTTGTTTGGAGGAATGTGTGTGTGTGTGTGTGTGTGTGTGTGTGTGTGTGTGTGTGTGTGTACATAAGTATATATATATATATACATATATATATATATGATGCAAAGGACTTTTTATTTTTAGTGAAACAAAGCAAGTATCTTTCTTTTTATCTGTAGTTCACTAAACATTTGGAGTCCATCTGTAATTGCTTTAGAATATCTTCTTATCATGGAACCAGGTATCCAGGAGTATTTTAAGTTTCGTTTCATTGTTTTTGTTTGCTTTGTTTGTTCGTTTTAAACTACCTCTCATCATGCAGGATGCTGAGGCAGGAGGATCATAAGTTCCAAGTCAGCTGAAGCTGTATATTGATAGCTTGTCTTAAAAACAAACACAAACACAGAGAATTATATATCAAATCTATTTATTCAAAAATCCTGACTAAGCCCAAGAACTAGTGCTAGTAAAAGAATTTCTTTTTATAAGGTAAGAAAATTGATTTAAGGAAGCTTCCATCAGATATTCCTTCATTACAAAAGGAAGGGAACAATGGTAGTTGCTAAACTTAGGATGTTTTGTGCTTAGAGATGCAGAGTGATGATGAGCTGGGTCTCGGGGGACCTGACAAAGCTTCTGAGAAACCGCCATTTGTGTTGGGACTGAACAATCATAGAATTGTAGAAACTAGAATGTGAAGACTGTTTGAGGGACGTACAAGGCCTGCAATGCAGTGATTGGAAATCTTGTCTCAAATCTGCAGTGAGCTCAGATCAAAATTTCATGAAAGTAAATGCTTTGGATTGATATTGGAGATGTGAAATGAAGCCCAAGGCTTAATGCATGCTTCTCAATCGCTGTAGAAAAGCAATCCTGAGGGAATGGGGTGAGTGACTAAATTATTTTCAGTAAACTCATCTCCAAAGATGAGATCTGTATTTTAAGTACCCAGTGTTTTCACACACAGGTGGTAGAAGCTAAAGTTCTATATTTTGACTTTTTTAAAAAAACTGTACTTCCTGTGAGAAACAAGAAACCCTTTATGAAATAAAATGCAAAGCAGAATACATTTGGCAAATCGCTCCACACTACATGCAAAACACCATTATCACACCAGCAGCTGCCTTGGGTCCCAGTGTTTCATCCTGTCAATGAGAAAATCCTTGACGTGCTACTAAAGGCTCAGTTATCTTGACAGCCATCTTCATGTAATATTCAAGATAGCTTTTACACAGCCTCAGTTATAATATTAGCCTGAGATCTAATGCTTACTCTTTATTTAAGGGATGATGAACTTGATTTGATGCTTTCTCTGCTGTGAGCCAAATCAGACTCCGAATCCTCCTGGGGAGAGTCCATTGTCTTTAACTGACCGTAAGTTTGAGAAGTTCCTAGCCAAAAACATCTTCTTACAAACTACTTCTCCACACCCCCAACTTTCTCCAGACTTAACTGAAGAGCTGTTTTCATCAGCTCTCCACTGTGTATTGGGCCTGACCTATGAGTTTTGTAGTCACTGAATTGTCATCTAAAAACAAGAAAAAACCCTAATAGATTCTACTTTGGCTTGAATAGAGGGGGAAACCTAGGAGATTAACTTTCACAAAGCCCCTTCCCTGTCCTTAGTAGTCTACAGAAAACTGTTGGGACATAATACGTGAGGTAGAAAGTCTTATTTGGAAAGAAAGGTATGAAGAGAGGGAGGGACAGAGGAAGGGGGAGGAAAATTGAGCCAATAGTTACAAATTCCCAATAGCTTGTCAGATTTTACCTACTCTGTTTTGACGTCCTTTGATATACAAACCTAGAATCAATTACAGATAGATAAACAAAGCCAAGAATCAAACAGCACAATTGGCTCAGAAATAATTTCAGAGTTCTCACAAAGTTCTGTAATAGAGTTTTTGTTTCTCTTGGGCACACTGGGCAACATAAATCCCTCATACACTACCAGTCAAGATCTCAGCAGAAATAGATGGCTCACTATGTTGTGACAGGAGCGTTTACATACTATTCAGATGGCCCATATACCATGTAGATGGCCCATAGGAAACCCACACTGTAAAGTGCATGCTGTTCTCATTCATGATGCTGCTTAGCTTTGTAGGGGAGTGTTGGAATTGTGGGTGCATAACAGCATACCTAACTGCTTATATCCCACAACTACCTCATCTCATTTCAGAAGGTCCCAAAAGGTTAGCATCAAATGAAGAAAAGGATTGCATTTAGTGATGCTATATAAGCAGACTTCTGCCAGTCTGCTTATCCACATTTATTGTAGGCCTTTTCCCTGTCCTCCATCTGCATCCATGTCTGTATGCGACCTCTTCATTCAGGTCATTTTTTTCTGGTGACTTTCTTAAGAGTTGCCAATGCCCTTGGTAATGGCTACTCTTAATTGACAACGATACACAATTTAGAATAACCTGGGGAGGGAGTCTCGATGTGGAAATGCCTGAATTTGACTGCCCTGCAGACATACCAGGACATATTTTCTGAACTGGGTTTGTTGAGGTGGGAAGATCATCCTTAAATGTGGATAGTGCCAGCTTCCTGTGCTAGCCCTAGACTGAATGGAAGGGCTGGGGTGACTGAGCACAGTATGCATTCATCTCACATCTTGACTGGGGATGCAACAAGGTGCTTCAAATTCCTGCCACCTTGAGTCCCCTCCAATAATGAACCATAAATTGCAATCATAAACCAACTAAGTCCTTTCTCCCCTGAGTTGGTTTTCATCAGGGACTTTATCAGAGCACCAAGAAAGGAAACTAAGATAGGCTTGCTGACAAGGCCTCATCTCACCAGCACCTGTGAGAGTTAAGAAGCTCGGCAAGAGGTACAGCTTTAGGTGGCCAAACTCCAACCTTCCTCACCTAAGTGCGCTGCACTTTTACTGTAAGGGACACCTTGAGATACAGACATCTCCAAACCATCATGGCAGTCCAGAAATGAATGGAATGATTTCATTCCCTCCCTCTCAGAGCTCATTCTCCCTGTTTCTTTTTACAGTCACCAAAGTTGGTCTTTAGGAACCTTTCTCATCAGTAAGAGAGACAGACTACTTGACAGAAGCAGCTCAAGGGAGAAGATGGTTTACCCTTGCTTTTGGTTTTGGAGACATTTCCATCAGTCGCGGTAAAGCAAGCTTGGTGAGCAGAGAGGCTCTATTCTCAATAGCAGGGGTCTGTGGCTACAGGTCGTTGTGAAAGACCAGGAAACACACAGCACGCGCTGCAAACAAAAGTGAGTTTAACCTTCAAAGTCTGCTTCTAGTAATCCATGTCTCCTTGATAAAACTCACGTCCCCAAATTTTCACCACCTCCCAAAACTGAACCCCCAGAGATAAAGTCAAGAATTCAAACCCGTGAGCTGTAGCATCCAGTAAGGCCGGTTTTCTTCCTCATCAAACCCAAGATCTGTCTCCATGTCATTGTTTTTGCCACATCAAGGAGATGCAACCTTGGTGGGCAGTGAATTTTCACAATATCTGCAAGACCAAAGCCATTCTCATCATGCTAGCATGTTCTTTGCTTCTTGCTCTCATTCTCCTAGAAGCAAACAGTGGGGTTTTCAAGAACAGACATGATGCATAATACCTGAAGACACTGTCTGTAGGGAGCTTAAGCAATGCCATTTCTGATGCTGAGGACCCTGGGAGAAATGGAAAGACTCGGGTCCTGCCATGAATAGGTGGGTGCCTACGCTATTAATCGTGATGAAACAGCACTGCCACTGGCTGGTAAAGGCCAGGGCATGCATATGGATTATAGACCTAAGCTCTAACACAGACATAACATAGGTTATCATAGAGATATAATATGATCCATATGTTTTAATTTTGCAACAGATAAAAATTTATTCACTCATATGAATAAAGTAGCTGTTTCAAAATGTGAAAAATTACAATAATTACAAGTAATAATTTTGAAATGCTGTATGTTTTTCTAAATGCTTCTCAGAAGTAGTCATCCAAATGTCTGACAAACTCCGATTTTTTTTCAATTATAGCTTTTATTAACAAGAAAATTGTGTTTATACTCATATCCTACGTGATGAATCAGTTCTGTGAAATAGGTTACTATCACTATGATCATTTAGTCCAAGTCTTCCAGTACCTAATTTTAATAAAGAAAACTGTTGGAGAATACACATTTTCCAGAGACTGTATTATGACGTAAGTCCTCTTGCTTGTTAGTTTTTTTCCCCTTGGGATAATATAATTGCATTTCTCCCTTTCCTCCCTCCCTCTAAACTCTCCTGTATACCCCTTCCCTCTCTCCTTCAAATTTATTCTCTCTTTTTTTGGTAGTTTTTATTGCATATACATATGTATACCTGTGTGTATGTATGGGTGTTTATGTCATTTATGTGTATATGAGTGTTTGCAATAATATCTACATATATTTGTGCAAGTAAAAATATATATTCTAAACCAATTGGTTATTGAATTCCAAATGGCCAGCCCTGGAAATATACAAACAGGTAGCATTATACAGACTAAACTATGAAATTTCCTAGAGATGTTATTGTTATTATTATCATCATCTTCATTATAGGGTTGAAGAAACAAGAAAACAATTTGTCCAAGGTTATAAAGTTAGAAACTGTTTATCAAATATGCTTTTTATGTTTTTTCTCTTCAAACTATTTGAACAGTCATAATCATGCTTCAGTATATTTGTGATATAAAAGACTCACTTCTCAACCTTTCATCACAACCTACCTCTTCCTCACAGATACCCATCTCAAATGGTCCTGGGAAATGCAGTCCGCTTCAATTTGCCGAGGGACAGAAATTCCCACCAAGGTTGAGCAATTGCTACAGTTGGAACGCTCTGAAACCGAGGCCATGTTCCTGTCATGGCAAATTAGGTCAACATGGCGAGATGTGGAGCCATGCATGGGATAACGGAATGTAAAAGCACATTATTAACTGATGTCCTCTCCATTTTATTTTTCCTCAGTGACATCTAACAAATTGAATTTAAGTGTTCAGAAACACAAAATGCTCTATTAGCTGGCTTGGAGAGACAGAGAGAAAGAGGAAGGGCTGCATGAACTGACAGGTTACGTAATAATAGATGCCAATAGTAGGAAGAATGCAGGGAATGTTTTCCTTTTGATTTTCTTTTTTATGAATTTAATTTATTCCTTGAGAATGTCATCTATATAGTCATTCTTATTATTTTCATCCCCCACCTTCTGTAATCCCTCCTCCAAAACCTCAACCCTTCCCACAAATACTGTTCCTACATTCACATATTTTTGCTGTTTTGTGAGTCACCCACTGACTATCTGTGCTAGCATGGGTTTGGAACTATCGACTGGAGCCTGGTGAGCTCACCACCACATATGCAGTTGAAAGACAACTACTCTTCCCTTCTGCGAATCTATCAGCAGCCAAAAGCTCAGCAGAGAGCCCCCCCCCACCTCCATCTAGAACAAACTGTGAAGAAGATGAGTCTTGTGTAGGCTCAGTGCACGTAAACCCAGCTGCAGTTCCTAACTGCAATGGCTGAGTCATACCCGAAAAATGGCAGCTTGCCACCTTTACCCCCTCTTCTGGCTCTAATTCTTCCCAACTTCTCATCAAGGACCTTCCCTCAGTCATTGAAGAGGTAGTAAAGATGTTTTGTCTAAGAATGGGAACTCAGCCATTGCTTACACTCAGCACTTTGAGCAGCTCCGAGTCTCTGCCTTCACCATTATTCACTGAAAGAGGTTTTCCTCATTAAGGCTGAGAATAGCATTTGTATATGGGGGCACAAGCATACATACTTAGACAGAGTTTAGTGTTATATCAATTTAGCAACCAACTGGAGTTGGCTCTCCCCAGGGCCTAGTGACTTCTCTATCCATGTGGTTTTGACCAGGTTTGCAATATCAGGCACGGACTCCCTCCTGTAGAACAGACTTCCAATCTGATCAAGAGCAGATGGCTATACGGATAACAATTGTGCACCGTTACATAAATGAGCTCATCTTGCCGGCCAGGTTGGTGGTGCAGTTCATTGGGTTTACATCTGGCTAAGACCACCCCAATTGTTTTCTCCTCCAGAAGCCTGGGTAGCACCTTTCGGGACTATGAAAACTGTTCCGCTCAATTCGGGCTTGGTTTCTGTTCTACAACCAAGACGTGTGAGGTCTCCAGCAAGAGTTCTGGGCAGTAGACTCTTTCGTGGAATTCCTGACCCTATGAATAAAGAATTATCTTTCCTTGGACAAGTTATACTACTTTTCTGTGTCATTGTTGCCTTGGGGGTGAAGGGAGTTCAATAATACCCACATTATGAACTTCAATAAGAAATAAATGAGCAACATATGGAAAGTATTTTTAATGTGATTTCAACATGGTAAGCACTTGAAAAACAGTCAGTTATTAGCATCATCTCAGGTCTGCTTGACGTTCCCTGATAGCCTAGTCTAAACGTCTTGAAGATAGAACTTAAATTCAGTATAACTGTTTCCATTAATAAAATGCAAATTATATCACATACTTGTATTGCAAAGAAATACAAATACAAACTCACGGGGCTTGAAAAGATCTTAAACTTTATGGATAGCTTTTTGGTGATATGGAAATACACAGAACAAAAGAAATCTAAGGCATGGTCTTTCTGAAATAATGCTATCATCACCATATATATCTACACACTTATATACAAATGTATTCTTTCCCAAATCTACTCTGATGCATTTGCTTTTCATTCATTTAAGTCCTTGAGGGGCACAGCATCACACAGATTCTTGACCCAAGGGATGCTTCAGAATTGGGATGAAGCGTGCCCGTGTCCCACGGGCATGAGTCACCTTCCCCAGATTACACTGATTTGGTTGAGTTCATCACTGCTGTTGCTATCATTTTTTGCTTTAGAAACATAAGCACATCTTTCCAAAATAGAATTCAGTTTCATCTCTGGAATAAACATCTTCATTTTAAGAAGAGCATGTGAAGATGGAAAGGTGACTCAGTAGTTAAGAGCACTTGTTGCTTTCAGAGGACCTAGCTCCACGCTCAGCCCTCACCTGATAGCACAAAACCATCCATAACTCCAGTTCCAGGAGATATGTCCCCTCTTGTGACCTCTGTGGGTGCCAGACATACATCCATAACTCCCTTCCAGGATATATGACCCCCACCTTGTGACCTCTCTGGGTGCCAGGCATACATGTACTGCACTTGCATACATGCAGGCAAAATATTTATACAAATAATAAAATAAAATAAACAAATACAAAAATTGTAAAAAGAAGAATGAATGTGTACTAGTTTGGTTCCAGTGACTTCATGTATAGCCAACAAGAATGACCTTGAACCATAGCCCTCCTGACATGGTTGTCGTTGCAAAATCCTGTTCCCACCAGACCTCTACAGATTCTAAAACATCCCTTTACTTTATGTTTTTAAAGGCCACTGTGAGATATGTGTTAAAAAAGAAGGTACAATGAGAAAATCATATAAAGTCACTACACATGTGGAAAGAAACTGAGGAAATGTTCAGTAATCTCAGAAGCAGAGAAATGGAAAGACACACTTTCTTTGCTAAATGTATAGTTAACAAATATGATGGGGGGCTGTTTTCTCCACAAACTCAAACAACTTAGGTACAGACAGATATAAACGGAGACTGTTTGCTTGTTTCCAAGCCGCCCAGACCAAAATAATAACACAAAGACTATACTAATTACAACACTGCTTGGCCAATAGCTTAGGCTTCTTACTAACTAACTATTACATCTTAAATTAACCCATTCCTATTATTTTGTATTTCACCACAAGGCTTGTGGTTCACTGGTAAGGTTCCAGGGCAGGCATCTTTCTCCTTCAGCAGCTACATGGAGTCTCTCTGACTTGCCTTCTTTTCTCCTCTATCTCTGCTTGGAACTCCCACCTTGCTCTATTCTGCACTGCCATAGGCCAGCTTCTTTATTTACCAATGGTAATAAGACATATTCACAGCATACAGAGAGGAATCGCACATCATACAGAAACAAGAACTGATGAGAATATGTAAGAACTGGAGCTCTGATATGTTGTCAGTAAGACTGAACACAGTCAATCAGAAAAGCAACTTAGCATCTTCTCAAATTGCCCAACATAGAATTGCTTATGACCAAGAAATATGACTCTTAGTTGTATGCCCAACTATGCATATTAAAATCTACGCATATATAAAGTTCGTAACACCCTTTTACATGAATGTTCATGCTGTTATTATTTATGCCAACCAAAAAGTAAGAGGAGCCCAAATATCCACCAATTGATAAAGCAACTGATAAATCATAAAAAGGAATAAAATTTTGACAAGCATGGATTAACCTTGAAAACATGACAATAAATTAGTCAGCCACAAATAGAAGCCACATAATCTGATTTCATCACTGTAAAATAGCCAGAATACCTGAGTTCACAATGAAAGAATGTAGACTGGATTGTGCTGTGACTACGGGGCTGGGAGGGGTGGGAGGATAGGAATAGGCACTAAGGATGTGGGGTTTTTTTTGATTACAAAAAAGGCAGTGATGGCAGTGAGACAATTCCATGAGTGCATGGGTGACTCTTGAAATTTACACCTCAAAGAGATAAACTGTATGATAGCATATTAAAGCCGTTATTAAATTTATAGAAAACATATCTAAGAAAATGAACAATCTTTACAGTTCTCTCATAAGATTTTATTAAAGATAAATAATTTGGTAGTGTAGACTCACAACACTGGTGTCCTCTGCCATGGGCATCCACAGGAGGTATGTGCTGTTTATTTATATTTCATGTAGTCCAGAGATTCACATTCAATCCTACAATAGAAGAGTCATTAAACATGAGCTAACATCACCAAAAACTATGTATCACTTCATAGTCCTCAAAGTAGAGGGAGACTAATCATTCCTGAAAATAAAACTTGATCTATTCTTACCCAGTTCCAAAGACCACTGCAGAAACCGTTAACACAATGCAAGACCAAGTGATGGGGCACATGATTTAAGCTTTTTAAAGTCATACCTTTTGAAAAACCAATTGGATGCTAACTGTTATGCTCTTAACACTCTCCAAGATGTTTCTTTTATAGCTGGGGAACTTAAACTTTCTTGAGATTTATACAAGAGTAAGATGCACCTGAAAATTCAGAAGTTGAAAATTTAGGAGAAAAGGTTGTCAGGTTTATACATTATATCACAAAATGTTTGGTTTTTATGGCCTATTTTGTGCTTCACATATTTCACTAAATGCTTGACTTAATTCATTTACCTTAGCTAAACACTGACTATATTGCTATGGAAGGAGGTTGGAAGAATCTTCCTATTTTTCTTGTTTAAGGTAAAGTTTGTAATATCCACAAAGGCCTAAAGCTTATGAAATTCTCCTCATAGATTGGGAATTGGTGAACCAGTTCCTTCATCATTGTGTTGATTACTTCCAGTCGATTGATTTCAGGTTTGTAGACCAAAGAATGAACTCTCTCGAACAGCTGTGAATGTGGATGTTCTATACCCTCCCAAATTATAAAGGGGAAGACTCTCTCTCCCTACGTCCCTCCTTCTTGCTCTTCTGCCCTTCCCCTCTTTTCCCTTCCCTCCTTCTCTCCTCCCTCTGTCTTGCTCTCTCTTATTACAGGAGCCTGTTTGAGGACTATAAAGACTTCAGTTAAATGCAGTGGGCTATCAAGGTAACAATTTCATGCTTCCTCTGAAACATTGAAAATACTGAAACATTTAAAATATAGGTGTTTGGCTGAAGGAAGGAGCTGGAATCAGTCCTAAACACTTTTGGCAAAAAGAAAAGGAACCTGCGTCTTTAAATCTTGGATTAATGCCAAATCTTCTCTCTACCATCGACTTTTCATTAAAATTGTTCACCTTCCAAGTGTAAAAAATAATAATTAATTAATTAAAAGTGGTGCAGCAAATGCTGTGTATTTTTTTCTGAAACTTTAGCAGTGATGTCCATGCCAAATGGTTGCAATCTTCTTTACTTTGTGCTTTGAAAACAAAACTATATTTTCAATAGTTAAGTGAATAGATTCTGAGCTATGTAGGCCTCAGTAGATTTTTAAAGATGGTGGTTTATTTTGTTCCTATGGGTTTTTTTTTTCTTTCTTGGGTAAAAGATGCTGTCTCTTTCCTTTTTTTTTTTCTTTCATTTCTTTTCTTTTCTGAGGCATCTACTAAATAACTGACCTTTTTTCTATGTCTAAATAGGATTGGAATTTTCACAACTACAGGATTTTGAAAACACACAAATTTAGAGAAATCTTAAATCAGTTCATTAAGGAACTCTTCAATACAATTCAAGTTCAGGAAGCCAAAGAGATATAAAAACAAACACCTCAAGGAAATATACTCAAACACAAGTAAAAGTGATGAAACCAAAGACACCTTAAAATAAACACCTCTATGAAGTGGCCTGTGTAAAACGGGAAGCGAGAACCATGAAGTGGCCAAAAGGAAAGGGAAAACCTGACAGAACTGATATGATGCTGTGAGCCGAGAGGTCTTCCAAAGCACCCATGCATCCACATGTATCATCTTTTTTTTTTTTTTTTTTTTTTTTTGGTTTTTCGAGACAGGGTTTCTCTGTGGTTTTGGAGCCTGTCCTGGAACTAGCTCTTGTAGACCAGGCTGGTCTCGAACTCACAGAGATCCGCCTGCCTCTGCCTCTGCCTCCAGAGTGCTGGGATTAAAGGCGTGCGCCACCACCGCCCGCACGTGTATCATCTTAAACAAGGTAGCAACAAACATAATTAAAACAGCCCTGCTTTACTGAACTGTGTACCAAGAACATCCATAAGGAAGCCATGCTTATTACCACTATACCAGCACCTCAGCCCAGCATTCCTGGTTCCCATGTCTTTTTTCTCAAGTTTTCCAGCCTGTGTGCAAAGTACTTTGTTTTATATTCTCCATGAGAATAAGGAACTATACAACTACATTGTATCATTGATATCATGTTTTTAGCCTACTGAATAAACTAGCAAATTTAGGTAAGCGTTTGGAAAAAAATCACCTTTCCATTTCCTCCAACTGTATCATTTTTTAATTCCTATAGGAGAGA